>NC_091434.1:121086634-121386634 GCF_964237555.1 Oryctolagus cuniculus
ATCCCATCATACTCAGCCCGAGTGGCCAGTGGCTCAGTGCCTTCATCTGGAAAATGGGCGCCCCACCCCCACCCCCGGCAGACACCTGCACAGCACCACAGTATGAAGTGGGCAGCCAAGGTGGGACTCTGGCTCCCCGCAGGGGAATACTGGAGAGAGGGCACTGCCGCGACGCTGCCACTCCTCCAAGGACAACATTGAGCTGGGCTCACTTTTTTTTTCTTTTAAGATTTATTTATTTATTTGAAAGGCAGAGTTACAGAGAGGCAGAGGCAGAGAGAGAGAAGTCTTCCATCCACTGGTTCACTCCCCAAATGCCTGCAAGGGCTGGAGCTAAGCCAATACAAAGCCAGGAACCAGGAGCTTCTTCTGGGTCTCCCACATGAGTGCAAGGACCCAAGCACTTGGGCCATCTTCCACTGCTTTCCCAGGCCATAGCAGAGAGCTGGATCAGAAGTGAAACAGCCAGGACTCAAACCGGAGCCCATATGGGATGCCAGCACCACAGGCGGGGGTTTAGCCCACTATGCCACCACACCGGCCCCTGGGCTCACTCTTAATAGCTAGTAGCAAAATAATCCAGTTTATTTTTTTTTTTTTTAATTTTTTTGACAGGCAGAGTGGACAGTCAGAGAGAGAGAGACAGAGAGAGAAAGGTCTTCCTTTGCCGTTGGTTCACCCTCCAATGGCCGCCGCTGCAGCCGGCGCACCGCGCTGATCCGATGGCAGGAGCCAGGATCCAGGTGCTTTTCCTGGTCTCCCATGGGGTGCAGGGCCCAGGCACCTGGGCCATCCTCCACTGCACTCCCTGGCCATAGCAGAGAGCTGGCCTGGAAGAGGGGCAACCGGGACAGAATCCGGCACCCCGACCGGGACTAGAACCCGGTGTGCCGGCGCCGCAAGGTGGAGGATTAGCCTATTGAGCCACGGCGCCGGCTCAAAATAATCCAGTTTAAAAATTCTCCTGGGGGCCAGTGCAGTGGTGTAGCGGTGAGTAAAGCCACCACCTGCAGTGCCGGCATCCCATATGGGTGCTGGTTCAAGTCCTGGCTGCTCCACTTCCAATCCAGCTCTCCGCTGTGGCCTAGGGAAGTTTTCCAATCCAGCTCTCTACTGTGGTCTAGGGAAGAAGTAGAAGATGGCCCAAGTCCTTGGGCCCCTCCATCCATGTGGGAGACCTGAAAGAAGCTCCTGGCTCCTGGCTTCAGATCGGCACAGCTCCAGCTGTTACAGCCATTTGGGGAGTGAACCAGCGGATGAAGACCTCTCTCTCTCTCTCTCTCAGCCTCGGCCTCTGTAACTCTTTCAAATAAATAAATCTTACACATACACATACACACACACACACACAAATACATCTGAATTCTCCCAGGTGAAAAAGCACATATATGCTCAGACCAGCACAGTCCACACCTGCTGTGTGTCCCTGGCTGTCTTGCTTGCCCTCTCTGAACTTCAGTTTGCTCTTCTAGGACATTGCACCCATCCCGGGGTGACTGAGAAGACAGTGGCCTTCCCAGCACAGTCAGTGACACCTATCATGGCCGCTGGCCCACGTGGGGTCTGGCCTGGCCCTCAGGTCAGGGAGGGGGGGTCTGGCGGGCCTTCACCTGTTCCTACCACCTGCCTGGCTCTGTACTAGAAACCAGAGCCTTGTCACAGCTCCAACAGGGCCCAGGCAGGACAAAGGCAGCGCTCAGGAACATGTGGCCTCCCAGAGGTGGGGAAGGGGAGGCTGCTGGTCGAAGCCTGGCCCCATGGTTGCTCAGTTCCCCGGAAAACTCCGCATGGGGAAGGGGGAACCACACAGTTCCTCCTGGGCAGGACCCTCTTCCCCTGCCCCAAGCAGGGTCTCCAAGAGCCCCTGGCCTCAACCTTGGCTCCCGGGGTGAAAGGGTGACCTCAGAAGGGGAATCCAGCTGCCACAATCCATGTCTGGGCCCCTGCACGGTGGGGTTGACCCCTAGGGCTCCCTGACATTGACCTTGGCGGCAGACTCCACAGCAACAGCAGTTGCTGCTTATCAGACACAGAACCACCACCACCACCATCCTGCCCCGTCTCTGCATGGACGTGGCACGTGGCCTGGGATCATGAAAGGAGATTCCTCCCAGGCCCAAATCATGACCTTGGCTTTACAACCAGTGGCCCAGAGAGGGTCAGCACCCTCACCAAAGCCACACAGCTAAGATGCAGCCGCACCAGTGGACCAGGGCAGGTGCGCAGGCATCTCCTTTTTCCTTTTCCATCTCGGCTGAGCTCTTTCGGTCTGCAGATGCCTGCCGCATGCAGGAGCTGTCTCTGGGGATCAGGGATCGGAGCCCAGTTGCTGCCCTCACGGAGGCAGACAGGTCGGCAGGGAAAGCATCAGTGCATGCAGTAGCATATGCCACACGTCAGACAAGCAGCAGAGAGCTGGCGCTCTGCAAGGGAGGGCGGCCAATTAGGGAGATCCGGGGAGGCTCCCCATCACCCGGCACCAGGCCTGTGGCTCAAGACAGGGAACAGAAGGGCCTGAAACTTGACCTGCAGGGCACTGCGGGGGCTAGGAAGGCATGAGCCAAGGGAGCGGAGGCTCTTGGCACATCCCAGGGCCGGGGCAGGGAGAAAAAGCAGAGAAGGAACCAGCAGGAGGAAGAGGAACAGTGGGGGCCATCTAGGTAAGGAGGAGAGAGGTATAGAAAGGATAAGGGCACGCCTCAGCCCCCTGGTTTCTGACATAGCCACACAGCATCCCCAGCCTGGCGCCCACTGACCCACCTCTCCCAGGAGCTTCAGCCCAGGGGCCTGCAAGGCAAAGGAGGAGCAAAGCCCTGGCCTTGCACTGTGGCTAGAAACAGGTGTCACACAAAAATCCGCCTCCTAACAGGTGCACCTGCTTCTTTACCGCTCCTTGAATTTATTTTCCCAAGCATGAAAGCTCCCTAATTTGCCCAGCCCCTGGGCTTCCTGGTGCTCAGGTAAACAGATAATTAACCCTAATTCCCTGACTTACGGGCCTGGAACAGGGGCCAGGCAGGGCCCTTGATGGGAAAGGCAGGCCCCTCCTGCGGCAGCCAGCCTCCCTCCAGAAGAGATGGGTACGGCTCTGGCTCCTGCGAGGCCCCGGCTAAGACCCATGCATGTCATGGTCCACACTTGAGATGACGTCACACCATCTACTTATTCCTCATGGGAAAACCAGGCTGCCTGCACCCCGTGGTTTGCACCCCCCCTTCCCTGTCTCCTCCTTTCTCTACTGAGCAGGCCCTGCTCTAAAACCCGGACACCTGCCCTGCGGGCTCCAGGGAGCCTCTAGGTTTGTCTCAGAGCTCCACTGGGAGCTGTCAACAAAAACCAAGCTCTCCCTGGGCCTCGGTTTGCTCATCTGGAAAATGGGACTGAACAGGGCCTGGCGCGTGCACATACACAGGGGCCTGGCGTCATCACTACAGCCAAGCAGCCTGCCCACTGGCCACAGGAGCAACAGGGCTTGCCCCCAGGCAGTGCTGGAGGCCACTCCACCAACAAGAACCTGGAGCCCTGGGGCCAGGCAGGACGGCCCCAACCCCCAGAGTCTGTGCCTCTGATGCGAATGGTCTTGGGCTGCTCAATTCCAAACTCCCATCGTCACCTTCCTCCCTGGTCAGCCCAGAAGGCCGGAGGGCTGGGGTCTCTCCCTGATACCTCCCCCCACCAACACACCCTCCCAGCCAAGGGCTGGGGTGAGCTCCCAGGCTGTACCATCTGCAGAGCAAACAAGGGGCCCAGTGTGCAGTCTGCACGCCAGACCCAGATATTTTCACAGCTGCATTGTGTACCGCTGAGGCACGACTCCCCAGGAATCGGGGAGCAAAAACAAGCTTGGCCTCTGTCCCGATGAGGGGCCACGGACCGACCGGCCAGGGCAAGCTGCGGGCAGGGGCCAGGGCGGCACGGGCATGCGGGCCAGGCACTGCTCCCAGCCAAGACCCTTTCTTTCAGGGCTGGGGTAGGCAAGGACCAAGTGGGGAACCCCCGCAAACTAGAGGAACAAAGGCCAGCAAGGCAGCAAAGTGCCCACAGGATGAAGGCTGAGTCCCACCCTGGCACCAAGCCCTGCAGGGCCCCTGCTCTACCCCATCATCAGCTGACCTCAGTCCCCCACCGGCTGGTGCAGTTGGTGACTCTGGTCACTTATCTTCCCCTCCTCCCCAGCCCAGCCCCGCTGTCCGGAACCCTAATTCCCCGACACCTACTAGCATCACCTCCTCCAGGAAGGCTCCCTGGGACGCTGCCAACAGCAGGCCAGGGCAGGGCTCAGTCCCATCTCCATGCCCCCTGAGGTCAAGACTTCTGCTCTGCTCGACTTGTATTTTAAATATTTGCTTATTTGTCTGTACCCCTTGATGTGCACCCCAGCGTCACTTAGTGTTTGATGACTGACTCACAGACTAACAGCCTAAATATTTGCAGGCGTCAATACCCATGAGGTCAGAGTCGGGGCAAGCAGGCTTCAGCCACTGTGACCATCAGCACTCTGGGGTAGGGCTGGGTTGGACAGCATCAGGCTATCTCTTAGGTCAGGAGAGGTGCAGTAATCAACTTGTAATGTCTGCCCTGGGCAGTGCCGGCCAGCACTGCCAATTAAGGCCTTCAGGGAAAAGTGCTGCTGGCAGGAAGCACTCCTTGCCTCAAATTCTAAGCTCCCAGCGAGCAAAGGCTTTCAGACATAGGAGGGAAGTCTACACATATCGGCTTTCCAAGGCACACAACCCATCCAGGATCAACAAAAAAGTGACAGCCTAGTGCTCCCAAGGCTGGCTGAGCCATCACACACTCAAAGTGGCTAGGGGTGGTTCTGCAGGGTCAAGGGCGTGGTGCTGGTGACCTTCCCACACCCTCTTGGGGGCGGAGTGGGGGAGAGGCGATTACAGATGATGACACCAAGTCACAAAGGCTGCTCTGGGTCCCCGCCTGGGTGCCAGGAGTCCTGGTCAGGCTGCCGGGAGGAGGGTGCCCCCCATTCCCCACCTTGGTTCCTCGGAACCTTAGGGGTGGACTCGGGCATCTGCTGAGCTGCCCCAGGCGGTGGACAGAAAGAATGGTGCTAAGATTCCCCTACTTTAGCCTTTCCCAGGGCCTGTGGGGAGTCACTCCTATGCCTCCACCCCCAATTCCTGCAGGGTTTCTCCCTCTGACCCCAGGGAATCTCAGGGGTCATCTCATCCAGTCCCCTGCCGAGGCAGCTGACACAAGACAGTCCCTTGTCAATGAGGAAAACAGTCTATCCCCCAGCCCCGAGCCCCGAGCCAAGCCCAGAGCGCAGTATAAACCACAGCCAGCAGGACAGATACACATCCCTACTCCAGCCAACACTGGCTGTGCCACCCTGGGCTAGTGTCCCCCATCTCTGGGCTTGGTGCCTCAGCCAGGAGCCGGGCAGGCTGGACCCCCAGGGAGGACAGTGTGGGGCCCCGACTGGGAAGAAAAGCTGGAATGCTGGGTGTGTGGGGCTTCAGGCGGTACCCAAGCCACCTGCACCGGGGAACTGCACCCCAGGCACCAACAGTCTCCCCAGCCTGAGGCCATTGTCTCCATGGGTGGCGCTAGGCTTGGGACAGGGGTGCAGGGCAGGGGTGGCTCCAGGGAGAACCGGGCCGGTGTGTGGCCCTGGTACCATCTGGCTGGGCCCCCTGCTCCGACTTGCTGAGCCGTGGTTGTCCTCCACCTCCTAAGCAGTGCCTGCCCCCGACTCTTCTGTGGGTGCTGCCCGTGCCAGCCTCAGCCACTGGATTTCCTCACCCTCTGCCAGCAGCCAAGCCAGCACCACCCTGATGGGTGCCAACACCATCTCTGTCTTGCAGGGACGCCAACAGGATCGATCAGCCAGGATCTTGGCACCTCAGGTGGGAGGAGGCAGGCACCCCAGGCTCACCTGCCAAGCTGGGTCCAGGCTCTCCCAGCCCCACCTCCCCCCTGCATCCCCAGGAGCCAACACACCTCTCCTGGAGTCCATATCCCAGCCTGAGCTAGGTGCCTGGACCCCTTGGCCTGGTGACCACACGCCCATCCCAGCCTTCTGTGGGTCAGCTGCAGCCTGGGCACCTAACGTCTCCAGGACTGGGGTGAGCACAAGATCCTTCCTTCATCCGGGGCCACACGGCTCTCCTGAGGGCCCCCTACATGTGAGCCATGCCTACAGAACAGCATGGGCAGTCCTGTCCCATGCAACAGCATCAAGAGAAACTGGCAACGCCAACCCAGACTGAAACTCCTAACAGAGACAAGCTCAGGGGGCTGCCAGGCCTCAGTCGGCCTGAGGGGGAGGTCAGGGAAGGCTTCCAGGAGGAAGAGGTAAATAAGCATTTGCAAAAGAACTGGAGCAGAGAGGCAAAGTACGCCGGAGACTCCTGGGCAACAGGTGGCCACTGCCCCTATGGAGCCTGTCGGGCCTGTGCCATTCCCTGCCCCTATCTCCCAGGCCTCATTTCCCACCAATTCAGGCCTCGCTCTTTGCACTGAAGCACCCAGAGCAAAAGCCAGAGTCGTCTGCCAGCCCCGTGTGCTCCCACACGGCCCCGCACTCTGCCTGCCCACAGCCAGGATCCGTCAGCTCTCTGACAGTCACCGCCAGCCCCTGACACATCCCCAGGACACAGTGGGGTCACCTTGTTAATGCTGCATCCTGCGTGCCTACTGGTGGCTGCAGCACGGCAGACAGCCTGTGATGAGGGCTACCCGACCCCAGAGAGCCTGCCAGGAAGCTGCAGCCCACCTTGGAAAGTGCTAGATATGGGGCCGGCACCGTGGCGTAGTAGGTTAAGCATCCGCCTGCATCGTCAGCATCCTATATGGGCTCCGGTCCAAGTCCTGGCTGCTCCACTTCCAATCCAGCTCTCTGCTGTGGCCTGGGAAAGCAGTGGAAGATGGCCCAAGTCCTTAGACCCTTCACCTGCATGGGAGACTTTGATGAAGCTCCTGGCTCCTGGCTTCAGATTGGCTCAGCTCTGGCCGTTACGGCCATTTGGGGAGTGAACCAGCAGATGGAAGACCTCTCTCTCTCTCTCTCTCTCTCCCTCTCTCTGTATCTCTGCCTTTCAAACAAATAAGTCTTCCATTGGCTTAAAAAATAAAAATAAAACCACCCGGACTCTACCTGAAATTCTACCATTAAGAGAGTCACTTGTTGGAAGCTTTTCAAGAATAGTCTATTAAAATGCAAACTCAGACCTTGAGTAGTCTTCATACAAAAAGCTCAGATGGGGGATGAGGTACTCAGAGGGCTGGAGGGAGGTAAGGAGAGAGTTGCTAAAAACCCTGCATCAGCTTGCTGCTGGCTGTCCTTGGCTGTCCCTGGCGGCAGGCCGCACCCCCCAGATAAGAGCAGCCTGGCCCCAGCCTGTACTTGCACTTCCGCCATTCCCAACCTGCCGCCATCTGCCAGCCTCTCTTGCGGTTCATGCTCTCCAAGGTGCCCACAATCAAGTCCCTTTTGTTCTCTATGCCTTACAGCCCAGCTACACGGAGCCCTGCAAATCCGTCTCTGGGGCCGGGGGTTCCTGAGCCAAATGCCCCAGGTAGGCTCAGCTCTGGGATCCCTGCCCAGGACCGTCCCGAGAAAGCCATCCCCAAGTGCTCCCAGCCTAAGGAGAGGCCAGGATGCCACGCCACAGGAAGCTGACAAACTCTGCAAGCAGCCACAGAGCACAGTAACAGGTTGAAGGGACCCTCTAGCCCGAGGGCTGCAGCCACAGCCAGGACAGGGAGTGGGATCCTCTGTCCCAGAATTGCAGTGTCTTTCATCCACTGGTTCACTCCCTAACTGGGGCTGGACCAGGAACCAAAAATCTCATCCCCGGTCTCCTAGATGGGTGCAGGTGCCCAAGCACTTGGGCCATCTTCCTCCAGTTTCCTAGGTGCATTAGCAGGGAGCTGGATCAGAAGTGGAGCAGCTGGGACCCAAATGGTTGCTAGCATCACAGGCAGTGGCTTAACCTGTTCTGCCACAACACCATCCTCTTGGGGTCATAATCTTTAAACAATAGGTCCTTCTGCTTTTGCATGAAAAGCTCTATGCATTGATAAACACAGAGAAAACATGAAAACGTGGCCGCACCTAGCCAGCGTTCCTTCTGACCCTGAAGGAAAAGTGTGTGTGAGACCCTGTGCTCCTCTAGTCCCCGGGGAGCCCCCTGGGACCCTGAATGGGGGACAAGGGGACGAGTGTTGCTTCCCACCCTGATTCCTGCAGGACATGGCAGGGACATGCTTGCCTCTAGCCCACCTCACTTTGGCTGCAAATCCCCAGCCCATTCTTCTGAAGAGTCACTGACACCCCACAGGCACACAGGGTGGGGGGCCCACTGCAGGCTGGGAAGACAGCTGGGGTTCCCAAAGCTGTGGCCAGCTTACAGCCCTGACATCTTTAACGGAAGTGCAAAAGCACCCAGGCTCTGTTCCGCCACTCACCACCCAGGAACCCTGGCAGGAGGCTCAACCTCTTTGAGAGCAGTGGGCAGCACCACACATGGCCAGGCCTCCCCACAGTCTCCCCAGGTTCTGCCCTGCATGGGGCAGGGTCTTGTTCCTGCAGCTCTCCTTTCCTCCTTAGGGCCAGCATTGTGGCACAGCAGGTTAGGCCACCACTTGTGACATTTGTGACACCAGCACCAGTTGCAGTCCCGGCTGTTCCACTTCCCATCCAACTCCCTGCTAATGCACCTGGAAAGTTATTGGAGGATGGTCTCTGCCACCCATGTGGGAGACCCAGATGGAGTTCCAAGCATCAAGCTGTTGTAGTCACTTGGGGAGTGAACCAGCGGTTGGAAGATTCTTTCTCTTCTCTCTCTCTCTCTCTCTCTGTCACTCTGCCTTTCAAATAAATAAAATCTTAAAAAAAAAAAAAAAAAGGCAGCAGCAGCATGAACAGAAGATGGCCCTGCTCAGGGTGCAGCTTCAGCCTCCCCCACCCCAGCACTCGGCTTTCCTGATCTCAATACTTAAGGCGCGCCTGCTCCCCAGCTGTCAGAGTGTGCCCGTGCGTGCGCATGCGCGAGCCTGCATCGCACCAGCCTTCTCTTTTGCACAACAGCCTCCAAGTGAGCTGTGAGGAGCAGAAGCCTTCCGGAGCCTGCAGAAACTCAAAGGTATTTACATTCTACAAAGAGGGAAAAAAAAAACTGCATGCCGAATCCACATTCCTTCCCCATGCAGTGATGTCTGCTGGGCTGGAACAGGATGCGTGAGCTGTTTGCTTTCTCCACTTGCCCAAACACAAACACACCCATGACACGCACGCATGCACTCCTGCACACGCTCTGTGAGCCCGGACAGCTCAAACCTGCACTGACTCCCAGGTTTGGAAATGGGAAGGGAGCCTGGGGCAGCCGGGCCTGGGCTGGAGACAGGGAAGTTCGGTGGGTAAGGCATAGGGTTCAGTAGAAAGACCACCTTAGCGCTTACCTACTGTTCCCCCAGCAGACAGAGAAGTCTCTCTCTATGGCTCTACCCCACCTCCCTTTTAAATAAATAAATAAGTAAAAGTTCTTCATTTCCTTCTCTAAAGGGTAAGGTGGAGAATGGACAGGCATGGTTAGCAGAGAAAGCTCTCAGTCGATGTCAGCCGCTGTTAGTACTGAGCAATGAGAGTAAATCCCCAGGCTGAGGCCGGCGTTGAGCAGTTAAAGTCACCGCATCCCTTATTAAAGCACCTGGGTTGTGGTCCCAGCTCCCCTTCCTGCTAACACACATGCTGCGAAGGCAGCAGGTGATGGCTCAAGTGCATGGACCCCTGCCACCCACATGGGAAACCCAGATGGAGTTCCTAGCCCCTGGCTTCAGCCTGGCCCAGCCCCAGCTGCTGCAACCATTTCAGGAGTAAACCAGCTGATAGAAGCCAATCTCTTTCTGTGTGTCTAGACCCCGCCCCCCACCACCCTGACTGTCTTTGAAATAAACAAGTAAGTAAAACTTTTTCATCATAAAATATAATAGTCCCCTTGCTGGAGAAAGAGTGTGCATTAGGCCAGACCTGTGTGGGCAGCAGCTCTGAGCTCCAGGCCACGGTGAAGTGCAGGCTGGTCCAGCCCAGGTCAGGTGTGTGGACTTTGTGGCACTTTTCCTCCTTAACACCTGCAGCAGGTAGGCCAGGCACTCGCTGAAGGAGGTCCTGGCTGGGCTCTCACACACACGTACACTCTGTGCAAGGATTTCAAAGGCTGTAACCAGTCACGAGCAGCATTGGAGCCAGCCAGCTCTTCTTTTTTACCTTATTTATTTGATTGACTTTCTCTTTCTTATGGCCTTTTACTTAAAGATTTATTTATTTGACAAGCAGAGTCACAGAGAGAGAGAGTGAGAGAGATTCCATCCATTGGTCCACTCCCCATATGGCTGCAATGGTCAGGAACCTGGAACTCCATCCGGGTCTCCTATGTGGATGGCAGGGGCCCAAGCACTTGGGTCATCCTCCACTGCTTTCTCAGTAGCAGGGAACTGGATTGGAAATGCAGCAGCCAGGACTCGAACCGGGGCCCTTACGGGAAACCCACGTTGCAGGCGGCAGCTTAACCTTCTACACCACAGTGCCAGCCGGCCCCTTGATTCACTTTCCAAATGCCTGCCTGCTTGCAATGGCAAGGGGTAGGCCAGGCCAATGCTGGGAGCAGGGAACTCCATCCAGGTCTCTCACATGAACTACGTAAGCCCCCACTGCTGCCTCCCAGGGTCTCAACTAGCAGGAGCCAGAATCAGGGACCAAAGACAGACACTTAACCCTTCAGCCATACGCCCACCCCAGGAGCTGGATGACTGCAGTGCTGACTTCACAGGGCGGGCAGCAGTCCATGTCAGTCTGGAAATGCCTCCCACGAGCCGAGCAAGCAACCAGAGGCCAGGTCCCCCACCCAGCACTTGACCTGGCCACGCGGTCACCTTCCCTGTCATGCCACACACACACACACACACACACACCCGCAGCTCATGCCCCCAGCCTGCTGCAGATCCCACCAACACAGACCCACAGGGGCCTTCTCCCCCACCGGCCACGCGGGAAGAGTATGAAGCTCCACCCACCAGCCTGCCTCTGGGACACCCCAGCCTGCGGCTTCACACGCCCCCGGCCCAGCCCTGGGAACCTGGCAGAGAACGCGATGCGCTCCCCTAATTATTTTCTCTGGCTGTGTGGGTGTGGCAACTGAATCAGGACAGGCAAGGCTTGCATTCTGAGTCACAGGAGAGGGGAGGGATGCTGAGAAGCGGGCCCCGGAAAAGAGGGGCCAGAACAACCCCCAGGCTTATGGCCACCAGCTCAGGAGACCCCGGGGAGGAGAACTCCCCAACTCAGCCCCCTTCCCTCCTCCACACAAACCTAGGCCTGTGCTGCACTACTCCTGCGCCGGACATTCAGCCTGGCTGGGCAGCCCAGGTCCTGTCTGCTGGGAGCTACCACCCCGAAAGGTCCCCCACCCAGCAACTTTTGCACCCCAGAGCCTCTGTCCTCCCCAGCCAACCATATGGGGATCCAAGCCTCACATCTACACCCAAGGCTCAGGCAGCACGTGGACCCAGCCACTCACCATGGTCCCCCATCACACACCGACAGGGAGGCCTTGCCAGGACCCCCAGGCTCCATGTGCAGCTGCTGCCACCACTCCCTCCCCACTAGGCTCTGCCAAGCACAGGTCTCGGGTCTGTGGTCCCCCAGAGCAGGAAAGACATTCAGAGGAGCCCACACGGGACTCATGCCCCCACCCCCGTCACTCATGTCATTGGGGCACTCCTCCCTCACACACTCCATCCCAGACTTGCATGTTCACACTCATTGCACAGCCACACATTACCCAGAAACGACACACACTCGTGCACACACTCACACAAACTGCACACGATTACGCCAGCTCATAAAGTCGCACACTCGCTCACACACCCCCAGTGACAAACATCACTGCCCCCCAACCCATGCTCACCATCCTCTCAGTGCTGGGGGTGGGTTGCACCCAGCCATGAAAACAAGCCTTGGCTCCCGGCTCCCCAGGCAGTAACCCAGGCTGGCCCAGAGGCCACCCCCAAGCAGCTGAACCCTCCGGTCCTGGCCTGCTCACCCTTCGGTCCCTGGGGAGAGAATAACTGTCAGGACGCTTCCAGCCCGGCTCAGCCCCAGGCCTCCGCTGCCCTTTCTATGTCTCTGCCATTTCCTCTGGACCTCACGGAGGACCCGGCTGCACTGGAGTCGGAGCCGAGGGACAAGGCCTGGGTCTGGGCTTCCTGCCTCTCCCTTTCCCACGCACACAACCCCGCCTTCCATCCTGAGCTCATTGCGGGGGTGAGTGTTTGGCGCGGGGTTTAAGCAGATGCTTGGGACCTCAGCTTAGAGCCCCAGTTCCACTCTCCATCCCAACTTCCTGTTAATGCACAGGCCTACGTGTACCATGAAATGCACCTTGGCTCCCAGTTGCTCCTCCCTCGGGTCCACGTGGACGTATTCCATCTTCCCCCTGCAGGCTACATTATTCCCACTTTCCAGATGGGGAAAACTGAGGCCCAGAGAGGTTGGGGGATGCAACTTGTATGAGGCACTGGCAACCTTGGAATCCAGCCCTTTCAGATTCCCAGGCTGCGTCCTTCCAGGGAGCTCGGTGGGCAGCGGAGGCAGCCTGCAGCCTAAGGCTCAGGCAGGGTCGAGGGCGGGGGGAGCCCTGCTGTTGAGAGGGTCAGACAAGTTTCTAGAACCCAGGGCACTGGTCCAGGACAGTCTCTGTGGCAATAGGACATGGAGATGCTGCAGAAACTGGAGCCCCATTGCTGGAACCATCTGACGGCAGTGGGCATGCCTCGTGTCCAGTTCTGGGCCCCTTGTCTTTCTCCTGAGACACCTGCTATGCTGGGGCCATGTTCCCTGGCCCTATGTGGGGTGGCAGAGGTCCCTGGTGGGCTCACCTATACCTGAGTTGGAAAGGGGTGATGTCCTGGGCGTTTGGGGGTGGGCAATCAGGAAGTCCCCAGATGGGAGGTCCTGCTTTTCCCGCCTCCCAGGTGAGCAGGCAGACATGGCCGGCCCCAAGTTCTCCCGGAAAATCCATGCCTGCAGGATGCTCCACCTCCCAGGCACGCCACCACTTTGCTCTCCTGCCTCTTCAGGGCAGATCTGTTAAGCGAATCCCTGGCTAAGCGAACCAGGGGCTCTCACGCCGTGGAGGGGAGGGGAAGCCCCCCAGTGACCAGCCCTGAGAATTGTGCAGAGAAGTGCATGGGGTGGGTGTGTGGTGAGGGGAGCCAGGAGCCAGGCTCCTTCTAAGGTCTCGAGGGGCATCTTGTCCCACCTTCCCGGCACAGCCTGTGAGGCCATCACAGCTCACAGAGGGCGCACACACCACCACCACAACCAACGCACGTAAATAACACGAGCGTCACGGAGCATAATTATTAAATGTTGTCATTTCGGAAGAAAATTAATTAGCAATAGCTGTAGCTGTCTTGTGTCTGCTTGAGCAGCGTGCATCTCAATTAAAATTTAATTGCTACGGCTTCCATCGCAGCGGGTTAAACGGTTTGAAATACTGAGCCGGCTCATGTCGACACAGTGCCGAAATGAGCGTGGCATGCAGAAGCTGTTGTGGAGGGGGAGGTGGCGGGCAGGGAAGTGGGCAGCACGGCGGTGAGGTCCTGGCCCACCCCCATCCCAGTGTCTGCCAGTCCTCGCGTGGGGCAGCACTGGCAGGCGCAGACCAGGACGTGGAGGCTGGTTCACCGACCTTCCCCACAGATGCAGACTTGGGAAAAGAGAGCTGAAGCCTGGCGCAAGTCAGGTGAGCTCTCACGGGACCTGGACTGCAGTCAGAACAGCGTCTGGAGTGGCTGACAACCCACCATCCGCTGGAGGAAGCAAAAGACTGCCAGTTCCCAGGCCCATAGGGTCACACAGTGGGAGCGGGTCAGGCCTGGGGCAATAAGGAGTGGTGTGGACTGTGGCTAACAGGGCTATCACTTTTGGACCTTTTATTCAGGAATTTGTGCAAATACACACACCAAACAGTGTCAACTTAGCAGATTAAGGGTTGCCAGGGAATGAGAGCAATTCTTAATGGGTGCAGAGTTTCTTTTGAGGGTGTTAAAAATGTCCTAAAATGTGATGGTGGTGATGGTTGTACAACTTGTAAATATTCTATAAATCACTGACTTGCGTAGTTTAAAAAGTGAATGTTAGGACTGGCATCATGGTATACCTGGTTAAGTCACCTGCAACGCTACATCAGTTCAAGTCCCAGCTGCTCCACTTCCAATCCAGCTCCTTGCTAGCTTGCCTGGGGAAAGCAGTGGAGGATAGCGCAAGTACGTGGGCCCTTGCCACCCACATGGGAGTGGAAGTTCCTGGCTCCTGGCTTCAGCCTGGCCTCACGCATCATAGTGGCTATTTGGAGAGTGAACCAATGGATGGAAGATTATCTGTCTGTAACACTGACTTTCAAATAAATAAGTCTTTTTTTTTTTTTTTTTTTTTTTTTGACAGGCAGAGTGGACAGTGAGAGAGAGACAGAGAGAAAGGTCTTCCTTTTTGCCGTTGGTTCACCCTCCAATGGCCACCGCGGCTGGCGCGCTGCGGCCAGCACACCGCACTGATCCGAAGGCAGGAGCCAGGTACTTCTCCTGGTCTCCCATGGGGTGCAGGACCCAAGCACTTGGGCCATCCTCCACTGCACTCCCTGGCCACAGCAGAGAGCTGGCCTGGAAGAGGGGCAACCGGGACAGAATCCGGCGCCCCGACCGGGACTAGAACCCGGTGTGCCAGCGCCGCAAGGTGGAGGATTAGCCTAGTGAGCCGCGGCGCCGGCCAAAATAAGTCTTTTTTTTTTTTTAAAGTGAATGTTATGGTTTGTGTTCTATAGTTCAATAAAATACCTCCAAAAAAAAAAAAAAAGGCACGGTCTTTCCCTCCAAGGCACCAGCAGCTGCCAGATTTCTTGCAAAGCAGCTGTGCAGCGAGGGCCTGGTGCAGGCAGGGAGCAGGGGGCACAGTCAGGTTGCCTGTGATGCTCTCCTAAACTGTTATGGGGTCTCGGGGAGGAGGCTGCTCCTCACTTCCAAATTTGGATACTTCTAAGGCCACAGTGGGAAGTGAGAGGGGGAAGTGAAGTCCCTTTGTTCAAAAGACTCAGCCCAGCCAGCTCCCCAGGGTCCCCCAGCACCACCCTAAAAGCTCCTCTGTCTCTGTGAAAGTCTCCATCCTGTCCAGCTGCACCTCCCAGGCCATGCCACCTGCGCTAACCCAACTGGGAGCTACTACAGGCTGGGCCCAGGAGACTCCCACACGACACCCAAGGGACACGTGACATCTGTCTTCTCTCTTGTGAAGGGGGCACCCAGCAGCATGTGGCATGTCAGGCTGAGCAGCCTGAATGGGGAGCCCCGATGGCTCTCCCAGCCATACAGCACCCTGCCCAAGCTGCCACCCGCTGCCACAGGCAATGCACGGGCCACAGGCCTTGACTTTCTTCCTCCAGAAAAGCAATCTCAGGTTGTCACCACCGTCCAGCACACCAACGCCCTCACCCCATCACTGAGACCAGCTCTCCTTCACCTGTGCCCTGAAGTCCCTTAGAACACTGCATTCGTTGTGGCACAGGGAGCTAAGCTGTCACTAGGGATGCCCGCATCCAATATCGAAGTGCCAGTGTGAGTCCCAGCTCCCCCACTTCAGATCCAGCTTCTTGCTAACGCATCCTGGGAGGGGAGGCAGCAGATGATGGTTCGAGTACTTGGGCCCCTGCCACCCCAACACAGGAGACCTGGATGGAGTCCTGGGCTCCTGGCTTCAACCTGGCTCAGCCCTGGCTTTGCTAGAACCAGGGCGGGGGGGGGGGGGGGGTAGTGATCCAACAGATGGAGGTAGGCCTTGCTTTGTGGGCAAGGGGTGTGTGTGTGTGCTGCAGCCTGCTGGGGCAGGGATGAGGGGGAGAGGGGCACGGCCTTTCAAGGCCAGGAGCCACGGGGAAGGTGCTGAGAAGCCCCCTGCCGCTCCCGAGCCCCCCCCCCCATGCCAATTTGGTAAGTGGATTAAAAAAGTTTCTTTTCAATTACCACATCTTGAAAGTCACTAATAGCGCTCGGATGGAGATGCGATTTAATTTCCCAATTGGCTGGGAAATGAGGAGCCCCGTAATTATTTGACCCTCTCACCAGCCGCAGGCGGGGAAGGGGCTGGCTCCACAGAGGCCAAGCCGGAATAGAAGCAAAACACCCCCTCCTCAGGCTGAACGTGCTCACCCAGGCAGCGCTGCACCCTGCTCAGCCCTCTCCCAGGTCCTGGCCTCTCACTCTGCTCCGACCTCAGAAAAGCGCCCGGTGCTCAGAGGCAGCCACGCTGCAGCCACCTCCTCAGCGGTGCCAGGTCAGAAGATGTCAGCTCCTCTCTGCTGAGGGCAGCCTCCTTGCCCTCCGACCCCAGGGTCCCCCTGACTCTGCTCTCTGTGGTTCAGCAAAGATGGCTCAGGGGACCATCCTCCTGCCCCCGGTGAGAAGCTGGGGTCAGTGCCCACACCACACCGCTGTGTCCAGACCGAGGCGCTGTGGCTGGACCGGCAAACGACGAGGTCACCAAGGGTCAGCCAGCTCCAGGAAGCACTCAGCCCAGCCCAGCCTGGCCGCCATGAGCTAAGGAAACTATCCAGCCGTGAGCACTTGGAGCCAGGTGGGCACCAGGACATCCCCAAGAGCTTGCCACAGAGGGCCTTCTGTCCAGGAACAAGTGTTATCACTGCATATCCACAGGGGTATTTTTCTGCTGATCTACAAATTCCAAATTCTCCTGCCATATCACCATCTCCTCTCTCGGGACCCCGAGTCTCCTCTGGCAACAACGAGAAATACACGCCAAGAAGAAATCAGGCGGTGAGCTCCAGAACCTTCGGGAGGCAGAGGTCTCTGAGCCACCTGGCTTCAGTGGAGACGCTGCACCCATGTCTCCCCGAATCCTGTCACCCAGACAGGTGCTGATGGGCTCCAGTGGAGAGGAGTCAGTGCCACGGTATCACTGACAGATGTCCCTGTGCTCAGGGGCCTGCAGCTGCTAAGGGTCCTCCCAGCGCTTCCCACGCCTCTGCTCCCCTCACCTGACACCTGCCTCTCCTGCGAGCCTCCAGTTCCCTTCCCGCCTCAGCCCTGCTTCTGTGTTCAGCAGCCCTGGTCTGTACACAGCCACTCTCTTTAAGCCATTTGTTCATCCACAGTGGGATCGGTCATCACTCAATGGAAGCTGTGAGCCCCAAGGTGCAGAGAACAGCCGAGGTCACCTGCTGAACACCGTCCCCCGGTGGCACACAGGACTGGGGTCATGATGAGAATGGGGTGCAGGGCTGGGGGGGGAGGTGCATCCTGGCAGCATGTGCCAGGGGCCTGTGGTCCCAGGCTGGGAGGGAGGGAGGGGAGGAGGAAGGGAGGGACTGGCAGAGAGGAGCCCTTGGCTTGAGGGACTGGACTGGCCCAGGTTTCAGGAGGGGAGGAGCCACGGAGTCTGGAAGCCAGAAGGTGCTCACCACATACTGACTGCAGCAACACAGCGCCCAGCACAGCGGCTTCTACTGGACGCTGGCTGCAGGAATGAACGTGCACAAGATGCAAAATGCATCAATTCTCCATTTCCCCAGAGACAAAGGTAAATCCAGCAGAGAGCTGGCACAGAAGCCTGCACGGAACACCCCCCCAACACACACCCACACCCGCTTGGGAAACAACAGCTCCTGCTGTGAGTCAGATGCTCCACCTCCAGTGAGCTTTCAAAAGACTGGGTCAACACAAAGCAAACTTCCTCGGCGTAGCCCTTCTCAGAGCCGCCTTCCAAAGGGCAACACGCACTTCTGAGATGCAGGAAAGTCACAGCGCATGGGACTTCTCCCTGCTCACTCGGGCACCAGTCCTGCCTGCCTGCTGCAGCCTGTGGAGCTTCCCACACACGACACAGGGATGCTAGGCCAGGCTTCCCTGCAACCTGACCTGCACCCCATGCCCCAGCTATGATGCAGCCCCTTGCTCCTACTCAGGCAGAGGGTACCAGTGAGGGGGACATTCTGAAAAAGCTGGACAGGAAACAATCAGTTCTTTAAAAAAAAAAAAAAAAAGTTGAAATAAACACCTGTGGCATACCAAGCGTAGTTAGCAAATTGCAGGGGACACACTTCCCAAAGAGGTCAAGATCCTGATGCTGAGAAGCCCAGCCCTGGCAGCTTGGGCCGCAGGCTCCCACACCTGTGCCACTCCATCCCTGCCTGACTTTATGTGGCCCCACGGGAGGTATCCACTGCAACCCGTGGCCAAAGGCGTGACAGGAACATGGCTGCACCAGGAGACCACAGCCAGCTCTGGTGCTGTGTTTTCACTCCTTTTCTGGGCTTAGCACCATCGGAGCAGGGAATGTCCTCTCTGAGTCCCTGGGGATCAGGAGACACATTCAGGTGACCACACAGGCCCCAGGAGTGCCCAGGGGCCAGTCACTAGGGTGGCTCTTCCTGGGACCTGGGAGAAAAGACGTTTTCCTGGGGCAATGCGATTCTCCCCCAGGACAAAGGCGGAGGAGAGCCTGCAAGGCGCCCTCATGGACAAAACCCACACAACACCGACAGAACCTGCCTCCTGCAAAACCGTTGGAAAAAGATGATCTGGGGTTTTGGCCCCGACTTGCCTTCCACAGCCCCACCTCGCAGACATGTTTCCAACACGTCAAAAGCCACGCTCTGCTCCTGGAAAAAAGGCAGAGCTCAAAGTCCATCCCAACCTCCTCAGGGCGAGGGGCAGACAAGATGGCACACGCCAGCACGGATGCATGCCTGCCCATCCCGGGAGACGGGTCCCCCGCTGACCCACTGCCCCACTGCACCAGCCCCTTCCTGCAAGCTTCCGCAGAGGACCAGATGGCAGCCAGACCCCAGCACCCAGAGCACGCCTGGCCTTGGCCTTGGCCTTGGCTGTGGCCATCCATCCACAGCTCTTCATAAACTGGATTCCCACCAGCAGACAGGTGAGAAGTCCCCTCTTGGAACCTCCTCTACCCAGCAGCCAGGCACGGTGGATCCCCTCAAGCCAACAGAGACATCCGTCCATGCATTCATTCATTCATTCATTGAGCAAACATGGGCACCAGATGCTCTTGTGGATCAAGGGGGCACAGAGCCCCGAGCCCCAGCGTATGACAGCAGAGTAACAGGACCCCGCGCTCCGGGAGGGAGAGGCATGGCCAGCTGCACCCAAAGCAGGGTGAGGGTGCAGGGGTGAGGATAGAACACTCTGGGAACTGAGACCTGTCCAGTTGGAGTGAGAGGTTGACACAGTGGACAACAAAGCTAGAGAAAGCAGCAAGGCCAGAGCCCCAGGCCTGCTGTGCCAAGCTCTCTAGAACCTTCTGCCCATGCAGCTTCTCCATCTGGAATGCCCCACTTCCTTCCTCTCCATCCTATCAAACCCCAACCTTGGCCTCTAAGCCCCTCCTCCCCACACCCCTGCAGCTCCAGTGCTCCACAGGGGTCCCAGGCTCCTCTGCTGCTGACCACCCCGCTTCCACGACCCCACTGCAGCTCTGCACTCACACCGGCTCTGGGGTGCAGCAACCTCCCGGTCTGCCCTGGCCACAGCTCACCTGAGAAAGGGGAAAAAGAGGTGATCGGAGCAGCCAGCCCTGGCTGGGCCACATGGCTGGCGCGGACATGCCTGGCCATGGGCACACTCTGGGCTCTCGCCTCCCTGCTCTGGGGGCTGCTCCTCGGATTTTTCCCTCCACTAACATCCCACCCCCTCCCCGGGGCCATCGCAGAAATGCTCCCCCACCTCGGCCACACCCCAGCCTGCAGGAAGCTGGTGGAGTCCAGCAGACAAGGTGACCTGCACCTCTCCAGTGCTCCCTGCATTCTCCTGTATTTTGCAAACCAGAGAAATGTGACCAAGCTTCCAAGCCAGCCGTGGATGGGAAGGAGCTTCCACCCACAGCCTTCCTCACAGCAGCCCCAAAAGGTGGTTCAGGCCAAGGCGCTCTCCCTCCTCCCCGTCTGCCCGGCTCTCCCTGCAGGACAAGGCCCGCCTAACAGACCTCACGGCCGCCCTGTCTGGATTGCAAAAGAGGGCACTCAGGGTCAGGAGGACCTTCCCAGACAGGCTTGGAGGAGGAGGATAGCGTGTCCGGCGAGGAGGAATGAACAGGAGCCATTCCAGAGAGACCTGAGAGTCTTTTGGTTTTGGTTTTTGCAAGAAGGCAGATGCAGGAAATTCGGGATGTGAGCGCAAAGCCAATAGGGATGGGGGGTGAAGTCTGAGAGACTGGCAAGGGGAAAAGCTTGACCACTGGGGCCCAAGAGCTGGGCCAGGCTCAGCAGCGCCGAGCACAGGAGCACAGGGCACATGGGGCTGAGGCCTGGGTAGGGGAGGCTTCATCCCAGGCCTGGCCAGCAGGTGCCCTTAGGGGCTTCCCAAGAGACAAGTCAGCCACCTCACTCCAAAAGAACCTGAAGACACACTGCCACACACAGGTGCCCCAACTCCAACACAATCACCTCTGGGGTTCCCCTGGGATCCTGTGAACATTCACATTCTCCTAGGGATCCCTTCAAAGGCCCTGTGACACCAGACAGCTTCTTGGGCCATTGGGCACGGGATCCTTTTCACTGACAGGTGCAACAAAGGAGGCCCAGGGAGGTGGGGGCCTCACCCGAGGTGGCCCAGCCCAGGGAGAAATGCCACCGGCAGACATCCAAGCCACAAAGGGCAGCCCCCGCCACCAAGGACTGGGCCCCCTCGCCTGTCCAAGGGCTCTCCATCGGGACTCAGCAGAGGATTCACAGGCAGAGTTGCCCAGTCTGCCAGTGCCGTGGAGTGAGGAGGGAGACCTGCGGGATGTGCAGCATGGGGAAATTCAGGGGGGGAGAAAGGGCCTGGCCCCCATCATGTCCCTGTCCTCCCGCCCTCCCACAGTGGGCCTCAGCCTTAGTTCAGGCTGCCTGACCTTGCCTAAGTGGCCACCAATGCACAGCCCCTTCCAGCACAGCCAGAGGCCCCGACTGTGGTAATCCAGGGCCCACTGACCCTCGCTCAGCTCTCCCTCTGGGTTTCTGGCTCCATGGAGCAGCCACGGCTGGCCTGGCCTGGCCTGGCCTGACCTGGCTTCTGAAGGGTGGGCTCCCCAGGGGCCCGCCCACAGTCATCTCCGCAGGCCAAGGAGGCCGGAGGCAGCCCTCCCAGCCGGCAGGGTGATTTATGATCATCTCAGGAGCCCTTCCCAAGGCTGCAGGCCCAGCACTTTCCACAGCTGCAGCCCAGCTCACATGGTCCAGGGAGCCCCAGATCCGGGCCGGGGGCCGGGGGCCTGGGGCCTGGGGCCTGGGGCCTGGGGCCTGGGTTCTGGGGCCTGGGGCCGGGGGCCTGGGGTCTGGGGCCTGGGGCCTGGGGTCTGGGGTCTGGGGCCTGGGGCCGGGGGCCGGGGGCCTGGGGCCTGGGGCTGGGGGCCTGGGGCCTGGGGTCTGGGGTCTGGGGCCTAGGCCACTGGCTTCCGCTCCTGAGCACACAGGCAGGCACAGAGCCCAGGCCATACATCTGTGCCCAGGACCCCGCACCCCGGCACAGGGGGAGGGTGAGACAAAGCCCAGGGCCTTGCGGCCAGGCAGGAGAGGCCTGGTCGGGGCGGGAGCCAGGCCTCCCGGCCAGCGGCTTTCACACCAGGCCCTTCCCACTTCCGCTTCCCCCCTTGTCTCCCCATGACAACATCTTGAACGAGTGCCTTTGCTGGCAAGCCCGAGCACTCTGGGGTTTTCTGTCCTGATGCAGCTCCCACGCTCAGGCTATGCACACAGCTGAGAGCGTGTGTGGTGCACGGCTGGGCCCTGGGGTCTGGCCCCTGTGCTCCACCCCCCAGGGTCCTCAGGCCCCTCTCCCCTGGCCACTCACCCTGGCCACAGTGGAACCCAGCATCACACACCCCAGGGACACACTCAGGCTGAGGCCTACCCGTGCTGCGGGATACTTCGAACCATTGAAAACTGGAAAAGTCCTCGGGAGTGAGAGAAAAAAGAAAAAGTCAAGGAAACTCAGTTCTTCCCGCCAAGATGAAAAAACAGGGACCAGATTCAGGCTGCTCCTCTCTCTCCCCCGCCCCTCCATGAAACCACCAAAAATTCCAGACAAAACACATTTGAAACGCTGGGTTCTTGGGACCCTGCCCCAGACGATGAAACACACAAGGTGAATTGGAGCCCACCCCAGCTCAGACCCTGGGTGGCGTGGCTGGCGTGGCATGGCATGGCGTGGGGGAGCACCCAGCAGAAATGGTGGATTCCAGAGGCAGGGAGACTCGGGTAGGTGGCTGGCGTTTGCAAGAAAGAGTCCCGGAGAGAGGGCAGCTGAGCAGAGGGGAACCCATCTGAGACCCACAGAGGACCCTGGGGCGCTGCAGTGTAGAATCAGCGCACAGTGAAGAACCAGTCAAAAGGAGGAGGCATCAACAGTGCCTGGCGCCCACAGGGCTAGGGCCTGTGGCCACCAGGCCAGGCTGCAGAACCTCACGGAGCACTGGGGAGAAGCCGGAAGGAGTCTCCCTCCACTGCCAGTGAGAGTTAGCCTGAGGCTCTGGTGCCAAAATTTTTATGTTGTGTTTTTGGTTTGGGAGATTTTTTTTTTTTTTTAAGTTTCAAAGAGAGAGAGAGAGACGAGCTATACAAAGAGAAAAATCTTCCATCAAAAAATTTTTTTCAAGATTTATTTGCTTATTTGAAAGAGATACAGAGAAAGGAAGAGAGAGAGAGAGAGAGGCCTTCCATCTGCTGGTTCACTCCCCAAATGACCACAACAGCCCGGGCTGGACCAGGCAGAAGCCAGGAGCCAGGAGCGTCATCTGAGTCTCCCACATGGGTGCAGGGGCCCAAGGACTTGGGCCATCTTCCTCTGCTTTCCCAGGCCATAGCAGAGAGCTGGACTGGAAGCGGAGCAACTGGGTGGTAAGTTTTTACCTCCTATGCCCAACGCAAGCCCCAGGTTGGTTGGTTTTTTAAAGTTTCAGAGAGAGAGAGAGAGAGAGAGAGACCTAGACACAAAGTGAGAGAGATCTTCTGTCCAGAGGTTTACACACCAAAAGCCCACAGCAAATGGCTTTAGCAGGGCTTAAGACAAGAGCCAGCAACTCAATCCAAGTCTCCCACACGGGTGGCAGGAACCCAGCTACTTGGGCCACCATCACTGCCCCCCAGCGAAAGGGTCTGCATTAGCAGGAAACTGGAATCAGGAGTGGAGCCTGGCATGGAACCCAGGTACTCCCACGAGGGTCGCAGCATCTTAAGAGGTGTCTCAGCTGCTGGGCTCAATGCCTACCCCCCACCACCCAGGTAACAAACCTCAAAAGAATGCTTAAACCTTCCAAGTAAAGCAACCATGGCCCAGAGAAAACATGAAAATATTTATAGGGAAACAAAAATATTCAACAAGATAGAATTTATAATACTTAGCATCCATCACAGATTACCAAACAGGAACTATAAACCATAATGAGAAAAATAATAAATCAAAAATGAGCCAGAAAAGACCCGGAGGTTAGAATCGGCAGATCTGAGCACTGATGCAGTTACTACAAATGTTGTCCATGTGTTCAAAAAGTGGGGGCTGGCTGCTCCACTTTCGATCCAGCCCCCTGCTAATGCACCTGGGAAAGCAGCGGGAGATGGCCCCAGTGCTTAGAACCCTTGCCACCCATGTAGGAGACAGGGAAGAAGCTCCTGGCTCCTGGCTTTGGCCTAGCCTGGCCCTAGCTGTTGTGGCCATTTGGGGAGTGAACCAGTAAGTGGAAGACCTCTCCCCCTCTCTCTGTAACTCTGCCTTTCAAATAAACAAATATTTAAAAGAACATAAGGGGCCGGCGCTGTGGCTCACTTGGTTAATCCTCCGCCCGCAGTGCCGGCATCCCATATGGATGCAGGGTTCTAGTCCCGGTTGCTCCTCTTCCAGGCCAGCTCTCTGCTGTGGCCCGGGAAGGCAGTGGAGGATGGCCCAAGTGCTTGGGCCCTGCACCTGCATGGGAGACCAAGATAAGCACCTGGCTCCTGGCTTCAGATCAGCGAGGTATGCCAGCCGCAGCAGTCACTGGAGGGTGAACCAACAGAAAAAAGGAAGACCTTTCTGTCTACTCTGCCCGTCCAAAAAAAAAAAGAAAGAAAGAAAGCCAATCAATGGGAGCCAGCATTGTGGCTCAGCAGGTTAAACTGCAGCTTGCAATGAATGCTGCCATCCCATATCAGCAGCACCCGGGTCCCATCTACTCCGTGCCTGAGAAGCAGCAGATGGTTCAAGTATGTGAGTTCCAGCCACCCATGTGGGAGACCTGGATGGAGCTCCTGGCTCCTGGCTTCAGCCTGACCCAGCCTTGGCTGTTGTGGGCATTTGGGGAGTGAACTAGCAGATGGAAGGCCTCTCTGCCTCTCTCTCTCTCTCTCTCTCTCTCTCTCTCTCCCCCTTTCAAATAAAAATTAATCTTTTTTTAATTAAAATATGTCATACTATAAAAGACATTGTTAAGAGAATGAAAAAGGACAAGCCTTAGACAGCCAAGTATATAACTGACAGCGAACCAGTGTCCAGAATATGTAAAAAACCCTCAAAATTGAATTGACGGCCGGTGCTAGCACACCAGGTTCTAGTCCCGGTCGGGGCGCCGGATTCTATCCCGGTTGCCCCTCTTCCAGTCCAGCTCTCTGCTGTGGCCAGGGTGTGCAGTGCAGGATGGCCCAACCAAAAAAAAAATTTTTTTTTTGACAGGTGGAGTGGACAGTGAGAGAGAGAGACAGAGAGAAAGGTCTTCCTTTGCTGTTGGTTCACCCTCCAATGGCCGCCGCGGCCCGCGCGCTGCAGCCGGCATACCGCGCTGATCTGATGGCAGGAGCCAGGTGCTTCTCCTGGTTTCCCATGGGGTGCAGGGCCCAAGCACTTGGGCCATCCTCCACTGCACTCCCTGGCCACAGCAGAGAGCTGGCCTGGAAGAGGGGCAACCGGGACAGAATCTGGCGCCCCAACCGGGACTAGAACCCGGTGTGCCAGCGCCGCAAGGCGGAGGATTAGCCTAGTGAGCCGACACAACCAAAATTAAAAAAAAAAAAACGGGCAGCAGATCCCATCAGATCCTTCAGAGAGACACATAAGGCATTGAGGCACTCCCAAAGCCACACCACAACACCAATTAGGAAAATGCAAATTAAAACCACAAAGAGATAGCACCACCCGGCCTATTTAGATGGATGCAATTCAAAGTCAAGACCTTTCCAAGTGTCTCCAAGGCGGAGGCAGAGTTCTCTTCTTTTGTTGCTGGAAATACAAAATGGCAACCGCTGTGTTCAAGCATGTGGAGTTTCTTAAAAAGTTAAAATACCAGCGGGAATTTTAAAATTACCCACGTGTCTCCCGTGTGAGACAGATAGTCCATGCCTCAGGATTTACCCAAGTGAAAATAAAGCACACACCCCACCCCCACCCCCACCACCACCACCACCACCGACTTGTGCAGAAATGTTCCTAGCAGCCTTATTTGTATCAGCCCCAAACCAGAAATAACCTAAAGGCAAGCATTGGCACAAACCAATCAGAGTATCTACTCAGGAATACTACTCAGCAAGAGAAAGGGCAATTGATATGCACAACCACAGGAGTGAAGTCACACCCCTGCCGGAAATAGTCACACCCTCCCCCCCCCCCAAAAAAAAGGAACATATCTTGCATAGCCCTATTTACATGAAACTTCAGAAAATGCAAGCTACCTTACAGAGACAGAACGCTGATCCACAGTCACCTGGGGACAGCAAGAAATGACCTGTAAGCCCCACTACCTGGTTTGTGGCAAACATTTTGCATCCCCAAGTCAAACCTGAACGAAGGGTACCTTTTTAAAAAGGTCACTGAGGGGCAGGCTTTGTGACAAGGTGTGTCAAGCCACCGCGAGTCCCAGTTCCTCTGCTTCTGAGGCAGGTTCCAGTTAACGCCCCTGGGAAACAGAGGAAGGAGGGCCCAAGTCCTTGTGTCTCTGCCACCCACGTGGGAGACTTGGATGGAGCTCCTGGCTCCTGCCTCCAGCCAAGCCTGGCGCAGTTGCAGACACTTGAGGAATGAACTTGCAGATGGAAACCCTCTCTCGCCTGCTCTCTCTGCCTCTCAAATAAATTAAATTAAAAAAATAAAACAGATGGGGAATCTTTTTATGTGCTCACATGGACCGGTAAGTGAAAAAGACAAGTTGTGACACAGGCCGTGTAACAAGGCTTCCATTTTGTTATAAAAAGGAGGGGAAAAAAGGAGTATTATTATGATATATATTGTATATTATGAGTATTATATATTCATTTCCATGCTACTTGCACATAGCTTATCTCTGGAGGGTTATACAAATCCAAATACCACTGGCTGGTTCTGGGGAGAGCTGTGTGGGTGACTGGGCTACAACAGGGGTAGAGACTTGCTAATGCACACATCATCTTGATGCTTTTTGAAATCATTAGCCACGTGAAAGTTGTCTGGCTCTCTGTTATGGCCTGGGAAAGCAGTGGAAGATAGCCCAAGCCCTTGGGCCCCTGCACCCACATGGGAGACCCAGAGGAAACTTCTGGCTCCTGGCTTCAGATCAGCTCAGCTCGGGTCATTGCAGCCAACTGGGGAGTGAACCAGTGGATGGAAGACCCCTGTCTCTCTTTCTCTTTCTGTGGAACTCTGACTTTAAAAAAAATCACCTTCCTCTTGTGGCCAGGGCTAGGGCACAGAGTTTGCGGGTTCTGGGATGCACAGGCCCCACTATCTGCCAAGGTCTCGCAGCAGAAACTGAGTCCTCAAGGCCCAGCACAAAGGGGACTGGGTGCAGCATGCACAGAGGGACAGCAAGTCACAGGGGTGAGGGTTCTGCCCAACACCTTGTGCTCCGGTGGTCTGTCTCATCAGTAACAAGCTTACTTAGGCACCAGGTAGCTGACGCACACCCTGCTCTCCCCCATGAGCTGAATGTGCTGTCTGCAGAACCTGGAAGGCAGTGGTTGATGGCTCAAATAATTGGGTTCCTGCCACCACCCGCTTGGGAGACCTGGATCACAAGCCCGGCTCTTGCTTCAGCCTGGCTATTGATTGAGGCATGTGGGGAGTGAAGCAGCAGAAGACAGCTCTCTCTTGTTCTTTCTGTCTCTCTATCTGCCTCTCAAATATGCAAATAATTTTTAAAAAGGGGGGGTGGAGTGCTGGCGTAATCTGTTCCAAGAAATAAACCAGGAGGCTCAGAGGGAAAATGGCCTGGCTGAGGTCTCACGTTAAGTAACAGGCAAAGCCAATTCCATCATGTTTCAATGCCATATCCACCTAACTTCCTGCCTCCAACCTAGCCCCCATCCCAAAGTGGGTATAAATACATTGTACACAGAGACTATGTGTAGGGTCCAAATGAACTATAACACTCTCTTATTATACAACTATGAAAATACAACTCTGCTACATTGAAATTAATCATTAACCATCGCTCTTGCTCTCCCAAATCACTGTCACCAATCTGGAGATTACCTGATTGGATCCTATTTCTTAAGAGGGACACCAAACAAAAATGAACAAAGCCATTTTTCTCCCACTGAAAAAGTTCCTGAAAGTCACTTACCAACAAACATTTACTAAGTACAGACAATGGCAAGGCAGTAGTAATGAATGCTACAAGCAAGGGCAGCCCTACAGACAAGTGAGAGCCTAGGGCTGGGGCAGGAAGGCTCCACAGGAGGTGATTCTTAAAGTACTGAGGTAGTGGCTTTATGAATGGGGGAGGGAGGGTACAGCAAAGACCTACAGCAAAGGCCTTTGAAAACCTTGTAGTCAATGAACTAAGGATAGCTGGATAGAAGATGGATGAAGGACAGATGGATGAATGGATGGATGTGGATATATGGATGAATGAATGGAGGGAGGGATGGAGGAGGGATATATGGATGGAGGGAGGGAGAGGGAGGGAGGGAAGGTAGGAGGGATGGAGGATGGAGGGAGGGGGGAGGGAGGGAGGGAAGGTAGGAGAGATGGAGGATGGATGAATGGAGAGAGGGAGGGATATATCAATGAATGAGTGGAGGGAGGGAAGATGGATGGACAAATGGACAGATGGAATGAAGAAAGATGTATGGAGGACAGATGTATAGATGGTGGAAGGAAGAAAGGATGGATTAATGGATGGATGGAGGGAGGGAGGGATGAAAAATGGATGGGTATGTGAATGGAAGGAGGGATGGATATATTGATGAATGAATGCAGGGAGGGAAGATGGATGGATGGAAAGAAGGGTGGAGGGACAGATGTATGGAGGATGGATGGATAGATGCATGGAGGGAGGAGGAGAGGGAAGGAGAAAGGAATGATGAATGGATGGTGGGCTGGGAAGATGGATGGACGGATAGATGGTGGATGAATGGATGATGATGCATGAAATGAATGGAGGTTGGATGTCTAACCACCACTACTACTCTTTTTTAAAAAAATATTTTATTTATTTATTTGACAGGTAGAATTACAGACAGTGAGAAAGAGAGACAGAGAGAAAGGTCTTCCTTCCGTTGGTTCACTCCCCAAATGGCTGCAATGGCCAGTACTGCGCTGATCTGAAGCTTCCTCCAGGTCTCCCATGCGGGTGCAGGGGTCCAAGCACTTGGACCATCTTCCACTGCCTTCCCAGGCCATAGCAGAGAGCTGGATTGGAAGAGGAGCAGCCAGGACTAGAACCCCATGTGCCATGGCGCCAGCCCCATCCACTACTACTCTTAAAAAAGCACTAATTGTGTTCCCAAGGATCACAGCACAGAGCATTCTAAGAACCAGTCTCAGCCTCCCCCTTGCCACCAGCCATGTCCTCCGACAGGCCCCAGAGGAGACTGTCCTGCAGGGGATGGGGAGTTATCTTCAGGGAGGTCAGGAGCAGGTGGAGGCACAGAGGGGCATGAGAGCAGCCATGTGCCTCTGTGCTAGCAATTCCTTCCCCTTTTCACAGTTACACCCACCCCACATTGGGGGGGGGGGGGTAAATAAACCTTGGAAGCTGAGTCAGCCCAAACCCGTGAGTCAGAGAATGAAAAGGCAAAGTTGGTAATTGCTTTGCTGCAAATCGGGATTCTGAATGCTCCAGGCCAGAGAGAACACAGGTCCACTACAAGCTTACCTGAAGCTAACCCACAGGCATGCCCTGAGTCAGCGGGCACCACCCCTGGGGTCACACACAGAGCCACCCCTCTGAGGCATCCCCAGGGGGCCCACTTCCGGAGGCTCCGAGGATGTCACACTGGCTCCATCTTTGGTCCCTGGGAGCCCCTCTGCCTGGACAGCCCTTACCCCCCCCCCCACCCCTCAGTGGGCAAGTCCTCACCCTGGAAGGCCCAGGCCAGCCCTGGGCAGCAGGAAGGCTTCCCCAGCTGCTGAAGCTCAACTCTGCGGTTAAATGAAGGAGCTGCTGCCGGAGGCCCCACACCAGGGCTCTGCATCATTCTAATTCAGGACTGCGTTCCCTGGGCAGGCACTGCCAGGAACATCCCAACACAAAACCCACCACCAAGTGAGAAACGTGTCAGCCTGGGGCCAGGCACACAGCCATGTCCAGAGTCACTGAGAGAACAGTTTGGGGCAACGTCTGCTCCCAGCCAACATTCCCATGGAACTGTCTTTCAAGGTCAAGCTGCCCACTATCCAGCCAGCCTACAGAGGCCTCCCTCCTGGGCACCGGAGGATAACAGAGGAGGCGGTGCATCTGTGCACCTGCTGGGACTTCAGGAAAAGCGAGTTAGCATGGGGGACCCACGGCGGTGAGCTTAACAAGCGCCCAGCACTTAACAGATGCTCCAGTAAGTGCTGCTGATGGAGTGACGGATTGCACAAGCAATTAATTATGCTTGATGGCACCTGCTGCACCATTTCGAATGCAAGGCACAAGAAAAGTGGCTAACGGTTTGCTGCCCAGTGTGGGTATAAGGCATGAAAAAGGAACCACTGCCTGCTGTGACAGCCGGTGTGGCCTGCCCGAGGATGCCCAGTGACACGGCAGTTGGGGAGGGGACCCCTACAGCAGTGGGTGACCTCCCTCCACCCAGAGTTTCTCAGTGGCTGCACTGTTGCTACCAGGGACGGGGCCTGGGTAACCCCTCATCGTGGGGCTATCCTGTGCACAAGAGCACGCTGAGCAGCCTCTTGGGCCTCTTCCTACCCAAGGCCAACAACAGCAACAGCCATGCTGGAACAACCAACAGTGTCATCACCCATATTGCCAAGCGTCCCCTTGAAAGTGAGGGCCACAGCCCTTTCTTGTGGCGGCTAACCTGCTCCCTGGGCAGCCCTTGGGAGCCAGCTTCAGCAGGAGGTCCTGGTTTGGGGGTTGTGTCCCGGATGACATAGCCAAGGATGCTGCCTGCATTTTAGAAGTACAGCATCACACCCAAGGGCTCAAGCCTGTGACCAGGGTGAGGCCTACCGGGAGCTCTCCCAACCTAGCAGACTGAGCTCCCCGCTTCCCCACTGCTTGCTTTAAACAGGTCATCCAGGCATCTGCCTAAGAATATAAAATGCCCCACACCCTATTCCCTTATGTACTGCTAGCTGCACATTTCTCCCCCACTCCACCTCCGTCTCAGCCTGACTCTTCCTTCCTGGAGACTGAGGCCTGTCACACATCTCTACACCTGCTCCCTACTGCACCGGTCTATTGAGCTTGTACCTTCCAGCTGCAGAGGCAGGGGCTACGCCAGGCCAGGTTTTCCAGGCACAGCAGGGAAAACACAAGGGCAGCTCCGAGTGCCAGGTCAGGTAGCAGAAACAGGACACACTGCCAGTATCAACAAGTTTCCCCAAGGAAGGAACCCCCCTCCCCCGTCACAGGTTGGACAACTAAGCCTTAGTCTACCCTGTAAAAGGAGCACCCTGTGCAAAGGCACTAGGTAAACACCCAAGGCCAGCTCCCTCTCATTTCCCAACAAGGCAGGGTTGCTAGTTGCTCCGGTACTAGAACCCCAACTTGGCTAGGGTTTCCCAAAACAGGAGTCGGCTGGCCTGGCCCTGACCATGGAGCTGCCCCAGGGGGACAGAGGTCACACAGCTAGCTCCAGGGGGACACATAGTGCTCACTCTGCCAGCTCCAAAGGCTGGCTGGCTGAAGCCCAAGGCCAGACACTGCTCAGGGATCTGGAATTCTCCCTCCCATCTGCACGAGAAAAGCCCACACCGCCAGGGGAAGGTCAGGACCCAGAAGCCCAGCCAAGCTGGGCTCCTGATGGCCACTGACCACCCATGCAAGGTGAATCCTAGAAGACAGGGAGTGGCAGCACCCCACTGGAGCAGTGTGGTGGCACAGCAGGTTACGCCACCACCTGCAACACCAGCATCCCACGAGTGCCTCCCAGCTGCTCAGCTTCTGATCCAGCTTCCTGCTAATGCACCTGAAAAAGCAGCGAAAGATGGCCTAAGTGTTTGTGTCCCTACCACCCACATGGGAGACCCAAATGGAGTTCCTGGTTCCTGGCTGATTCCCTTTCTCTCTCACTTTGCCTTTCAAATACATAAATCCCTTTTTTTTTTTTTTCATTTTTTATTTGAAAGTCAGAGTTACACAGAGAGAAGAGAGGCAGAGAGAGGGAGAGCTTCCATCCGCTGATTCACTCCCCAGATGGCCGCAACGGCTGGAGCTGCACCGATCCAAAGCCAGGAGCCAGGAGCTTTTTCCAGGTCTCCCACATGAGTGCAGGAATTGGGCCATCTTCTACTGCTTTCCCAGGCCATAGCAGAGAGCTGGATTGGAAGAGGAGCAGCCGGGACTCGAACCGGTGTCCACATGGGATGCCGGCACTGCAGACAGCGGCTTTATCCACTATGCCACAGCACCAGCCCCTCAAAAACATAAACCTTTAAGCAGTATTCCTACTAGAGCACAGGGAGGGCCTCAGCTGCTCCTTTTCTGGGCTGGGTGCTGGGGACTTGCAGGCCAAGGCTATATCTGCAGAAAAGTGTGATACCCAGGACTTGCATACCAGAGCCCCAGAGCAGACGGAAATGCCAGCAGCCCACAGCCCGCTTCTGGCTTCCCTTCCTGCAAGGCCCTGGGAACCACTAAGAGCCTTTGATCGCTTTACAGGGCTGCCTCCGAGTAGAGAAGCTGCCCGTATGCACACCACTCCATGTGTCACAATTCCAGCATGCTGGATCTTCAGGATGGTACAAATCACCAAGGCCCCTAAAGCTGTGCCATGCAGCCAGCCATGTCTACCCAGGTCTCCCAGGCAGCAGGATGATGGGGAAAGCAAAGGCCACCATTCCCAGCACTCTGACCCTGGGGAAGTCTCCACTAGGGCTCCCACTCAGAGCCCCATCTGCTGTGTGTAAAAACACACCCGGGAAGGCAGCTGTGGGGATCCCAACAATGGGCTGGGAGGCCGGAGCCAAAGACAGAAACCAATATCAAGTGCAAGTCTTTTATTTCCACTTTATCTGAAAGGCAGGGAGACAGAGAGAGAGAGACAGTAATTTTCCATCGCCTGGTTCACTCCCCCAAATGCCCACAACAGCCAGGGCTGAAACCAGAACCCCCCAACTCAATCGGAGCCTCCCAAGTGCTTGAGCCATCACCTGCTGCTTTTCAGGGTGCACATGAGCCGGAAGCTGGATCAGGAGCAGAGTAGCCGGGACTCAAACCAGGCACCCCCATACGGGCCGCGGGCATCCCAAGCAGTGTCTTACCTTCTGCGCCTCAACAAAAGTCTTTTTTTTTTTTTTTTTTTTTTTTTTTTTTTTTTTTTTTGACAGGCAGAGTGGACAGTGAGAGAGAGACAGAGAGAAAGGTCTTCCTTTGCCATTGGTTTACCCTCCAATGGCCACCGCAGCCGGCGCGCTGCAGCCGGCGCGCTGCAGCTGGCGCACCGCGCTGATCCGAAGGCAGGAGCCAGGTGCTTATCCTGGTCTCCCATGGGGTGCAGGGCCCAAGCACTGGGGCCATCCTCCACTGCACTCCCGGGCCACAGCAGAGAGCTGGCCTGTAAGAGGGGCAACCGGGACAGAATCCGGTGCCCCGACCGGAACTAGAACCCAGGGTGCCGGTGCCGCAGGCGGAGGATTAGCCTAGTGAGCCGTGGCACCGGCCACAGCACAAGTCTTGACGCTACAGCACCTCATGTACGTTACTCAACAGACTCCTTCTAGGAAGGAGCAAGACATTGGTAAGCAGACAGAGCAAGGAAAAGCCAGGGGGTGGGGCAGTTCCATAGGCTCCTTCTCCCCTTGCAAGAGCAGGACCTGGCCCGCTGTATCCCATAGAGCAGGCACTGTGCAGATCAGAAGTGAGACCTCCAACCCCAGGTGAGCCTATGGGACAGGACACTGAGGTTTGGAGGCCCGCCCCCATCTCAGCATGCCAGATGCCCAGGACATGAAATACAAGAGAAAAACAGAGACGGTGAGGCTGAAAGGACCCAGCGGGAAGACAGGCACACAGTGCTCCCTCCCAGAAGCAGGGTGGGTGGAGCGGGCATGGCACCCTGGCCCCATAGAGAGGCACCCACGCACACTGAGCCTAAGGGCCACCTGAGCAGAGGCGCTGCTCCCACAGCACAGGGCCTGGGTCTCCCTGGCCCTTCTAGGGGTGATCCTGTTGGTAACCCTGTGTGTGACACATGAGAGATTCCACCACTCAGGCCCAGCAGGACAAGTGCAAAGTGGCTCTGGACTTCTGGTCACCCCTGAATAGCATGGAAAGTATCCACAGGGGCCAGCGCTGTGGCACAGCAGGTAAAGCCCTGGCCTGCAGCACCAGCATCCCACATGGCGCAGGTTCAAGTCCCAGCTTCTCCACTTCCAAACCAGCTCTCTGTTATGGCCTGGGAAAGCAGTGGAAGACGGCCAAGACCTTGGGCCCCTGCACCCACATGGGAGACCCGGAAGAGGCTCCTAGCTCCTGGCTTTGGATCAGCACAGCTCCAGTCATTGTAGCCATCTGGGGAGTGAACCAGTGGATGAAAGTTTTCTCTCTGTCTCTCCCTCTCTAACTCTGACTTTCAAATAATAAACTTAAAAAAAAGAAAAAGTATCCACGGCCCCTTCTCCCACAGGTGGCTCCTATGACTCTCACAACCTCCGACAAAACCACAAGGAAGGGAGGGAGGCTGAGGTCACCCACCCGACAGGACAAGGAGCTGGGAGCCTGCAGCCAGTGCCAGCTGCAATTCCGCAGAGAAACAGCACGCTTCACCAGGTGGCACGGGGCGGGGGCCTGCCAAGCTGTGTGACCTTTTGTTTGGCCCCTGAGTCTTTCAAAGGAAATAGTCAACTCTCAGTTCTGTGCCAAGGAGCATGCCAGCCACGTGTCAGCAGCCTGCTCACCTACCAGTTCTACAACCTCCCTCCGAAAGGCAGTGTTTCCATTTATAGCTGCGGGAATTAAGGCTCAGAGAAGTCAAGTGACTTGCCTAAGGCCACACAGCTAATAATGGCAGCGCTGGGGTTCAAACCAGCCCTTTCTGCCCGCAGCCTGTTGCCTAATTAATGGGACAATTCCACAGAGGACAGGACAGCGTGGACTGTGGCCCCCATGCCCACTCCATTTGCCGGACTGGGCCTGGGGCAAGGCTACCAAAAACCAAGGGAGAACATGACAACAAAGGCATGGCGGGCAAGAACCCCCTGCACCTGCGACTCAGACTGTGCCACTGGATCCTGGACTCAGATCTGGGAGGGACCCCCGGAGGAGGGACCCCCAGAGGAGGAACGGGGAGCCCAGCGCAGGCTCCAGGATTCAGAACACATTCTCTCCTGGAACTCTCACTGGGCCCCTGAACAGAGAGGTTATCCCCTCCTTCAAAACCAGACACCAAGAAAACAGAGCTTCAGCCAGGGGCCCGAGTCCAACATCCAGGGCCTGAAGTTCCAGGACCCAAGCAGCCTAGTGTTGTGTGGGTAGCAGGAGGCAGTGGGGGGGACAAAGGAGAGTTGGGGGGGTGGGCCAAGGGCAATGGTGGTCCAGCCTGGAGCCTCCTTAGTACTGCCCAGTGCAACCAGCCGATCTGCTCACCCTCGTGGCAGGCTCCTTGCAACTCAGAGGCCTGACCCCATGGCAGCGTGGGTTGGGTGGGTGCGGCAGGTCCCTCCCACCGCCCGCCCAGCTCACTACCACTGCCTTCCCACCCACAATCCCAGGGTGTCCCTCTAACCAGACTCACACTTCCAGAACATCTACTCAGACTGATCCCAGGGAGCATCTGACTTCCGGCCACTGCTGCCACAAAGCTGAGAGACAGCCGTCACAACACAGGGAAAGAGCGAGCCTGTCCCAGGGACCCTGAGGACGGAACAACCACACAAACCAAGGTGCTGGTTTAAGACTCTCTCGTTCCCAAGCAGAGGGTCACCAGGCCCACCACTGCCCCTCGGGGCCCACTTCTCTGGGCCCGCTTTGGAGCGGAAGCAACTGGATTCTCAGCTTGCTTGCCTAGCCTCAGCATGAGCTGACCAGGGGCTGACAGTCTCACCGTGTGCCTGCACTCCAGGCCCAGGACTGGGGGGACACCACACACACACACACACACACACACACACACACATCCCTATCATGCAACCTTAAAAATTCTTGATCAAATGCAGGTTCCGGATCCCACTCCACAGGAATTCACATTCAACAGGCTCCCCAGGGCCTGAGAACTTGCATACTGAACAAGTCTCTCACTGAATACCATCCCAAAGGCCCAGGAAGCTCACTTGAGGTGAGGTCTTGTTCCCAGATCTGCCCCACTTAAGTCATTTCCGGTGGTGCTATCATTCTCTTTCCCTATTTCTCTTTTGTGTGCAAATTCACCTTGAGAGGAAGAAAATCGAATTCACAGAGAAAGCTGATGGTTCAAGTTTTACTAATAGACATGTGTGTCAGCGTATACACATGTGTCACACATCTTTCGTTCATGCTTTACAGCGTGAAGATGGACCTCACACGCTACACACAAGTACTTCAAAAAGCTCCCAGATGGGCCAGCAGTTGTGGTACAGTGGGTAAAGCCAGCGCCTGTGACACCAGCATCCCATATGAGTGCAGAGTCGAGTCCCGGCTGCTCCACATCTGATGCAGCTCCCTGCTAATCTGCCTGGGAAAGCAGCAGAGGATGCCTGGAGTACTTGGGCCCCTGCACCCACGTGGGAGGCCCAGATGGAGGTCTTGGCTCCTGGCTTGGGCCTGGCGCAGCCCTGGCTGTTGAAGCCATTTGGACAAGAGGAGCGAGTATCCGTTTTTATTTAAGTTTGCTGATTTCAATATTTTCATTTTTGAAAATAGAAAGAGCTGATTCATTTAAAACTGCTTAAAGGGATTACACTGTAAAAGAGTGCCAAGCTCATCACGTGATACTACACAAACCTAGTAAATGTTAACTTTAAAAGTGCTTCAAGGGGCCAGTGCTATGGTATAGTGGGTAAAGCTGCTGCCTGCAGTGCCAGAATCCCATACAGGCTCAGTGGAAGGTGGCCCAAGTCCTTGAGCCCCTGCACCCACGTGGGAGGCCAGGAGGAAGCTCCTGGCTCCTGGCTTTGGATTGGCACAGCTCCGGGCCTTGCAGCCAGCTGGGGAGTGAGCCAGTGTAGATGGAGGATCTATCTTTCTCCCTCCCTCCCTCTCTCTCTCTGCCTCTCCTTCTCTGTGTAACTCTAACTTCCAAATAAATAAATAAATAAATCTTTTTTTTTTTAAGTGCTTCAAGCAGGGCCAGTGCTGTGGCATAGTGAGTAAAGCTGTTGCTGGCATCCCATGTGGCCACGGGTTTCAGTCCCAGCTGCTCCTCTTCCAATACAGCTCTCTGCTTATGGCCTGAAAAAGCAGTAGAAGATGTTCCAAGTGCTTGGGCCCCTGCACTCACAGGGGAGACCTGGAAGAAGCTCCTGGCTCCAGATCAGCTCAGCTCTGGCTGTTGCTGCATCTGCCTCTCTGTTACCTCTGCCTTTCAAATAAATAAATAAATAAATCTTAAAAAAAATACAAAAAAAAAAGTGCTTCAAGGTGCCTGCCCTGTGGCTTAATAGGTAAGCTGCCACCTGCCGACTGCTCCACTTTCTATCCAGCTCCCAGGTAATGTGCCTGGGAAAGCAGCCTGGAAGATGGCCTAAGTACCTGTGACCCTGCACCCATGTGGGAGGCCAGGATGGAGTTCCAGGCTCCTGGTTTCTGCCTGGCCCAGCTATTGCAGACATTTGGGGAGTGAACCAGTAGAGGGAAGATTTCTCTCTAACTGGGTTGGGTCATTGCTTATCCCATGGTCAAGCCCTGGTTGTTCCACTTCCAATCCAGCTTCCTGCTAATGCTTCTGGGAAGGCAGTAAACAACGGTCTACACACTTGGGCATCTGCTACCCACATGGGAGACTCAAACTTCCTGGCTCCTGGCTTCAGCTTGGCCTAGACCTGGCTATTGTGGCCATTTGGGGAGAGAACCAGCAAATGGAAAATCTCCCTCTCCTCTCTCTCCCTCTGTCTGTTGCTCTACTTTTCAAATAAATAAATTCCTCCCCCCAAAAAAACAGTTCATGGAAAAATGGAGTTGAAATAAGTTTATTTTGGTGCAAAACGTTTTGAAATCCATGCACACAGGAGTCTTCAAAAAGTTTATGGAAAACGAGGATTATTTTAAAAATACGTAATGGCTTTCAAAATTTATTTGCACAGAAATAAACTTTAATTCCATTTTCCTGTAACTTTCTGAAGTGCTCTCGTGCTGTACTTGGCTTGTACATGTGACTCATCTTCTCCAAAGGACTGCATCAGAATCAAATCGCAACCCTACCATCCTGTTCTGACTCCTTTTATACATACTTATGAATTTATTTTCATTTTATTTGCTGCAGAGAGAGAGAGAGAGAGAGAGATCTCCCATCCTCTGGTTCACTGCCCAAATGCCTGCCAACAGCCAGGGCTGGGCCAGACTCAAGCCAAGACTCAATCAGGTCTCCTGTGTTGGGGGCAGGGATCCAGATACTTAGGCCATTACCTGCAGCCTTGGAAATGCATCAGCAGGACGCTATGTCAGAAGCAGCAGAGAAGCTGAGACTAGAACCAGGCTCCCATTACAGGCTGCAGGTACCCCAAGCTGGAACTTAACTGGGGCACCCAACTCCTACCTCCTTTTTCCTCTTTTTTTTTTTTTTTTTTTTTTTTTTTTTTTGACAGGTAGAGTTATAGACAGTGAGAGAGAGAGAGAGAGAGAAAGGTCTTCCTTCCGTTGGTTCACCCCCCAAATGGCCGCTATGGCCGATCCGAAGCCGGGAGCCAGGTATTTCCTCCTGGTCTCCCATGCGGGTGCAGGGGCCCAAGCACTTGGGCCATCCTCCACTGTCTTCCCAGGCCACAGCAGAGAGCTGGACTGGAAGAGGGGCAACCGGGACAGAATCCGGCGCCCCAACCGGGACTAGAAGCTGGGGTGCCGGTGCCGCAGGCGGAGGATTAGCCTAGTGAGCCACAGCGGCAGCCCCTCCTAACCCCCTTTCTATCTCTTGACTTGCTGAGCCACTGCTGAGTCTGGCTGCTTCTCCCCCTACACAGACCAGGCGACATGTGCACACCCCTGGCCAGTGGCCACCACACACGTCCCCTTCCCTTCACCTCCACAGACAGTGACCTGCCACTGTCGGGATGCACACAGTGTATTATGACAGCCCTGCCCACCGCTGTCCTCAGAAACATCAGAGTGATGAGCCTCCAGCCTGTCACCAGACCGCCATGACCTCAATTTTTTGAGAAGTCAAAACTCTACTCTTCGCTTTTGAGCTCCAAGACATATTTATGATCCAGCCCTGCCTTCAGTCTCCTGAAGAGGCCACCACAGGCTGAGTGCTCTCCCCACCCCAACAAGTGTCCCCAAGTTCACCCTGCCCACACTCACCCTGGGACCACATCCCAGAGTGGCCCTGGCACTGCAGGCTGGGGAGAGTGGCCAGCAGGGCAAGGCAGGGACACAAGCCTGAGAAGCCCCCTGCCTCAATCTCCCCAGGAAAGTGCCAAAGACCCCACTCTTGTGCCCTGCCTGTCTGACTCGGAGTGGGTCACCCAGGGGTGGGATGTGCTGGCTCCCAGGATTCTAAAGCTAGAGGGAGTCACGAATACGGAACTCTTCCTTCCACAGAGACCCCTCCCAAGCAACCTACCCAGGGGCCCCCAGCTGGGCTTCACTCTCCCCGAGGTGACCCCAAGAAGTTCAGGTTGACTTTATCACCCTCACTCTTTTTTTTTTTTTTTTTTTTTTTTTGACAGGCAGAGTGGACAGTGAGAGAGAGAGACAGAGAGAAAGGTCTTCCCTTTCCGTTGGTTCACCCTCCAATGGCCACTATGGCCGGCACGCTGTGGCCAGTGCACCACGCCGATCCGAAGCCAGGAGCCAGATGCTTCTCCTGGTCTCCCATGCAGGTGCAGGGCCCAAGCACTTGGGCCATCCTCCACTGCACTCCCGGGCCACAGCAGAGAGCTGGACTGGAAGAGGAGCAACCGGGACAGAATCCGGCGCCCCAACCGTGACTAGAAGCTGGGGTGCCGGTGCCGCAGGCGGAGGATTAGCCTAGTGAGCCGCAGCACCAGCCCACCCTCACTCTTTCCCTCAGCTCTCCAGAGGGAAGTAGCCAGAAAAAGATGAACTAAGTAAGAAAATCTTCCCAGCAGTCACCCTGCAGCGGGAGGGGGGTCTGGCCCAACTTCCTACACCACTGTCCCCTGCATAAGCAGGTGCTTAATGATGGGCTCTTAGGATGATCTTAATCGGCAGATAACAAAGATGGGGGGCGGGGGGCAGGAGGCATCACAGCCCCTGCACCCTCCTCCCTCCACCTGCCGAGCTCCCAGCGGAATGGGACTCGGTCCTTACTTCCCAAAGCAGAACTGGTTTGCTGCAATCTCCTAAATGCATTTCTGGGTGCTCACTCAGACAGAACTTGCAAAGGCCTTGCACCCCTTGCTCCCTGGGCCTCTGCTCTGTCAACTTTGGATTCTCGAAGAATCCACACATGAAGAGCTATTTCCCAACCATCAAGGTCTATCTCTATACTCGCATCGGATCTCAGACGTGAAAAACACAGATTATGTTTTTGAACCCCCCCCAACATAATGAATGAGCTTAAATATTAGAAATTGCAATGATCAAGTAAATCATTTCACCTGCAAAGCTTCTATTTGCATAGCATTAATTCACAGCGGCAGCTAAAACAAATTCATCACATTCTGTACATTAGAAGCTGATTTATGTAGGAATTGAAAAAAAACACGAGCTCAAAATCATGTTGACATGATGTACGCGCTCAACTGAGAAAGATTTTTCTCTTTCCTGTTTGGTGTTATTTTTTTTTTTAAATCATCCGAACAACTGAATTATGGCAAGAGGGGAAAGGACTTGAGGAGCAGGAAGGCCTGGCATCTCTGGAAAATGAGTAACACCAGGGCCTCACGTGTGTGGCAGGCTCTCTGCAAGAACACACACTCTGGTTATTAATGTCAAATCTGCCAAAGACACGCCCGAAAATCATTACCATTCAGCGCCACTAACCGCCATTAAATTTCAATCAATTCAACTTAGCAGAAGTGTACTTGAGCGGCCCTTATAACGTGGCTCAGAGTCGGCCTGACTTATTGCATTGTCCACCGCACAAAGCAGCAGCGCTAAGCATCTGCTGAAAAGCGGACTATCCTGGGCTCTCGCGGACGCGGACGATGCTCTTTTAACACCCTTAACATTCAAGGAGCCCTCTCTCTCTCTCTCTGCACGTTAAGAGGGTCCCTGCAGGTCAACTCCCAAGGAGGAGACGATAGCACTTTCTTCCCTGGCGCTCGGGGCCGGAGCAGGGCGCACGGGCCAAGGGGGCTTTCCTGCCTGGAGCCTGCCAGGGCCCAAAGGAAACTTCCAGCTACCACCAAAACTTCGGAGACGGGCTCCCGTGCAAGGCTCTGCGTCCCCTCTGCAGGGCGCAGGGCTGATTAAACAGGGGGAGGGGGGCGAGGAGCCCAGGGCAGGGAAGAGGGGGGCTCGGGCCCGCTGGCCTGCGTCCCCACCGGCCATGCTCGCCAGCGGCGACCGAGCGCGGGCCCCCACAATGCGGCCATTGTTCAGGCGCCGCAAACCAGGCGGGCGCGCAGGTGGGAGGGCGCTCGGGGCACGGAATGTTCCTCGGACGCGGGCACGGAGGGCGCCGCCCGGACACGCGGCCTCCCTGCCGCCCCAGGCGGGCAGGCGGGCGAGCCCCGGCGGGGCAGAAAGCGGCCGGGGAGGGGGGCCGGGGAAGATGGGAGAGGAAGGAGAGGGAGAAGGAGAGCGGGGAGCGAGGCAGACGCAAGGAGAGAAAGGAAAGGGAGCAAGGAGGGCAAGGAAGGGACCGAGAGGGGGAGGGAGGCACGGCCGGACGCACAGACACCGGTACGGCAGGAAGGACTCCCGGCTGCCCGGAGAAGCCGGTGCGCAGGTCGAGAGGTCGTCGTTTCATCCAGGGAACCGGCTCCAGACCCAGCCGAGTCAGCAAAGCGTAATCACACCAGGGGCTTTGCTTAATTGCAGGTTTGGGAGCTGGGTCTGGAGGAAGGGAGCTACTTAACCGGGTCCCGGGAAGGCCCAGGCACTCCAGCGATTTGTAAGGCTGGGAAATGGAAACCCACCCCCAACACCCCGCCGCTCAAGCCCTCGGAGCCGGGATCCTGGAGGACGCGCGGGGCTGGGGGCTGCAGCGTGCCCAGGCGCAGGCTTCCCCGCGTGCCCTGCCGCTGCCACCACCGCCGAGGCGCTAGCCACGCTTGCTGTCGACAGGCCCCCCACACACACCCGGGCAAGCAACGGGACCACCCTCACTCCGCCCCCCAGCTCCCTGGCTGCGAACTGGGGCCCTCACCGCCCCAAGGGAGGTGGGGGGCCGGAGGAAGGGGGAGGGGAGGGCGACGAGGGGGGTGGAAATCAAGGCCAATTCCTTGCTAATGAATAAAAAGTCCCCCTTATTTCACGACTGTTTTTGGTTCATTAAATTTTCCACAGATTTGCAGAGAAGAAAACATAATCGATAAAGCTTGACCAAAGTGAACGTGTGAAACAGGCCGAAGAATGGACGTGCGAGATGAAAGCGATATCTGAGGCAGATTTCGGAGGCAGCTGAGGAGCCGCGAGGACTCTCAATAGGCCATCACCCTTTCACCGCCAGCCTCCGCTTTTCTGCAAGTCTCCAAGCAGGACAATAGCAAACGCACTAAAACTTTTTTTCTTATGCTAATGGATGAAACCCGGCCCTTACAGCTAAAATGCACTTCCCAGGAACCTGGTAGATTTTTAAAAACACACACACACACAAACATGCGCGCGCGCGTGCACGCACACACACGCAAAATCACACTCCAGAACCACCCAAATCTCAAAACCATGTTAACATGTGCGTGTTTCCCTCCCCTGTGGGTAGAGTTCCAGAAACCCGAGCCACAATGCAGACAGGATGGTTGGGACTTCTCTGGTTGGGGGAAGACACAAAACAGGCTCAAAGTCTGCGGTTATCCCAGAGTTGTGAATGCATCCCTCAAAGCCATGAACAGTGACTTCCTTCTTAAAATCCGTGACATATTCTATGCGAACACTCTAATGAATGTTCGAGAAAAATTATTAAAGTCGAATCTGGTGCTACGGGCGGATCTGAAAAATCTCCAAAACTGTCAACACCGTTACTGCCCACAGAAGGGCACTAAGATATGTCCCTGTGGGTGATTCTTTCCCAAAGCTTTTCCACCAGCCTGAGGAAGCAGAGCCCCCTCCCAAGTCTGTAGCAGCAAGTGAACCCTGTCCACTGGAATCAATGGGTGGGCCTGGTTGTTGGGCCAAGCCCCTGCTCACTCAGTCGCCCTGAATTTGCTGGAATCTGAGAATGCTGTTTCTCTCTTTGGCATTCTTCACGTGTTTCCAGCGTCCGTGCCTCTGACACTTACTGAAAAGGAGAAAGGGGTAAAGGCAGCCCCCGGGGTTCCTTTTCAAAGGGCCCCGGCTGGGCAGAAACAGCTGCAGCTGTCTGCAGCCAGGTCCACCTGGCCTGGCTGCCTTCTTGTGCACAGAGGAAACAGGCTCTGGCACAGGTAGAACACCCCTACCCACCCCCTCCCCACCCCAGCCTAGAGAAGAGGGGCTGGCTTGCCCCCACCTCCTGGAGCGCCTGCCAGGCTGTTGAAAGGCCGCCAGGGCTGGACGCTTTCCCCAGGAAGACACCAGCTGCCCTGCCCATCCAGAGCCCGTAAGGGTGCAGGGCTCCAGTTCTGAGCTTTAACAAGCCAGCTGGGTGTGAGGGGGTCACATCAGCTTTCAATGTGCACACGCCAGCCTCCTGGGCTCGTTTAAAGGGAATTGCTGGCATCTGTGCAGGGACATTTTCCCTTGGGGTGGCTGAGGGGGGGATGGGCGGGGGGGGAACGCATGGAAGAAGGGTGTTTATTAGGCAAAGATCCAATTTTGTCTGCCTGCCTGCTGAATCCTCTGGCTTGCTAATCCAGCCCCGGGGGCTGCACTGTGTACAGGGCACTTGTGGGAGTACAAAAAGCGTGAAGTATTTGTGTATTTTTCAGTCTGCAATGCAAACAAGCCCGCTACAGTACACAGCCCCCAAGACCCCCGCAGCCCGGTCAGGAGCCGCTGACCAGCAGCCCTGGGGCCCCCTCTTGTGACCAAGCAACTCAGAGGATTTCCTCTCTGCTGTGTGCTCTGCCCACACTGGCCACATCCCTGAGAAAGTGGCACTCCATCCCAAGGCCACCAGCCCCAAGACCACAGATCGCCCCACACGCACACCAGGGTGAAGCCTTGTGAGCTTGGGAGCCCCTTGGAAGTCTCCCGAAACAGTGGGAACCCTATGCCAATCCCTGGCAATTCCCACGAAGGCTAAAAAAACATCTCTTAACAAACCCACGTTGTTCCTCGGTAAGCCCTGCCTTGCTCTGGTTTTCCCTCTCATTCTCGCCAACTGACTTTGCAAGGGACTGCTCCGACCCTCACACAGACTCAAGACCAACACAAGGCTTCTTCTTCATCCTGGGCAGGTGGGCTGGATCTCCCAGGCATTCATTTAAATCCCACCTACCCCCTCCCCCATGAATGGCAAAATAGCCTCCTGAAACTGGCATGTTTCTGGAAGCAGAGGGGAAATACAAAACCACCCTCAATCTTACAAAATATAATTAACTTCCAGACCCACCAGAGGAGTGATAACTTTCTGGACTGTTGAGTCTGAGTGGGATCTGAAAACCAGAGTCATCCCCCCACCCAATTTCCTGTCCGGCTCAGGACAGATGCGCACTCCTAGGAAAAGAAGAGCAGGCAAGATGAAGACAGAGACCTAAGAAGGGGTAGGAAGGCTGGAGGGAGACCCCAGGCCGGGGCATCTTCAGGGTCTCGGGTTGGACATTTCCAAATGATCACCTTCAAGACAGACCAGAAGCTGGGAAAAGTCTAGAAGGCCTCAAAACTTAAAAGCAGCCAGGCATGGCCAGGGTGCTCGCTCTCCCGACCCCATATACCCACAAGACGGGCAGCTCCCAGCCCCAGGGAGGAGCACAGGAGAGCAGTAGCAAGGTAAGGAGCTGGGCACGGAGCGGCCGGGAGGCAAGGCGGCCAAAGCAAACAGCTCGCATCAGGCCAGCTGCTCAGAAGCCCGCCTGTTGCGCCGCGATCCCCTGCTGTATATTTTGGATTTCACAGTTTATTGCCTTTACTTTCTGGCACCGCCCCCCCCCCCCAACCGGAGCATGCCAATACAATATTTGCTTAAACACTATTTTATGCCACTCGCGAGGGAAACGTTTACTTTCAACTTCTCCGCCAGCCCCCAGAGCCCCGTCCGCAAACAGCACGTGAGCGTTTTACGACCTCTGCCTTGATCTGAAGCTGTTGGGATTAAAACCTTCACACGCCCGGCAAGGGCGCCGGGGCCCCAGGCCCAGGACGCTGCGGTGGCCGCTGAGCGCCGAAGCCCACTACACGGGCCTCGCTCTCCGCACGGGACGCCCGGGATGGGGAGCCAGGGGAGGCGCGCGGGGAAGCGCTGCGGTTCACTCCGGGAGCCGCGCAGTAACTACACAAAAGAGGCATCCAGGCGGAAGGCGGACCCCAGGCCCGCGCGCTCTGGTCACCCGGGGTGAGGCGCGGGTCCACCCGCAGCTCCCCGCGCCCTAAAAGCCGCGTTTCCCGGGGAAGGACACCCACAACGGCCGGGCCGGACTTGAGCTCTGCGGCGTGGCTCCCGCCGACTCCCGCACGCGAGCGCGAGCGCCCTTCCCCCCACCGGCCTCCGCCCCCGCCCCGTCGGGGAAAAACGCTCCCCTCTCTAAACCCTTAATAGGATTGGCGCCCAACTCTCCCCGCGCCTCTCCCCATCCATCACACACAGATCAAGTTGCAGTAGTGGATTTTTCAAATTCCTCAGCAAATATACTTGTTGAGAGACTGTCCCGGGATGGGGGGGTGGGGGCGGGGATGGAAGTGAGGGGTGGGGGGGACCTGCGGGTCGGGCCAAGGATTACGTGAGGATCTCTTGGGGAAGTCAAGCGGATCTCGGGGCCGAGGGCAGGAGAGGAGGAGGAGAAGGAGGAGAGGCCGGCCGAGGGGGAGGGGGCGACAGGGCCCAGCGAGGGGGAGGAAGGAGCGAGGAAGAAAGAGAGGCCGGGCTGCGGGACGCGCGCCGCGGAGAAGTGCAGTTGGAAGTTCGTACAAGTGGCCGCCGCGGGCCCTGGGCACAGCGCTGCCACCGACACGCTCCCGCCGCCCACCTAACGCGAGCTGTGGACATCCAGCCCCGCGCTCATTCGCACCCGCACCAACAGCCCCCGGCCCGGGCGCACACCGAGAAGACAGAAGCTTGCCCCCGGGTAGGGAAAGTCGCCTTTCGGCCACGAGTCCCATCACCCAAAACCCCTTCCACCCCAGGGGAGGAAGCGGGGCCGCCCCCCGCTGGTCTGCAAGTCCCTCTAAGCCCAGTACCCGGTCCCCGCGCCACGGCGCCGGCCCCCGACCAAGGGAGCCTTCGAGACGGCGCAGCATCCCAGTCGGCCGGGGTAGGCGGCGCTCCGCAAAGACAAGCGAGCCACACAGAAGGCCGACGCAACTTTACCGAGGGAGACAAAAGTTTGCCTCTAGCACGCAGGTGGCCTCTCAGGCGCCGGGCGGCGGCTGCGGGTCCCCATCCCAACTCGGCCGGCGCAAGGGCGCGCCGCGGGCTGCCGTGCGCCGCGGCTCAGACGGGCAGCGCCGGGCTGGGCCGCGCCCGGGAGGGGCCCGAGCCGAGACGCGCGGGGGCCGGGTAGCCCCTACCGCCAGCAAGCGGGCAGCTCCGCAAGGCTCGGGCGCGCCGCGCGGCTCGCGCTCTTCCCTCCGGCTGCTCCCGCGCTTCGTCGCCTTCCTCCGCGTCGGCGATCGCCGCCGCCTCGCGCTCCTCCTCGAAGTCTCATTGATGGGAGTTTGAAAAAAAGTCCGCGGAGCCGTGCTGCCTCGGCTGGCGAGCGCCCGCACTCGCGCAATCCAGCAGCGCCGCGCGGACCGCGCAGCGCCCCCGCGCGCTCGGCCTGGGCACAGCGGGCGCCGCGCAGCGCACCGCGCCCGGGGCCGGGCGTTGGGGTGGGGGTGGGGCGAGGGGAGGGGAAGGAAGGGAGGGGAGGGGCGGCGGGGTTCCCCCCCACACCCCCCAGCGCTGAGGGCCGCGGTGCAGCCACGGGGAAAGTTTTTCCCCGGCGCCGGGCTGGGGGGTGGGGCACGACGCTAACTCGAGTCAGATGAACGCCGAGCCGAGGCGCGGGAATCGCTCTGTTTTCCATCTCCGCGCTACCCGCGCCCGCTTCCCTCAGTCGGCAGCTGCCCAGGTCGCCGTGCCCCGCGTGCACGGACTCCGGGGCGGAAGCTTGCGACCCGAGGGAGGCAGGGCGGGGGCCGCTTCCACGCGGAACTCTTCCTGCAGGTGCCGGGGGTCCTGCCGGCGTCCCCAGCCGCGGGGGCCCGGTGCATGTGTTCCTCAGGGAGGGGTTGGGTTTAGTTTGGTTTGGTTTTTTTAGAGGCTCCACTCGCGCCCCTGCGGCCAGATGGAAGTCATCAGGACCCAGCAGCAACAGAGGGAGAAGGAAGGGGGAAAAAACAAAACAGTGAATCTTGGGGCCGAGGTGTGTGGGGCCTGTGAGAGAAGGACCCTGGGTCCTTGGTCCCCAGCACAACCCCTCAGCGGTAGGGCAGCGGGCGGGATCCTGCTCTCCAGCCGCTGTTCCCCCCACCCCCTGGGCACTGGAGCCTCCCACAAGAGTGGCTGGGGAATTTTGTGTATTTCTTTCCTGACCCCAGCGATGGCTGCCCCTTGGTGTGACGTCACCTTCGCGGCTCCCAAAGTGTGTGCGCCCTCGCCCCCTTCTTCAGGTAGGAAGACTGAGTTCTGCCCGAGATCAGAGCAGCGAGCTGCCACCCTCCAGGAGTCTTAGGCGTCCCACAGCAACTCCTTGTTCTGTGAAAGGCAAAGGAAGTCGGCACTCTGTGGCTTATGGGGTAAAGCCTCTGCCTCCTTTCCAGCCCGACTGATCCACTTCCCATCCAGCCCTCTGCTAATGCACCTGGGAAAACAGTGGAAGATGGCCCAAGTCCCTGGGCCCCTGCACCTACATGGGAGACCTAGATGGAATTCCTGGCTCTTGGCTTAAACCTGGCCCAGCTCTGGCCATTGCAGCCATCTGGGGAGTGAACTAGTGGATGGAAGACCTCTCTTTCTCCCTCTGACTTTGAAATAAACAAATCTTTTTTATCTGAAAAGCAGAGTTACAGAGAGAGAGACAGAGATTCTCCATCTGCTGGCTCACTCCCCAAATGACAGCAAGTACCCATGCCCATGAGATCCCTTTTATCCATAACTTTCTCAGGATACTTCCACCTTCCACCTTCCTTTAACTCTATATTTTACTGGTTGTTTTTTTTTTTGTTTGTTTGTTTGTTTGTTTGTTTTGAGAGGTAGAGTTAGAGAGAGGGAAAAAACTTCCATCCGATGATTCACTCCCCAAGTGGCTACAACAGCCAAAGCTGAGCCTATCAGAAGCCAGGAGCCAGGAACTTCTTCCGGATCACCTACGTGACTGCGGGGGCCCAAGCGCTTGGGCCATCTTCCACTGCTTTCCCAGGCGCATTAGCAGAGAGCTGGATCAGAAGAGGAGCAGGACACAAACTAGCGCCCATATGGGATGCCAGTGCTGCAGGCAGAGAGGTTTAGCCCACCACACCACAGCACCAGCCCTGTATTTTACTTTTTACTCAAAACGGAGACAGTATGACCGGATTCCTTTTTACCCTCCTTCTGTCCCTTCTCCTGACATTCCTTTATGGGAGAAACAGCCATGTCTTCTTGACCTAGAGAGAAAAAAAAAGTGAAAAAATATGAGAACAATTTGATGCTAATTTTGTTTTCCTCAAGTGGGCTGTCCAGACGGGAAGAAGAAATTCAAAAGTGGCAGCATTCTTAAAAAGTGAAACCTTAAAAAAAAAAAAAAAAAAAAAAAAAAAAAAAAAAACTTTGAAAAAGCAAAACATGCAGAAGGCAGTGAATGTACTAGAAGGAAGAGAAGGGTGACAGGGGCTTTTGCCTTCAATCTGATCAGAGTCACCGTTCCTCCCTGCTATTTGTTTAAATTCCTGCTGAGCTTTCAGGATACAGACTTGAAGGAGACAGAAAAAGTAAACTCTCCCTCCCTTCGCTGGCCATATTTTAATGACCCTATTCATATCTGCCGCGTGGAACGCAGGGAATCAGCTCTTGTAGTGGGCGCGGATTTGGGAATCAGCTCTTGTAGCAGGCACGGATTTGCACTGACGACTGATCGCTTCTTACCACCTCGTCTCTGTTGGTTTCCTTGTGTTGTGAAGATGGTGGAAGAGTTTAAACAAATCGACATTTGGGGCTGTTTCCCTTCTCTCTGTTTTTCTTCTCAGACCAGCCCCCCTCCTGCTGGAATCCAGGCACTCATATAACCCATCCTGGCTTATTTTGGCAGGACGGTGGTGGTGGAGAAGACAGCGGGATGGTTTTGGTTTAGGCGAGTTCTGGAGATGCTGTGCCTTACTCCAGAAGCACAGAAGTTTGGACACACACACACACACACACACAAAATCCAAGAGCTGTGTTGAAGTGGGGGCATGTGGTGTGGCAGAGGAAGCCCTGGATGGAGCACCGGGACAGCAGGTACGCACCCCAGATCTACAACTCCCTGTGTGACCTTGAGCAAGTCCAACTTCTTTCCACGTGCCAGGCAACGCTGCTCGTACAGCAACGTTTCACAAATAACCCCATACTAGAGCATAAGCAGCCGTGCACCCCAAAAACAATGCTTTGCTTACATTTACTGTGGTGGTCCCTTAAAATTGTGACAAAGTTGAAAAATCCCTCTTCATTGCAACAGCTGGGAGTGATGCTGGTGCGAAGAAAGCTACTTGTTGACATTGCCGTAAAACTATAGCACATGCAATTGGGTATAGGACTTGGCACTAAATGACTACGTTACTGGTTGTACTGGACTGTGCTTTCTATTATTATTTTAGAGCAGACTCCTACTTAGAAGGAAGTTCCTGGTAGACCAGTATGCTGGGTTACTCCAAGGGGGGAAGCAGCCTTTTATCCATCTCACGTTTACCTGGATTCCTGACCACCTCAAGTAGCCACATGTAGTGAGTGGCCTATGCCACCGAGGTGTGTGTGAGTCACTTGGCAAGGTCCTCATAGCGATGGCATGGCCTCACAATGCATCTCTCCAAATGTGTCCCAGCCCTAAAGTGGCGCGTGACTGTAATCACACACTGGATAAAGAAAAAAAATCAGGTGCTGAGAGCCCATGAATGGAGAGCTGAGGGAGCAAGGTGAGGAGCAGGTGCATAGAAGTCCCCCTGGGGGCACTGAGGTGACACTGACGCGAAGGAGGACCCAGAGGAGGTGGTGGTTGTATTCCAGTTCTTCCTTCACTCTGTAGAATGGGCTGGAATGATGAGAAAATCCAGGCTCAAAGAGAAGCATCTTGCCTGTTCATTCACCGAGCTCCAGTTATAAGGGTTTAAGAACAAATTCAATGAGATGAAACCACCACTAACAACGCTGCTGCCTTCCGTGGGTCAGGATTAGAGACAAGGCATAACAGGGACGGAGTGGCTCTGCTCATAGCGCCGGGGCCCTCAGCTGGAAGGCTACAAGGCTGGGGCTCGGATGGTCTGATGACTCGGGCACCCCACATGTCCAGGCGGCCGCCCCTGCTGGTTGTTGGCTGGGGGAACCTCTGTTCCTTGCTGTCTGCTCTCCCTGTGGCCGCTCTACGTAGGCTGGTTTGGGGTCTCTCCTGGCAAGGTGGTAATTGGATAACAAGGGTAAGCTTAACAAGAGCCAACCAGGAGGCCAGTGTTATGACCCAGAAAGTGAAGCCACCAGCACTGGTTCAAGGACTGGTGTTCTGCTTCCCATCCAGCTTCTTGATGAAGCTTCTGGGAAAGCAGCAGAAGAGGACCCAAGTGCTTGGGACCCTGACAATCACATGGGAGACCTGGATGAAATTCCAGGCTCCTGGCTCAGCCCCAGCCATTGCACTAATTTGGAAAGTGAACCAATGAAAAAAAAGAAAAGAAAAGAAAGTGAACCAATGGATGAAAGATCTCTCTCTCTCTCTCTCTCTCTCTCTCTTTTTCTCTCTCTCTCTGTAACTCTTTCTTTCAAATAAATAAATAAATAAATCTTTAAACAAAAAGAAAATGTACTCAAAGCTTACTAGAGGCCCAGGGAAGGCTAGGACACAGGCTGTTATAGTGGCTTGGCCACAAGGCCTGTGTCTGAGTCTGTCCCAGCTGCTGGGACGACGCATCGTAGGCGGTCATTTATAAACAACACAAATGCCTTGCTTACAGCTCCTGAGGCTGGGAAGGCCCAGATCCACTGGCCAGCGCATTTGCTCTGTGCTGAGGGTTCAATTTCTGCCTCACAGCTGGTACTTTCTGTGCACTGCAAAGAAGAGAGAGGCCCAAACCCAACCCTACATGTCATCAAGAGATGCCAGAGCGGGGCTGTGGCCCAGCAGATTCAGCCTGGGACCAAGTCCTGCCTCAGCTTCCAATCGAGTTTCCTGCTAATGCACCTGGGAGGCAGCAAGCAATGGCCCAAATACTTGGGCCCCAGCAACTACCTGGGGAGACCAGAATGGAGCTCCCAGCTCCTGACTGTGGTTTGGCCCAGCCTAAGCTATTGAAGGCATTTGGAGGTAAATCAGCTGATATCTGTCTATCAATCTATCTCTTTCCCTCTCTGTCACCCTGCCCTTCAAATGAATAAATCAACTTAAAAATAGAAAGAGAGAGGCCAGCACTGTGGCACAGCGGGTTAAAGCCCTGGCCTGAAGCACCGGCATCCCATATGGGTGCCGGTTCTAGTCCCAGCTGCTCCTCTTCCAATCCAGCTCTCTGCTATGGCCTGGGAAAGCAGTAGAAGATGGCCCAAGTCCTTGGGCCCCTGCACTCATGTGGGAGACCTAGAAGAAGCTCCTGGCTCCTGGCTTCGGAGCAGCGCAATTCCAGCCATTGTGGCCATCTGGGGAGTGAACCAGCGGATGGATGGAAGACTCTCTCTCTCTCTCTCTCTGCCTCTCCCTGCCTCTCCTCTCTCTGTGTAACTGACTTTTGAGTAAATAAATAAATCTTAAAAAAAAATAGAGAAACACACACACACACAAATCTGGCCAGAACTGAAGGATACGAAATGTTTTGCGCTAAGGGAGGAGTGGGCTGGGAGCCCAGGTCCCACCTGCACTGCAGACAGTAACAAGCCAGGCAGTGTCCAGAGAGGAGCGATGGTGAGGGCATCAGTCTAACAAATAAAGTCAGTCTCCAAAGTAGATTGTAATCTGAGGTTCTCTCAAGGCTTGTGATAGGGCCCTCAGCCCCACCACCACCACCACCCCACGCTACCACCACCACAACTGCCACCACCACCCACCCCCGCCAACTCTACCCTCAGCATCTCACTCACAGGCTCTGGAGTCATACCTGTGCCTTAAGACCATGTCTGTTGTTACAGTGCAAATATACCCTAGGGGAAGGTTAACACAGACCCTTTCCATACCAATACTCCCCAGGTCTTTTCCCAAGAATGAACTGCACGGCCAGAGGGACAGGTGCACAAAGGGAGGATTTACCCCAGATCATCGATCCTGTCCCAGACAACTTGTAGAGCCAAGCGTCTCAGAGATGCCCACCAGGGACTGTGTACAGTTGAGTGATGTTAAGAACCTCTTGGCCAGCGCTGGGGTGTAATAGGTTAAGCCTCTGCCTACAGTGCCAGCATCCCAAATGGATGCTGACTCAAGTCCCGACTGCTCTGTTCTGATCCAGCCTCCTACTAATGCACCTGGGAAAGTAGTGGAGGATGACCCAAGTACTTGGGTCCCTGCACCCATGTGGGAGACCCGGAGGAAGCTCCTGGCGATTGGCCCAATTCTGGCTGTTGTGGCCATTTGGGGAGTGAACCAAGAGATGGCAGACTCTCTCTCTCTATCTCTCCCTCTCTCTGCATGCCCCCCCTCTCAAATAAATAAATAAGTAAATCTTTTCAAAAAATAAATAAATAAAAAGAGCCTCTTCCCATAGAAGCTGGGGTGCCCTGGAGAACACAGCTCTTGGGCCAACTGCTTCATTGGCATGTGCATGTGTGCCTGCCTTCATTCCTCCCTGGTGAGCTCCTCCTATGCACCATTCACTTCAGAAATAAAAAGATAAATGAGGCACCATCTTGGTCCATCCTATAACCATTCATCCCCTGGCTGGGGTGACACGTCCAAGAGCACCACGGGGTGACAAGACTTTGAGGAAAGATTGGAACAGGAAGGGGCTGGGGAGGGAGGAACCATGGGGCCCCAATGCAGTGGTGCTGGGAAGGGCGCAGGAAGGGAGGGAAGGGAGGTGGAGAGGAGGCAGCAGAGTCAGCCAAGCTCGGAGATCCAGTGGTTGCGTGGCAGTGAAGTTCTTTCTTTCCCATCAGGGCCAGGACTTGTCACAAGAGACACATGGGTTTCATCACCAAACAGAAAGAGACAGCATCATCTCCTGGCCAAGAACAAGCCCAAGAAACATCAATAGTCCTCACCAGCCCCATCATCATGAAAGACATTCTTGCAAGACATTTAGAAAGACTGATTGCAGACATGTGGTTAGCATGTGATGAAACTGGTGAGAGAGTGCACCGGCCCCTCCCTGCCCTTCGGGGTCCATCAAGCATCATTCCACATCCCTCGTCCCTCTTAGGAGGTCTCTGTAAGCCACAGAGAGGCAGAGTGGGAGCCAGGCAGTTTCTAAGACATCTTCAGCCTTGTATCCCATCCACTCCACTCCTTGTCTCCAGCAGAAGTCACTTGAGGACATGATTAACAGCACATTTTGGGGCTGGTGTTGTGGTGCCATGGGTTAAGCGTGGCTTATGATGCTGGCATCCCATATCAGAGCACTGGTTCGAGTCCAAGCTACTCCACTTCCCACTCAGTTTCCTGCTAAGGCACCTGGGAAGGCAGCGGATGGTGGCCCTAGTACTTTGGCCCGTGCTGTCCATGTGGGAGACTACATAGGGTTCTGGGCTCCTGGCTTGTGGCCATTTGAGGAGTGAAGCAGCATATGGAAGAGCCCTCTCTGTGTCTCTGCTTCTCTCTCTGAAACTCTGTCTTTTAAATAAATAAATTCCAATCCAGGCACTCTGATGTAGGAGGTGAACAACCCTACCAGTGACTTAACTCCTAGGCCAAACCCTTGTCTCGCCACTTGTCTTTTTACATGTCTGGTGTCAGGTGTTTGTTTTGTGCCTGTGTCACTCGATGGGCCTTGTTTTGATAGAAGTCAACTGTGGAGGTGCCAGGTCTCCCAGCCTTTGCTCAAACTAAGGCAGAGGTGGCTTGAAGGTGTTTCCTGACAAGTCTTGTGGTGGAGACTCCCAGACGGCAAAATGGAGGCAGGAAACCTGCTGACAGAGGCCGCAGGTGAGCAGTAGCCGAGGCTAGCCCACTTGGCTGTATAGAATAGCAAGTCTGTCCCCACCCAAATTAACATATAAACCAAAGGTTTTCCCGTAAATAAGCAGAAAGCAATTAGAAGATGAAACTGAAGAGAAGGCCTCAATTACAACAGCAAAGGAAGTATAAACTATCCAGGTTTAAATGCTAAACGAAGGGGAGGCTCAGGGTGGGCTCTTGGCAAATCAGCCTACATCACTGCTTGGGACATCTGCATCCCAGGTGGAAGTGCCTGGCTGGAGTACCACCTACTCCACTTCTGATCCCGCATTCTTGCTAATGTGCATTCTGGGAGGCAACAGATGATGGTTCAAGCACCTGCCAGCCACTCAGGAGACCTGGATGGAGTTCTGGGCTCCTGGCTTCTGTCTGGTCCAGCTCTGGCAATTGCAGGCATTTAGAGAGTGAACCAGCAGATGGAAGATCTCTCTCTCTCTCTCTCTCTCTTTCTCTCTTTCTCTCTTTCTCTCACACATACACACACACACACACACACACACACACACCTCTTCCTGACTTTCATATAAAATGAAAATGTATAAATAAAAACTTTTACACATTAGAAGATGTGAAAAACCAAAGAACTCTACTGAAACCCCTAAAAGTAGTCTTGAAAAAAAGAAATTATGTGCTTACCTAGGAAGATTCAGCACCATAAAGACAGTTCTTCCAAGTTAATACATAGATGGTTACTACTAAAATAAAAATAAAAATACCTTAGAGTGGGCTACACAAGCTCACAATTTTTTTTTTTTTTTTTTTTTTTTTTTTTGCCAGGTAGAGTTATAGACAGTGAGAGAGAGAGAGACAGAGAGAAAGGTTGGTTCACTCCCCAAATGGCCGCTACAGCCAGCACTGTGCCGATCCAAAGCCAAGAGCCAGGCACTTCCTCCTGGTCTCCCATGTGGGTGCAGGGGCCCAAGCACTCGGGTCATCCTCCACTGCTTTCCCAGGCCACAGCAGAGAGCTGGACTGGAAGAGGAACAACCGGGACTAGAACTGGCCCCCATATGGGATGCCGGCGCCTCAGGCGGAGGATTAACCAAGTGAGCCATGGCGCTGGCCCCAAGCTCATGATTATTAAGCTCATGTGGATGAACAAAGACTCGAGAACAGTGAGGAAAACTCTCAAAAAGAGAAGCATCTTTTCTCGGGGAGAGAACCCAATCAGGTCTGTCAACTTTTAATAAAACAGGTTTATTTATTTATTTGAGAGGCAGAACTGTAGACAGAGAGAGGAAGAGACAGAGAAAAAGGTCTTCCATCTGCTGGTTCACTCCCCAAATGGCTGCAACAGCCAGAGCTGAGCTGATCCAAAGCCAAGAGCTTCCTCTGGGTCTCCCACATGGATGCAGGGGCCCAAACACTATGGGCCAGCTTCTACTGCTTTTCCAGGCCATAGCAGAGAACTGGATCAGAAGAGGAGCAACTGGAACTCAAACCAGTGCCCCTACAGGATGCCAGCACATATGCAGAGGCTTAGTCTACCATACCACAACACTGGTCCCAAGTCTGTCAACTTTTCGAACATAATATATGTCAAGTCTCTATAGTGAAAACTATTTGGTGTTGGTGAATGAGGGAAAAGACCAACGAAATAAAGCACAAAAATCAAAACAAGGCGGCGCCGTGGCTCAATAGGCTAATCCTCCACCTTGCGGCGCCGGCACACCGGGTTCTAGTCCCGGTCGGGGCGCCGGATTCTGTCCCGGTTGCCCCTCTTCCAGGCCAGCTCTCTGCTATGGCCAGGGAGTGCAGTGGAGGATGGCCCAGGTGCTTGGGCCCTGCACCCCATGGGAGACCAGGAAAAGCACCTGGATCCTGGCTCCTGCCATCGGATCAGCGCGGTGCGCCGGCTGCAGCGGCGGCCATTGGAGGGTGAACCAACGGCAAAGGAAGACCTTTCTCTCTCTGTCTCTCTCTCACTGTCCACTCTGCCTAACAAAAAAAAAAAAAAAAATCAAAACAAGGGACCAGCACTATGGCATAGCAGGTAAAGCCACCACCTGCTGTGCCAGCATCCCCAATGGGTGCCAGTTCCAGTCCCTGCTGCTCCACAGCGAGAGCGCAAACGTGTGTCACAGTAAGTCACTCTGTGGCAGTTTGCTATGGCAGCTGCAGAAAACTAACACAAGCGTGGACAAAGCCCTGGCTGGGAGGTCCAGGCTGGCTCTACCATGAGGTGTCTGGGCACCCTCAGCAAGCCCTGGGCTCTTGGGCTCCTTCCACCCAGAGGGCACAGGAGCTGGGGGCGGGGGGTAGGGTTAGGGTTAGGGTTAGGGTTAGGGTTAGGGTTAGACTCTCTCTGTCTTTGTATGTGTTTTCTTGGCCCTGGAATCTAGAACAGCAGAACCCAGGCTCCCCAGCCTCCTCTATCAGACTCAGTCTCAGGTGCTGGTGGAGGCAAGGATATGCTGAGGCCCAAGGCCTCCTTGTCCCAGAGCTGCCAGGAAAGCCACATGCTGGCCTCAGGTAGCCATGGACCTGTGCTTCCAGGGGAGGTCAGCAGGGACTCACTGGGTGCTCATAGACCACCCCTTGGTTTGCGGGCAGCCCTGGGTGTGGGACTGGGAGACAAGGGCAAGTTTGGGGCCAGTGGGTTTGACCCGGCTGACAGTCACTGCCCTTGGTTTGGTGTCCTGGCTGGGGCACTGAGGCAGAAGGTGGGCATCGTGTGGGTTGGTGGCCCTCTGCCAGGCCTCTCTGGCCTTCAAGCCACTGCTCGCTCCTTTGCTCACTCGGCACCACTCAGCAGCCTCCCGCCCTGCCCTTTGATCACTTCCCCCGCAGACAGGCACCACCACCACCACCACCACCCACCAACTCCCAGGAGCTCCTGTCTGTTCCTGTCTCTGGGCCTTAGCCAAGGCGAGATGTGGGAGGCCTGGGTGGCTCCCGGCCCCCACCCCGCCCAAGCTGCGCGCCTCATCCCGGTGTGGCCAGGGTCACAGCTTGGGCCCCTTCTTGTAGTGCATCCCCTCCCCCCCCCACCAGAAGGCAGCCTCAACTTCTTGTGTCCAGCAGAGAGGGACAGGAAACAGTGCCTATCTCAGAGCCGGCTTTTACAATGATGAACTCACAATCTTACCAATGAGGGCTTAATAAGCCAGCGTCTCGCGTATCACAAGCACATGTACGAGAAATGTCAAGTTTGAATCGGTAACAACGGTGTTCCCCAAATCTCCAGGTTGTTGTGCGGACTTGGACGATTCATGTCTCACTCTGGACCCCTGTTTCCAAGTCTAGCATGGACGCCTTGAACTGAACCTTGTGTGCCTCAAGTCCTGCTTCTCTGAGACTCTGGGCTGCCTCGGTTTCCCCCTTCTCCAGGCTGGTGCTCAGGACGGAACCCTGGTGAGAGCCAGCAGCCCTTGGGAAGGTGCCCATCTACTGTCTGCTGCCTGGGGGGCCCAATCTGAAAAAGAAACGGGGCTGGCAGGATCCTAGACCCTCCCATGCCTGCTGCTGCCTGTCTGCAGAGGCACCCTGCAGGCTTGGCCGGGGTGGCGGCTTAGGAATGAGGAAGTCTGGGGAGCCCATCCCAGCCCCGCTAACCCCTGCACCCCTGCCCCAAGCCGGTCCCTGCTGCTGGTTCCACACTTACCCACCAAAACACAGCACCATGCCTCCACACTTTGTGTCTCCCACGCACCATGCACCTTGCCTTGGCTGCATCGCTCTGCTCTGGGGAGCACCCCACCCAGAACTCCCCTCCCCAACTCTCCCTCCCTGGCTGGACAAGATTAGATGCTTCTTCCAGGCAGCTTACCCTGTGTTTACCCACCTTGCCCTGAGATCGCAAACTCCTCAGAGGCGTTGCTGACTGCACTGCTTTCTCCCTACCCACAGCACTTAGCCCACAGCCTGCCACAAAGTAGAGGTCTAGAAGTGCTTGTCAAATAAGAGAACCGTCCCCAAAGCCAAAACCAAAACAACCAAAACTAATGTTGGCGGCCGTGGAGAAGGGGCTCTTACAAATGTATATGGGACTGGAGATGAAGGCAGCAGTGAGGGAAAACAGTGCAGCATTTCCTTACAAAGCTAAAAACAGCAATTAGGATGCCAGTGTCCCTTATAGGAGGGTCTGGGTTCAAGGTCCAACCTCCAGCTCCTGACTCCAGCTTCCTGCTAGTGCACACCCTGGGAGGCAGTGGTAATGGCTCAAGTAATGGGTTCCTGTCCCCCAGTGTGGGAGTCCTGGGAGTTCCAAATTCCTGCTTTTGGCCTGGCCAAGTCCCAAGCTGTTGCAGGTGTTTAAGGAGTGAGCCAGAGGTTGAGAGCGCACTCTCTCCCCCCCCCCTTTCTTTCTCAAATACATATATAAAATTTTAAAAAATAGAACTACCAAGAGGCTGGCACTGTGGTATAGTGGGCAAAGCTGCCCATATGGGTGCTGGTTCCAAACCCTGCTGCTCTACTTCTGATCCAGATCTCTGCTATGGTCTGGGAAAGCAGTAGAAGATGGCCCAAGTCCTTGAGCTCCTGCAACCATGTGGGAGGAAGCTCCTGGCTCCTGGCTTCAGCCTGGCCCAGCTCTGGCTGTTGTGGCCTTTTGAGGAGTGAACCAAGGATAGAAGACCTCTCTCTCCTCTCTCTCTCTCTCTCTCTCTCTCTCTCTCTCTCTCTGCCTCTGCCTCTCTGTAACTCTGCCTTTCAAATAAATAAATAAATCTTTAAAAAAAAAAAAACTACCATAAGATACAACAGTCTCACTCCTGAGCGAGTATATGCAAAGAAAATGAAATGAGGCCAAGAAATGTCAGCACTCTCAACAGGCAAGATACAGAAACAGGCTGAGAAAATGTGTGTTTACACACAGCGGACATCCTTCAGAAAACTTAGGTTGGGTAACATCCTGTCATTTGTGGCACCATGGATGAACCTGGGGGGCACTAAGCAAAATAAACCAGGCAGAGAGAGACAAACTCCATATGACCTCACTCATCTGTGCACTCTCATAGAAGCAGAGAGTGGAAGAGGGTTACCAGAGGCTGCGGAGGGGTTAGAGTGGGGGTGGGAGAGGCTGGTCAGTGGGTACACAGTTAAAGTTGGATAGGACTGACAAGGTTTGATTACATAGCAAGGAGACTAAAGCTGACAAGAGCACATGGTACAGAAGGTAGTTGGAAGAGAGGGTTTTTCAGTGTTCTCATCACAAAGAAATGATTGAGTGATAGATACACTAATTATCCCCGATTTCATCATAATACAATGTACACACACATTGAAACATCACGTTGCATTCCAGAAATATGTGCAATTATGATGTGTCTGTCAAAAATAAAACTTAAAGGGGCTGGTGCTGTGGCATAGCAGGCGAAGCCACCATCACTAGTGCTGGCATCTCATATGGGCTCCAGTTCAAGTCCCGGCTGCTCCACTTCCCTTTTTTTTTTTTTTAGACAGGCAGAGTGGACAGTGAGAGAGAGAGAGAGAGAGAGAGAGAGAAAGGTCTTCCTTTGCTGTTGGTTCACCCTCCAATGGCCGCCGCGGCCGGCGCACTGTGCTGATCCGAAGCCAGGAGCCAGGTGCTTATCCTGGTCTCCCATGCAGGTTCAGGGCCCAAGGACTTGGGCCATCCTCCAATGTACTCCCGGGCCATAGCAGAGAGCTGGCCTGGAAGAGGGGCAACCAGGACAGAATCCAGCGCCCCTACCAGGGCTAGAACCCCGCATGCTTGCGCCACAGGCGGAGGATTAGCCTATTGAGCTGCAGTGCCAGCCCCAGCTGCTCAACTTCCAATTCAGCTCCCTGCTATTGTGCCTGGGAAAGCAGTAGAAGATGGCCCCAGGCCTTGGGCCCCTGCACCCATGTGGGAGACCTAGAAGAAGCTCCTGGCTCCTGGCTTCAGATCAGCCCAGCTCCAGCCATTGCGGCCATTTGGAGATTAAGCCAGTGGATGGAACATTCTCTCTCTCTCTGTAGTTCTAACTCTCAAATAAATAAATAAAATCTTTTTTTTTTTTACATTTTTTTTTGACAGGCAGAGTGGACAGTGAGAGAGAGAGACAGAGAGAAAGGTCTTCCTTTTTGCCATTGGTTCACCCTCCAATGGCCGCCGCGGCCGGTGCGCTGCGGCCGGCGCACCGCGCTGATCCGAGGGCAGGAGCCAGGTACTTATCCTGGTCTCCCATGGGGTGCAGGGCCCAAGGACTTTAGGCCATCCTCCACTGCACTTCCCTGGCCACAGCAGAGAGCTGGCCTGGAAGAGGGGCAACCGGGACAGAATCCGGTGCCCCGACCGGGACAAGAACCCGGTGTGCCGGCGCCACAAGGCGGAGGATTAGCCTAGTGAGGCGCGGCGCCGGCAATAAAATCTTTTTTAAAAAGAAATTTAAATGTAGGCACATGCCACTCTAGTTCTAGAAATCTATCGTGCACCCAAGTGTCCTTTGTGGCATTCCTAGCAATAGAGGAAATGGAACAATCTGTACGTTCCTCAGTGGAAGACTAGTTAAATACGTCGTGTCACACACTCATCCTGGGCTATTAGGAAGCTCTTAAAACAAATGGTAGCCATCTACCTGGCGATATGGAAACATATCCAAAAAGAAAGGTAGGTTTCAAACAGTACGTATCATATCATAGCAAGAGGGCAGCTCGCCGTGGAGACGGGGAATGCAAACAGCACGGAGGTGCATCTTCCCAGGTGTGACCTAGTAGATGGTGAATATCTATCAAATCCAGACAGAGCTGGTGGGGACCCTGAGACCCATCGTCACTGAAGACGGGTGACACGTGACAGTCCAGCTGCCATCACACACATAGATGTGGGTGACCAGGAAGGAGCTGGGAGGTGAGGCAAAGGACAAGCGTGATGTATCCGTGCCCTGTCCATATCCCGTCATTCATTTCTTTCCATCTTGTGCACCCTGGCCTAGGCCCAACTTCCAACTGCCAGCACCTATGTCTGTCTGGGGACCCCAGGACACTGGAGGCCACCCGGCCTGCACGCCAGCCAGCAACCCCAGGGAATGAGGGCCTTGGCCACTCCGGTAATGCATCTGCCCCCTTAGCTCTTGCACCCTCACTTTATTCAGAGGTTCCCATGGGATTCCAGCTGCCCATACAGAGACCTGTTTGGTAGCACGTTCTTCACAGGCCTCGCTCCCTTCCCTGCCTCTGGTTCTCTCCCATTATGGGTTGGATCGTGTCCCCCAAATTCTATAGGACAAAGTCCTGATACCCTATCTCTCAGGATGTAGTCTGGTCTGGAAATCGGGTTGTTGCAGAGGTAATTAGCTAAAGTTAAAATAAGGTCCTGGGGGCAGGTGTTTAGCCTGGTGGTTAAGACTCTGGTTAAGATCCCCAGACCACGTCAGAGTGACATGGCTCTGTACCTGGCTCCAGCTTCTTACCCTAACTGGCTGCTAAGGCAAACCCTGGGAACAGCAGTGATAGCTCAAATAATTAGGTTCCTACCTCCCATATGGGAGACCAGGATTGAGCCTGGAATCCCAGGTTGGGATCTGTTCAACCCAGGTTGTTGTGGGCATTTGGAGCATAAATTAGTGGATGAGACTCTTCACCTTCTGTCTCTGTCTCTGTCTCTCTCTCAGTAATTCTGCCTTTCAAATAAATAAATACATTTTTGAGTATTAATCTTTTAAAGTGTATTTGAAAGGCAGTGAAAAGAGGCCAGCACCATGGCCTTGCAGGTAAATCCATAGCCCACAGTGCTGGCATCCCATATGGGCGCAAGTTCAAGTCCCTTCTGCTCCTCTTCCAATCCAGCTCTCTGCTATTGCCTGGGAAAGCAGTGGAAGATGTCCAAAGTCCTTGGGCCCCTGCACCCACGTGGGAGACCCAGAAGGAGCTCCTGGCTCCTGACTTTGGATCAGCTCAGCTCTGGCCATTGAAGCCATTTGGGGAGTGAACCAGCAGATGGAAGACCTCTCTCTCTCTCTCTCTCTCTCTCTATTTCTCTCTCTGCCTCCGCCTCTGCCTCTGCTTCTGCCTTTGTATAACTCTCTGCCTTTCAAATGAATAAATAAATTAAAAAAAAAAAGACAGTGACAAGAGAGGGGGAGAGAGAGAGGGGGAGAGAGAGAGAGATCTTTCATTCACCGATTCATGCCTCAAATGGCCACAAGTGCCGCCACTGAGTCATGCCAAAGCCAGGAGCCTGAAACTCCATCTGGGTCTCCCACATGGGTGACAGAGTTCCAAGCATGTGGGCCATCTTCCTCTGTGCTCCCAAGTGCACTAGCAGGGAGCTGGATGGGAAAAGGAGCAGCTGGGACCTGAACGACTGGTCATATGGGGTGCAGGTGTCCCAGGCAGTGGCTTAACCAGCTGTGTCACAACATGGGTCCCGAAATAATCTTTTTTAAAAAGTGAAGCCAAAAAAGTGAGCCTCCATCCAATATGCCCGATGTCCTTATAATGTGGGGACATGTGGATGCAGAGATGCACACACCGGGAGAAGAACAGGTGAGGGGCGAGGCTTCCACAGCTGAGCCCACCCCATTAGGGGCCCAGGGAGAGCCCTAAAGCACCCTGTCCCCCACAGCCCTCGGAAGAACCCAACCCTGCCAACTCATGCATCTGGAACCTGTGGCTTCCAGAGCCATGAGACAGTACATCTCTGTAGCTCAAGCTGTTCAGCTTGTGGTAGGTATTTGCTATGGCAGCCCAAGCAAAAGAATGCAAGCTCCATCCTGGTGTTTTCCAGACTTGCCAAAGGATTCGCACTTAATCTTTGTGTTAGCGTCAGAAACCCAGACTACAGGGCTGGGGGAGGAGTGGAGGCTTGTCCGGCAGAGCACGCGGATGCCAAGATTTAAGGATGCCTTAAAAGGACCAGGGGAGAGGGTGGGAGGCTAGTTAGCCGAGTTAACATGCTGGGTAGGGGCCAGGCACTGGGGCGTGAGCAACCACATCCCTCATCTGAGTGCCGGGGTTCAGTGCCACTCCCACTTCCAATGCAGCTTCCTGCTAATGTGCATCTTGGGGGACAGCAGGTGATGGCTCAAGTTCTTGAGTGCCTGCCACCCATGGGAGAGACCTGGATGGAGTTCCTGGCTATTGGGGGAATTTGGGGGATGAAAGATCTCTCTCTCTCTCTCTGCTTTTCAAATAAATAAAAAGTAATAAATAAGCTTCTAAAAAGAATTAAGCTACCATAACAACCACAAAAATAATACCAGTTAGCACACCTTCATCCCATTTCCGGGTACCTGGGTCAGTTCCAGGCTGGAAGTCCTGACTCCAGCCTCTTTACTGGGTAGACCCTGGGAGGCAGCAGGTGACGGCTCAAGCATTTGGGTTCCTGTCTCCCTCGTAGGAGACCTGAGTTCCTGGCTCCTGACTTTGGTCTCCGTCCAGCTCTGGCCATTTCAGGTATTTAGAGAGTGAACCAGTGAGCAGCAACTCTCTCTCTCTCTCTCTCTCTCTCTCTCTCTCTCCCTCCTACCTTCTCTCTGCCTCCCAAATTAAAAAAAAAAAAAATCATGCATTTAAAAGAATTTCACAAAGCATCCAGGACACTTGGGGAGGGAGGGCAGCTGGGAGCCCCCCACCCTCTGAGTCAGGGGGTGCTCAGGGCAGTCTGTGGGTTCAGGGAGACACCACCAGGCAGGTGTCTGTTCTGATCCTCCCTCTGCCACCCCTCCACACCAACCCAGCCTCTGCTCCCAGCTGGCAGAGAGAGTGAGCCCTGGGCAGCCCTGTGCTCAGGGAGGGAGGATGCGGGCGTGGTGGTTCACAGGTTTCCCGAAGCGAAGCCAGCTTCCTGCTCCCAGAGAAGGCTCTGCCTCTAGCCCAGGACTCCCACCGAGGATTCCTGGCGGGTAGACAGAGACCACCGGCGAAACAGGGGAGACAGTACAAACATTCATGCAAAAAAATGAAAAATCCGGATTCTTGTTAGAAATTTTCAGGTGACAGTTCAGGAACCGAATGAACTTTGAGGAGCACCAGGAAGCACACAGAACCCCTCTGCCTACCCTGGCTGAGTTCCTGGCTCATCCTGCTTCCTTCCGGGGACACCCAGACCCATCCCTGTGTTACCATGTGCATGGTTTCCAAGGATCAAGGACCTGGGAAAGAGTCGCGCAGAAGAGCTTGGCTGTGCCAAACCCAAGTCCTTGTAACCTGGGCCTCAGTTTCCCGCTCCTATGGGCATTCACTGAAGAACCCAGGACACTGGAAAGTTGCTCTCCAGCTCTGGGTGGGGCTTGCTCTGAGCTCCTGCTGGCTCCAGTCAGGAGGAGCCAGGCTGGGGGAAGCTCTGGGCTAGGGGTGGAGCTGGGGGTGATGTTGGGGGGGAGGGCAGGGGGAGGGAGGGGCGATGTGGGGGGTGAAGGCAGGCATGGGGCTAAAACAGCCCTTGGGTGCTGGAGACCAGAAGGATTCTTGGTGGTTTGGGTGTAACTTGAAATTCTGCCATTTTTCCTTCTTATCTCATCATCACAGGGAAATCAGACAAGAGAGCATGAGCTCACTGTGGGAGAAGCCACTTTTTTCTTCCTTTCTGGTTCCTCCTCTGTGGATCGTCAGCAGAGAGGACTTCCTGCAGCAGATGGCGGGGAGCTGGTCCTGCCAGCAGCGCGTGTCCAGAGCTGCCTCCCCAGCGGCCTCGGGAAGCCCCCCCGCACCCCGCTTCAGCACCACCCACTGGGAACTGGAGCTCCCATCTGCTGGCCCCTTAACCGATCTGAGCTTTAACTGCCCCCTCTATGCAGTGGGAATCTAGCCTGATGGTAATGTCCCACATCAAAGCTCACTGGTGAGGGCTCAAGTTCCTGCCACCCATGGGCAAGACCTGGATTGAGCTCCCAGCTCCCACTTGACAGTTTTAAAGATTTGTTTTATAGCATTTGATTTTATTGGTAAAGATTAATTTTATTTGAAAGACTGAGTTACAGAGAGAGGTAGAGACAAAGAGAGAGGTCTTCCATCTGCTGGTTCACTCCCCAGATGGCCACAACGGCAGGAGCTGTGCCGATCCGAAGGCAGGAGCCAGGAACCAGGAGCTTCTTCCGGGTCTCCCATGTGGGTACAGGGGCCCAAAGACTTGGGCCATCTTCTACTGCTTTCCCAGGCCATAGCAGAGAGCTGGATCAGAAGAGGAGCAGCTGGGACTAGAACCGGCACCCATGTGGGATGCCAGCTCTTCAGGCCAGGGCTTTTACCCACTGCGCCACAGCACTGGCCTGGATTTGTTTTATGCATTTGAAAGGCAGAGTAAGGGTGGGGAGAGAGAGAGAGGGAGATCTTCCATCAGTTGGTTCATTCGCTCCCCACCGAAGGTGTAGCATGCTATAGAAGCTCAGGAAGGAGACAAGGCGTGCTGAGCCGAGTCCAGTTCTCCCAGCATCCTTCTGTCTTCTCACACATCCCATCTGACCAGCCACGGAGCCTCAGCTGTGCCAACCCTGTAACGGCTCCTCCAGCCTCCCCGCTCACTCTCCTCCTGCTCTGCCCTTTCCCTGTGCTGGCCCAGAGCCTGCCACTGGGGCTGCAGCCAGTGCCTCCACAGTCTCCCTCTCCAGCAACCTAACAGGTGCTCAGCACCTTCTCAGAGCACCGGGGCCGTGGTTTGCCTGTGTCCCCACTAGTGGTGGGGTCATGCAGAGGTGAGGCTCCATGCAAAGTATAGAGGTCTAGGGGTGCTGCTCGCCACCCCCAGGAAGGGATTAACTTAGCTCTCCAGGGACTCTAGTTAGCTCCCTGGAGAGGGTTCTTGGGAAAGAGGAAGACTGGCCCCCTCTCTGCTCTCACTTCCTGTCCTATCTTGCCATGTGACTGCTCCCTCTCGCACACGCTCCTGCCCCGTGCTGCCCGCCACGTGGCACAGAGCAGGAAGCATGTGGGTGCCATGCTGTTGAATCTCTAAAGCTGTGAGCGAAGCGAGTCCCCTTTTCTTCACCAATGGCCCCACCTCGGGTGTTTGGCCACAGCAATGGTAAGTGGACCGATCAGCTCCCATCAGGGAAGCCCATCCTGCCTGTTCCCCCCTTGCCGACTTTTCCTTCCCACCAAGCTCAGCTCCAGAATGGAGGGTCCCCACGCACCCTGCCCACCCCACCCCTGTGCGTGCAGCGCCCTCTTCCATGGTTGCCTCTGCTCTATCTGCTGCTACCCATGGCCATTGCTATGGCCGGTATACAGTTTGGCCCCTATACTCATACAGGAGTTCAAATCCCAAAGTCATAGGTTAATGGTGCCAACAGTAGAGAATTTGAGGCTGCTTCTGTGGTGCAATGGGTAAAGCTACTGCCTGCAATGTCAGCAACCCATATGGGCACTGGTTCAAGTCTCGGCTACACTACTTCCAATCCAGTTTCCTACCAGTGTGCCTGGGAGGGCAGTGGAGGATGGCCCAAGTCCTTGGGCCCCTGCACCTACGTGGGAGACCTGGATGGAGTTCCTGGCTCCCAGCTTCAGCCTGGCTTTGCCCCAGGGCTTGTGGCCATTTGGGGAAAAAACCAGCAAATGAAAGATCTCCTTTTCCTTCTGTCTCTCCCCCAATCTCATCACTCTGCCTTCCATATAAATAAAATAAATATTTTTTCAAGATTTATTTTATTTATTTGGAAGGCAGTGTGACAGAGAGAGATTTTTCATCTGCTGTTTCCCTTCCCAAATGGCCTCAATGGCCAGGGCTGGGCCAGGCTGAAGCCAGAAGCTAGCATCTTCATCCAGGTCTCCCACGAGTGTGCAGGGGCCCAAACACTTAGACCATCTTCTACTGCTTTCCCGGGTGCATTAGCAGGGAGGTAGATCAGAAGTAGAACAGCTGGGATGTGAACCAGCACCCATAGGGGATGCTGGTATTACAGGTGGTGGCTTTACCTGCTAAACCACAGAACCAGCCCCAAACAAATCCTTTTTTTTAAAAAAAGGTAGAATTTAATCTAATCATGGTGGTGGGGGATACTTAGGAAAAGTGATTACGATTAAATTAGGCCAATAAGACAGAACCCCATGACTGAATTCTGGTTGCTTTATTTATTTATTTTTTAAAAGATTTATTTATGGGGCAGGCACTGTGGCATAGTAGGCTGTCTCCACCTGTGGTGCCGGCATCCCATATGGGTGCCAATTTCTGTCCTGACTGCTCCACTTCTGATCCAGCTCCCTGCTAATGGCCTGGAAAAGCAGTAGAAAATGGCTCCATTCCTTGGGCCCCTGTACCCATGTGGGAGACCCGGAAGAAGCTCCTGGCTCCTGGCTTCAGATCGGCGCAGCTCCGGCCATTGTGGCCAGTTGGGGAGTGAACTAGCAGATGGAAGAGCTCTCTCTCTGTCTCTAACTCTCTCTGTAACTGTCTTTCAAATAGATAAAAAAATAAATCTTAAAAAAAAAAAATGAGGGGCCTGCGCTGTGGTGCAGCATGTTAAAGCCCAGTCCTGAAGTGTCGGCATCCCATACGGCACCGGTTCTAGTCCTGGCTGCTCCTCTTCTGATCTAGCTCTCTGCTATGGCCTGGGAAAGCAGTAGAAGATGGCCCAAAGACTTGGGCCCCTGCACCCACATGGGAGGCCTGGAGGAAGCTCCTGGCTCCTTGGTTTCAGATCACCTCAGTTCTGACCATTGCGGCCAATTGGGGAGTGAATCAGGGGATGAAGACCTCTCTCTCTCTCTCTGTCTCCCTTCTCCCTCTGTGTAACTCTTTCAAACAAATAAATAAATCTTTTTTAAAAATGAAAAACATTTTTTACTTTAATGGAAAGAAATTTTAAATGTGTGCACAGTGTTTTCAGAATACACATTTTCCATGAACCTTTTAGAGGTGTGACAGGTACACAAATTGTTCTGAAGCTTGATTTCACTTTTATGTTATTCTTATTTTAATTCATTTTATTTGAAAGGGAAAAAGAGAGATCTTCAATCCTTTGGTTCATTCCCCAGATGTCTACAAAGGCCAGGACTGGGTCAGGCTGAAGCCATGGGCCCCAGAACCCCTTGAGTCTCCCATGTGGGTGGCAGGGATCCAAATACTCCAACTGTTACCTGCTGCCTCCAGGGATGCACATTAGCAGGAAGCTGGGTTAAACTAGCTGAGGCAGGGACCAATCCCAGGTAATTCCTTAGGGAATGCTGGTGCACCACAGAGACAGAGAGAGAGAGATAGAGAGAGGTCTTCCATCACCTGGTTCACTCCTCAAATGATTGCAATGGCCAGGGCTGCACCAATCTGAAGCCAGGAGCCAGGAGCTTCTTCTGGGTCTCCCACAGGGGTGCAGGGGCCCAAGGACTTGGGCCATCTTCTACTGCTTTCCCAGGCCATAGCAGAGAGCTGGATCAGAAGTGGAGCAGCCAGAACTCGAACCGGCACCTATATGGAATGCCAGCACTGGAGGTAGCAGTTTTACCTGTTATGCCACAGCGCTGCCCCCTGTTCCACTTCTGATCTGGCTCTCTGCTATCTCTGCCCAAGCCCTTGAGGCCCTGCACCCACATGGGAGACCCGGAGGAAGCTCCTGGCTCCTGGCTTCGGATCAGCACTGCTCCGGCCATTGCCGCCAACTGGGGAGTGAACCAGCAGATGGAAGACATCTCTCTCTCTGTCTCTGCCTCTCCTTCTCTTTCAGTGTAACTCTGACTTTCAAGTAAATAAAAAAATTAAAAAAAAAAAGTGGCACAGCTGGGACTTGAACCCTCACCCCATGCAGAGCCATTCCCTGCTGCCTCCTGGGGTGCATGTAAATAGGAAACTGGAGTCTGAAGCAGAGCTGGGGCTGGCACCCAGGTGCTCTGATGCTGACGTCACAGGCCACAGGCAGCAGCTTAGGCCACCAGGCCCAAAACCAGCTTGCCAGGCTCCTTTCTGGAAGGCAGTCAAAGCACTTGCCCCTCTTTCCTTCCCCCTCCCACCCAGAGGAAGGCCCTACCAGCACCCTGGGAATGCCTTTGATGGGCGGGAGACATCTGAGATAGGGATTAGAAGAGAAGCCCAAGACCTTTCATACTTAATGAAAAAACCTTTTGTTTTGTTGATCTGCCCGCTGGGGTTTTGACATGCTTTTTGGTTTGGTTTTGTCATTTCTGTGGCTTTGGAAGTGGCAGGTGCCCAGAGAATGAATCTGCTGGTGGCTTAAAGGATATGGCCCTGGGAGAAACCCGTTGGTGGCAGTCACAAAGGCCTTAGCCTGGAGTAGCTGCTTCCCTATGTTCACCTATTCAAGGGGCAATCAACCCACTCATTCATAAAATAATTACGGGGCTCTGTCCATGTGCCAAGGATCCTGCTCAGCTTTGGGAGACAGAAGGGTATGAAGTTTAGGTTCGATGGGGGATATTCCTAGCTAATTGGCCCTAAGTAGGAATCAGCAGAGGGTAGGGCTGGAGGGCAGGCAGGGGCTGCATTGTGCAGGCGTGGAAGTGTGCTCCCAGAGCAGTGGGGGCGTTTACAGCCAGGGCAGAGGCAGAGGGCTGCCTGGGTGGAGATTGGAGGTCCCTGCATCAGCTCTGGGACCTGAGCACCCAGCAGGTTGGAGGACAGAGCCCTAGTGGCAGCCCTGGCTCAGGCCAGGAAACCTTGGACAGTAGATTGCTGGGTTTCCACTCTCCCACGGTCCAGCTGTGGGATCAGGAGGAAATGACAGTGGCCCCTTGAAAATGGCCTGGGGAAGGGTGGACCCAACACCAGTGAGAAGGAAGGGAAGGAAGGATGGCAGGGCTTCCGGCCTCAGCGCCACCCCCTGAACACACCCCCTATCCACACTGCCCACTCAAAGCCTGCAAAAGAGAGCTGAGATTTTCCCACTGCACGAGGCTCAAGGCTTCTCAGAATCCACCAGACACCAGGCACTCAGCTCCTCCTCTATGCCAGAGGGTGACACAGCCCCCAGGGCATGGAGGAGGGAGTCTCCAGGATGAGATACCCAGGGCGGCACACCGGTGAGGCAGGGCCAGGCTCTGACGCCAGGCGCCCTAACCTCTCCGCAGCCTCTCGCAAACTTGGCCTTTTATAAAAGGGTCTTACCAGGGGTCTTGGCCCCAGTGGCGGCCAGCTTGCCTGGGCTCCTTCTCACCGATGGGGAAATGAATTACAGTTCAGAGAGACGAAAGCAGGGATAGTGAAAGCAAAGTGCGATGGAGTCCATCCAAAAGGAGGAAGGGGCCAGTGGCACCTTTTCTTCCTGGTATGGGACTTTTATCCTGAAGCATGAGGGGCGTTGACTGGCAGGGGTGGTCCTGATGCTCATGATTGGCATTTGTGATTGACAGCTGGGAGCAATAGATAACCTTTGGGCTCTCTGAGCCCGTGGCTACAAACTAGACCTTTCTGGCTTGCGAAGCTGCCGGTTTAAGGGGATACTTTAACCACCAGTTAAACCACAAAGTGGGCGGTCTTGGGCGGGTCCCCGCACACAGCAGGGTCCCTGGTCTCTCCCCTGGAGGAGGGTTTTGAAGCCTCTCCCCAGTCACTCAAGCCTAATTAGCTACTGACAGAACACCTGTGGCTCCTTCAGGATTGTACATTCCAGCCCCCACCGCATCCTGGCTGTTGTTAGACTCCACCCCTTCAGCACCTGGGGACCTTGTCACTGGGTCCCTGGAGCAGGTGTTGCTGGAGAACCAGCCTACACACCAACTGACCTATCCCCACCTCTACCACCTTGAAGCCTGCCCTGGCACAGAAGGGGACACAGAAGGTCCTGTGGGATCATTGAGAGAGACCCTGGGCAGAGACTCTGCTGACCTGGCATATTGTTTTGTTAACATTTATTTATTTATTTTGAAAGAGTTACAAAGAGAGAGGGAAAGACAGAGAGATCTTTCATCTGCTGCAGGTGGCCACAAAAGCCAGCCCTGGGCCAGGCCAAAGCCAGGAGCCAGGAGCTTCATCCGGGTCTCCCATGTGGGTGGCAGAAGCCCGGCTTCTGCTACTTTTCCTAAGCAATTAGCAGGGAGCTGGGTCCGAAGTGGAGCAGCCAGGACTCGAACCGGTGCCCACAGGGGATGCAGGCAGCCCAGGCAGTGGCTTTACCCACTGCACTGCAACACTAGCCCCAACCTGGTGCTTCTGCAGAGCGCCCAATAAAAAATGATCCTCCAGTTTCCAAGCTGGAGTCAGGACAAAGAGATACAGGCCTCAGTGTGGGCAGGGGAGGCAGTGGGTCAATGCATGGCCTCTGGGGCCACCCATAACCCCGTGACCCGCACTTGGCACCCAGTTTCCCATTGCCTTGGTTTCCTCCTCTGTATGCGGGGAAATGTTTGAGCCCCACCTCCTAAGGCTGACGTGAATCCACAGGATAGCATGCTTACACCAGAGGCTGCAAATCCATGGGTGTTTGTTCTTGTCCCAGCCCAAGGGACCTAGAGTTTAGCAGGAAGACTGACAGACACCTGCAGTGGCACAGGAACCCTCCCTAAAGGCGACCAGGGACAAAGTCTCTGCAGGCCCACATGTGAGGGAGGCTGCTGACCCTGTTCCTAGGCCTAGCTGTCCACTTCCTTGCAAAATCCAGTTTTAGGGGCCAGTGTGTGATGAAGCGGCTCTGACGCCAGCATTCCATATGAGGGTACCAGTTCGAGTCACAGCTGCTCTGCTTCCAATCCAGCTTCCTGCTAAGGCACCTGGCAAAGCAGCAGAAGATGGTCCAAAGCACTTGGGTCCCTGCACCCACGTGAGAGACCTGGATGGAGTTCCAGGCTTTTGGCCTTGGCCTGGTCCAGCCCAGCTTCAGCCATTTCAGCCATCTGGGGAGTGAACCAGCAGATGGAAGATCTCTCTGTCTCTCTGTGTCTCTCCCTGACCCTCATCACTCTGTCTTTCAAATAAAGAACTAAAGCTACTAATAATGAAACAAAACAGTTTAAGGAAGAACACTGCTAAGTCAGTGACCAGGTTCCCCAGTGGTATGTGGGGGCCCCACTGTGTGTCAGCAAGAATCCTGTTGCCTTTGGTTTAGCCAGGTTGCCCTTGACCTCTGTGGTCTGTTCCTGGTCCCTTCCCTCCCCATTGGCCCCTCTGCCGGGAGTCCCACTCGCTGCTGTCTCTGGGTCCCAGGCAGGACCCCATCTCCCCATGGCCCTGGGGAGCACCTGGCCCAAGGGGCTCTCCCCCAAGGCCCTCCACGCAGATTTCCTTTCACACTAGGTACCTGGCAGGAGCCCAGACCCCACACTTTCAGCCTCTGATTCATCGTTGGGCAACGACTGCTCTTTGTTTTGAAAAAAAAAAAAAAAATACTGAAAAGCTCAAGCCAGAAATCCTCCTACACCGGAGGCCTGGCGCTGAGCTTGCCGGGGCCGCGGCGGCTGAGAAGTGTTGTCCACCCTGCAGCCCTGCAGCTGCGGCTGACACAGGATCTGAGGCCGCGGGCGCAGGCGGAGGAGACCTAGAGGCGGAAATGGTGGGGCAATTGGGGGGTGGCGCTCCCTGGCCCCAGAGGGGGGATCATGGCGGGATCCTCACCGGGGGTCTGTGCACGTCATGTGGAGGTGGGGTGCACCCCAGAAAGCCCCTTGAGGGCCTGCTAGGTGGAGTCCAGTGGGCAGCCTGCAGGTCTGGAGCGCCCTCTGTCGGGCGCTGCGGTGTCATTCCCTCCTGCGGTTCCCAAGTCTTCTGGAAAAACCTGTGTTTCTGCTCCCAGCCCTGACTGGGGAATCCCAGAGGATGCTCGGGGCAGTGGAACAGGAGAGAGGGAGAAGGGACCAAGACGGCGGGACAGAGTGACTCCAGAAACCTGTGTAGGACTGGAAGCCAGCACAGACTGGCCTTCCTGGGGACCCCGCCCAGCGCTCCCAAGTGTTTCAGGGAAAGGTGACCTGTAGGCTACAGAAGCCAAGAGGCAGGCAAAAGGTGTAATGGAGACTGAGTCAGTTGCAGAGCTGCAGAGCGAGGAAGGCCAGGGCTCAGGGAGGGCTTCCTGGGGGAGGTGACTGGAGAGCTAAGTGTTCAAGGATGAATAGGAGTTTGCTGGTGATCCAATGAGGACGAAGATTATCCCAACTGCTCCCCTGAGTGTCCCTCCCCCCACCACATATCCACTGGGAAATTCACCAGGTCTTTAGGAGAGACCTTCAAATCCCAGACAAGGGCCCCACCCACTTGGAGCTGAAGCATAGGGCAGTCTTTGCCTTTTGGGCCACTGCGGGGAGGGCCAGGTCTCTGGCTCCCCGTGCAGCCCAGCATCTGGGCTGTTGCGGGTTCAGCAGTGCTTGTGGATGGCTTTGTCAGAACGCGTGCACTCCCTGGAGGCAGCGGGAGATTTATTCCTCCACCCTCTTTGCCGACACGGCTCTTACTCGCGGTTACCTGCAACAGTATATTCCCTGGGCACCGTTCCCAGGGGAGTGAGGTTCGGTCATTACCCATGAGTCCTTGGGCTGTGAGGGGGCTGCCACTGTCGGGATGGGCTGTGGGGATGCCAGCCGCCGATGTCTCTGCACACACAGAAAGTGGGTGCTTGGAATATTTGTGGGTGCACGTGAACCACTTCACCTCGGCCTCTGCCTTAAAGTCCAAGGTGACAGAGGCAGCCACGGCGAGGAAAAGAACTCAGCGGGCTTGGGATTCAGAGTCCATCAGACGCCAGGAACATCAGTGCCAGTCTGCGTTCTTCCTTTTTTATTATTAGTTTTTTAAAAAAGGTTTATTTATTGGAGCCAGCGCTGTGGTGCAGTGAGTAAAGCTGCTGCCTGCAGTGCTGGCAGCCCGCATGGGCGTTGGCTCACTTCCAGTCCAGCTCTCTGCTGTGGCCTGGGAAAGCAATGGAGGATGGCCCAAGTTCGTGGGCCCCTGCAGCCATGTGGGAGACCTGGAAGAAGATCCTGGCTTCATATCAGCCCAGCTCCGGCTGTTGCAGCCATTTGGGGAGTAAACCAGTAGATAGAAGGCCTTTTTCTCTGTCTCTCCCTCTGTGTCTGTTAACTATAACTCTCAAATTAAAAAAAGGTTAATTTATTTTTAAAAAGTTACAGTGAGAGAGAGACAGAGACAGAGATCCTCCATCCACTGGTTTACTCCGTAGATGGCCGTAATGGCCAGTGTTGGGCCAGACTGAAGCCAGGAGCCAGGAGCTTCTTCTGGGTCTCCCACATGGGTGCAGGCACCCAAGCACTTGGACCATCTTCCATGCTTTCCCAGGCCATAGCAGAGAGCTGGATCGGAAGTGGAGCAGCTGGGACTCGAACCAGCAACCATATGGGATGCCGGTGTCACAGGCAGTGGTTCTACCCGCTATGCCACAGTGCCGGCCCCAATCTGCATTCCTGCCTCTCCCAAAGCCTGCGCCAAGACATGAAGGCCACCAGGCCCCAGCGCTGCCACTCACATCCCTGCCAACATGGCCTCTCACTGAGGGTCATGAATGAGCTGTCCATAGGGCCAGGGCCAGGGCCCCAAAGCAGGTCATTTCCAAGGTCCTCCTCCCTTCCCACTTTGCAGGCAGGCCCTGTCTGAGGGGTGACCCTTTGCACCCTTCTCTCCACCACAGCTTCCCTAAACAAGGTCCCTTGCCTCGAGGCTGGAGCAGAGTCAGGAGAGGAGACCCACAAAACAGTAAGTGCACGGAGATACCAAAGGCTCAAACAGCCCGATCTGCAGGGTTTTGTCCTGCAACCAAGGGTTTGGATTGGAGCTAGGTTGCTCCCCCCACCTCTGAGCCATTGAGAACAGCTGGAAACACTTTCGGTTGTCCCAGCATGGAAAAGAGAGGTTGGTGGCACCCAGGAGATAGAGAGAGGACAGAGATGCTAGAAAAACTTCTACCAGGGCCAGCACTGCGGCACAGTGGGTAGCGGCACAACCTGCCCCACAGGCATCCCATGTGGGCGCTGGTTCAAGTCCCAGCTGCTCCACTTCCAATCCGACTCTCTGTTGACGGTCTGGGAAAGCAGTGGAAGATGGCCCAAGTGCTTGGGCCCCTGCACCCATGTGGGAGACCCAGAAGCTCCTGACCCCTGACTGGGCTGGCTTGGATCTGGCTGTTGGGGCCATTTGGGGAGTGAACTAGCAGATGGAAAACCTCTCTCTCTCTCTTTCCACTTCTCTTGGCAACTCTGCCTTTAAAATAAATAAATAAATCTTTAAAAATAAAATGAATTAGGCCGGCGCCGCGGCTCACTAGGCTAATCCTCCGCCTAGCGGCGCCGGCATACCGGGTTCTAGTCCCGGTTGGGGCGCCGGATTCTGTCCCGGTTGCCCCTCTTCCAGGCCAGCTCTCTGCTGTGGCCAGGGAGTGCAGTGGAGGATGGCCCAGGTGCTTGGGCCCTGCACCCCATGGGAGACCAGGAGAAAAAGCACCTGGCTCCTGGCTCCTGCCATCGGATCAGCGCGGTGCGCCGGCCGCAGTGCGCCGGCCACGGCGGCCATTGGAGGGTGAACCAGCGGCAAAGGAAGACCTTTCTCTCTGTCTCTCTCTCTCACTGTCCACTCTGCCTGTCAAAAAAAAAAAAAAAAAAAAAGAATTAAAAAAAAAAAGTCCTACAAAGTACCAGGTGGTCCTTACCACTAAGACTTTTCAGGGCCAAGGCACACCAGGGAGGGGTGAGCCTGGGAGGGGGAGGGGATACAGGGCAGGGTGCCGGAGGGGCACCTTTGCTGTCCTGGGGAGCAGAAGTTTGCCATGATGGGACTCTTCCTTTCCTGGGCTGTCTTGCTGGATAGCAGAGCCATCTGTGGCCTTTAGGTAGGACTGAGCGATGAATTTTACACTTGAATGGCGGTTAATTTACAAGTCCACCTCAATAAGCTACAGGAGCCTGGTGGCTGCCTTTTGGGGAAGTGAGGCTGGTGGCATTGCTCGTGGGGTGGGAATGTGTCACACCTGCTGGGGCTGCGCATTCACGTGGAAGTGCTAATGACTGGGGTCCTACCCTGCCCAGCAAGATTTCCATGTGAATTGGGGCCTCCAGGTGAAAGTCAGAGGTCAAGGGCAGCCCTGGGGGGACAGTAGGCCCTGTGTGGTGGTCGGCGCATTGTGAAGGCTGCAGCTCGGAGCACAGAGCCTGGGCCCGCCTCCTTGGATACGCCTCCTTAGGCCCGCCTCCCTGGGCGGGGCACAGAAGAAGGCTCCCCGGAGCGGAAGGACAGCCCTTGGCCAGATGCACAACCCAAGAGCTGAGAGTCAGAGGTCCTCAATGCTGCAGGCATGCACTGAGGCAGGCTCAGGTTCCAATACTCCCGTTACCCCAGCGTGGGGACCAAGGACTCCCTTAGCAGTGCAGGGGGCCAGGCAGACCGATGGTCACAGTTAGGCCAAGCCAAGAAACTCTTGTCCCTTTTAAAATATTGTGAAAGCGAGATATGAGAGAGAGACAGGCTTGGGGCCTAAGCTGGGAGCTGGAACTCAACCCTGGTCTCCCACATGGGCAACTGGAACCCCATTACTTGAGCCATCACCTGCTGCCTCCCAGGGCCCCCATTAGCAGGGAGCTGGTCTGGGGAGCTGGGATGGAACCCAGGCATTCCGATATGGAATGTGGGCATCCACGTGGCATCTTCTCTTCTCCGCCGGGTACCCACCCCGCTGGGCCTGCTTTAACCACTTCTGTGTGAACGCAGCTCGAGCGTGTTGGGTCTACTCACGGGGCTGTGTAATTCCAGAGCCTCCTCTATGTGTGCAACAGAAGCTCCAGACCACTGATCCGTTGACAACTCCCCTCCCCCACCCAGCACGCCCACGCCCAGACACTGGCAAGTGCCCTTTCATTTTCTGTTTCTGCATAGCTTCTAGGACCCCAGACCCTCCTGTGCATAGAATCCTACCATTTGGGTGCTTTCCCATCTCTTGTTTCATTCAGCTTCATGTCCATAAGGTTCACCACGCTGCAGCACATGTCAGAATGTCCTTCTGGGTAAAGCCGCTGCCTGCAGTGCCAGCATCCATATGGGCACTGGTTCAACACTTGGCTGCTCTACTTCCAATCCAGCTCTCTGCTATGGCCCGGGAAAGCAGTGGAGGATGGCCCAGGTCCTTGGACCCCTGCAGCTGTATGGGAGACCTGGAGGAGGCTCCTGGCTCCTGGCTTCAGGTCGGCACAGCTCCAGCCATTGTGGTCAGTTGGGGAGTGAACCAGCAGATGGAAGATCTCTCTCTTTCACTCTGGCTCTCCTTCTCTCTGTGTAACTGTAACTTTCAAATAAATAAATAGATCTTAAAAAAAGGAGGAGGAGTAAGAGGGGGAGGAGAAGAAGGAGAAGAAGAAGAAGGTGGTCCTTCCTCCTTAGGGTCTTACCATGATTTCAAATAAAAAATATAAAAAAGGATGGGGGGGGGGGGTTCTGCCGGCAGGTGGTGCAGTAGGCTAAGCCTCCACCTATGGCACCAGCATCCCATATGGGTGCCGGCTCTGGTCCCAGCTGTTCCACTTCAGATCCAGCTCTCTGCTATGGCCTGGGAAAGCAGTAGAAGATGGCCCAAGTCCTTGGGCCCCTGTACCTGCATGGGAGACCCGGAAGAAGCTCCTGGCTCCTGGCTTTGGATCGGCCCAGCTCTGGCTCTTGTGACCATTTGGGGAATGAACCAGCTCTATTTTTCCCTCTCTGTAACTCTGCCTCTGAAATAAATAAATCTAATAAAAAAGAAAGAAAGAAAGAAAGAGAGAAAAGAAAAGAAAAGGAAAGGAAAGGAAAGGAAAGGAAAGGAAAGGAAAGGAAAGGAAAGGAAAGGAAAGGAAAGGAAAGAAAAGAAAAGAAAAGAAAAGAAAAGAAAAGAAAAGAAAAGAAAAGAAAAGAAAAGGATTCAGTACCAGTGGATCCAGCATTCTGTCTGAGGCTGTCCCATGGAAATGTATGAAGGGATGGCACTTGACACAGCAAAAACAGGGGTGAGGCCGGAAAACATTCCCTTAGGCGAGAAGCTGGACGTGAAAGGCCCATGACTGGAGCAGGAAACTGGGACAAGGACACCCACACCCTGGGTCACAGGGCCTGCCTTCCAGTCCCACTGCAGCTCCTGAGGACCCGGGAGGCCGCAGGTGGTGGTTCAAATACTTGGGTCCCTGCCACTCGCCAGGAAGACCCAGACTGAGTTCCTGGCTCCCGGCTGGTGCAGTCCTGTCTGACGCAGGCATTTAGGAGTAAACCAGCAGATGGGAGAGCTCTGTATGTTTGTCCCTGTCTCTCTGCCCTTCAAATAAATAAAATTCTTCTTCTTTTTTTTTAGGAGACTGGTTACTATAGAGATGACAATGTGAGATCCACTTGGGCTCCATCCAGGACATAAATTTTTTAGGAGATATGGATCATTTGGAAACTACATTATTCTTGCCATAAGCTGTGTAATAAAACATTAGCACTGACAAAGGGGCCAAGGTTAGGTCCCTGGGAAGAGCTTGGGTTCTCTCAGAGGAGGAGCCACTCAGGCTATTTCTTTCTTTGTCTCTTTCCTATTTGTATTTGCATTCTTTTATTTATTGATTGATTTGAAAGACAGAGAGAGAGATAGAGATTTTACATTTGCTGGCTCACTCCCCAGATGGCTACAAGAGACCCAGGAGCTTCCTCCAGGTCTCCCATATGCAGGTCTCCCATATGGATGCAGGGGCCCAAGTACTTGGAGCCATCTTTGGCTGCTTTCCCAGGCACATTAGCATGGAGCTGGATTGGAAGTGGAGCAGCTGGGACTCAAACCAGTGCCCATATGGGATGGCGGTTCTTCAGGCTGTGGCTTCAACCTGCTATGCCACAACATGGGCCCCATGTCACTCAAGCTATTTCTAAGGCATCTTCTGCTATGCCTCATAATGATAATTTTACATGCCAGATAAAACATAGTGGGAACATGCAGGTCGCTGCACAGCATTCAGTTCAAGCAAACATCACCCAAAGACCTTTGTTAACAGCACAAAAAGGCAGCCTTTATCCAGGAGCACCACCATGGGATTGCAACGAGGAGAGAGATTGGGCTCAACTCTGAATACAGCATGGGCAAGTGGGGATGCCAGCTGAGGAGCAGGGTGGGATCCGAGACTGGACAGTGACGTAGAGGAATCAAGAGGGGTGTAAGGGATGCTGGCTAAGTCAACCCTAGGATGGATGGTGGCTGAGAACAGGTGCCTGGGACAGGTGGGGGATGCTGACTAAGCTAAGCCTACAGGATGGCTGGCTAAGGACAGGTGGGGGATGCTGGCTAAGTCAACCCTAGGGTGGATGGTGACTAAGGGTATGCAGGGATGTTGGCTAAGTCAACCCTAGGATGGATGGTGGCTGGGACAGGTGGGAGGTGCTAAGTTAAGCCTACAGGATGGCTGGCTAAGGACAGGTAGGGGATGCTGGTTAAGCCAACCCTACAGGATGGATGGTGGCTGAGGACAGGCAGGAGTGAGCAGGCATCACCCAGGGGCTGAAGAAGACTGAGGACTCTGTTCAGGTCACCAGGATTAGACATTGGGTTTGCAAATTAGATGTAGCAGGGGTTTTTGCTAAAATTGGATTTTCCAGGGAAGTGCATGGTGGACCCAGGAGAAGAGCCAGGAGCTTGAGCAGCCTTTGGCTAAGCAGAGACCTGCCCCTCAGCCTTGGCCTCTTTGCTCAGAGGCCAGCTCTGACTGTGCCTACCGCACCCGGCTCATCCTAGCCCTAGCTGGCTCTGTGGTACCTCCTACATGTTCAGTCTCTCTGTGAAGTACTTACTCAGCTCATTTCTGTCATCTGCCTTGCCTCAAGCACCCGAGCTTATGGAGGGGGAGAGATTGGCGCCTTTCTTTCTTTCTTTCTTTCTTTCTTTCTTTCTTTCTTTCTTTCTTTCTTAGATTTATCTATTTATTTGAAAGTCAGAGTCACACAGAGAGAGAGGGAGACACACACACACACACACACACACACAGAGAATCTTCCATCTGCTGGTTCACTTCCTAAATGACCACAACAGCTGGGGCTAGGCCAGTCAGAAGCCAGGAGCCCCATACCTGTCTCCCTTGTGGGAGGTAGGGGCCCAAGCATTCCTCCACTGCTTTCCCAGGCACACTAGCAGAGAGCTGGATCAGAAGTGGAACAGCTAGGACACAAACTGGTACCCATGTGGGATGTCACCTTAATCAGGCCGCTGCTTAACCCACTATGCCACAACATGGGCCTGTTTTGTTTTTTTCTTTAACATTTTTATTTATTTATTTGAGCCAGAGAGAGAGAGACTGAGACAGAGCTTCCACCTGCTGCCTCATTCCCCGAATGCCCATAATGGTCAGGTCCAGGGGCCAGGAATTCAATCCAGGTCTCCCATGAGAAGGGGGAGAGAGATGGGCGGCAGTGGGGGGCGGAGCTCCATTTGCTGGCTCACTCCCCAGTGTCCACAAGGGTCCCTGCCAGGAGCCAGGTCTCCCATGGAGAGGCAGGAACCCAATAGCTGGAGCCATCACTCTGCCCCCCTCTCCCCCCTCCCCGTGGAGGAAGCAGAGTCTGGAGCCAGAGGTGTGTGTCAAGCCCTGGCCCTCTGATGTGGGACATGACTGTCCTAATTCCTAGGTCACATGCCATCAGCGGCTCAGGTGTTACAGAGCCACGCCCACCAAGTGCGGAACAGGACGAGGTGTGGTGCTGTGGGCGGGCAGAGCTAAGAGTGCTGTCACACCAGAAGGAACCTGGGATGACTTGGGCTGGTGTGGAGCAGGGTGGGCAGCGAAACCCCTGTGCTGACTCCGCCCCCCAGTTCTGCTGTCTCCCCACCTCCTCCAGGGACAGCGGGGTCACAAGCGAACACATGTCTGCAAGGAAGAAATCAGGGGGAGGGAGGGATCTTTGAGGCTGCAGCCAGGAGCCAGGAACTCCATCTGAGTTTCCCATGTGGGTGGCCGGGGCCCAGGTACTGGGGCCATCCTCTGCTGCTTTCCAGGCACCTTAGCAAGGAGCTGGATCAGAAGCAGAGCAGCCAGGGATTCAGAAGAGCACCGCGATTGGGATTCGGGCCTCCCGGGCAGTGGCTTAACTTGCTGCGACACAACGCCCACTGTAAACATCTATGTAGCAAGGGAGGAGGGAGAGACGTGAATGGGAAAAGGTAAAGGTGTGCTACCTGTCCAGGTATTTCAAAGGGATCCCCGTTTCCGTAGCCCCATACCCCGCAACAAATGGCCCCTTAGCTCAGCACCTGGAACAGCAGTCTCATCCGCTCTTGGGTTCGTTGGTGAGGAATTGGGTGGGACCCAGCAGGAGCGGTGTGTCTTCCGCTCCGCGCTATCTGGACCTCAGCCAGGAAGAACCCCATGGTGGCCAGAACTTGGCTGGAGCTGATGAGCCGAGCTCCTGCCCGCCCATGTCCTGACTCCGGGTGACGCCCGGTGTCTTCCCAGCAGCGCCACCTAGAGGGCGCTCAGAGCTCTTACCCCGCGGTACGGGGACCCAGAGCGAATGACCCAGCCCACAAGTCAGAAGCTGAGCAGGCTTTTCCAGCGCACCTGGCTTTGGCAGTCGCTCTGGGTCGCTTCCCTCACAAGCTGCTCGCAAAACCCATCCAGGGTCAAGTTCTCCAAGGGGTAGACTCCGCCTCTCACAGAACCTGTAGTTATTCAAGAGAACATGGAGAGTGCGAAGAGGCAGACGCGGAGGCGACTGCGCTGAGGTGCGAGGCGGCGTGCTCCAGCTGACTGGAGAAGCGGATATAAATTGGTACAGCAAAAAATGTCGACCGAACGGACTGCCTGGACAAACCTGTCCACAATTCAGAAGGTAGCCCTGGGCCTTGGGATCCCAGCCAGTGCAACAATTGTCTATATTCTATACCGCAGGTATAGAGAAAGCCGAGAGAAGCGGCTCACATTTGTTGGGGAAGATGACACCGAGGTAGAGATGCGGGTTCCCCAAGAGGCTGTGAAGCTGATCACTGGCCGGCAAGGAGCCAATATTAAACAGCTGCGGAAACAGACTGGCGCTCGGATTGACGTGGACACGGAAGATGTGGGTGATGAGCGGGTGCTGCTCATCAGCGGCTTTCCTGTTCAAGTGTGCAAGGCCAAGGCCGCCATCATCCTGACGGAGAATACCCCGGTGTCCGAGCAGCTCTCCGTTCCCCAGAGATCTGTGGGCAGATTCATACGGAGAGGTGGTGAGACAATTCGTTCCATCTGTAAAGCTTCTGGAGCTAAAATTACCTGTGACAAAGAATCTGAGGGGACCTTACTACTAACAAGACTTATAAAAATCTCAGGAACCCAAAAAGAAGTGACAGCAGCCAAGCATTTGATACTAGAGAAAGTGTCAGAAGATGAACTTCAAAAGAGAATTGCCCATTCTGCAGAAACCAGAGTCCCACGGAAGCAGCCGATCAGTGTGAAAAGGGAGGACGTGACAGAGCCAGGAGGACGTGGAGAGTTGGCTGTGAGGAAAAACACCAGTTCCCGCATGGGACAGGCTGCACCCCTGGAGGTTTCTCCCCACAAAGGAGGTGGCAACGTGAGTGTTGAGCCAAAAGAGAGTTCCTGGGAGAAGCCTGTCGATGACCAGGCCCAGGACAGTCCAGAGATGGCCATGTTTCAAATTCCTAGTCCCGACTTCAGCTTCCATGCTGATGAGTATCTGGACGTCTATGCCACAGCTTCTGAACACCCTAACCACTTTTGGATCCAAATCCTTGGCTCCCGAAGCATGCAGTTGGATAAGCTCATCAAAGAGATGACCCAGTATTATGACAAAAGTCCACTTGAGGACTTGAAAGCAAATGTGGGAGACATCGTAGCAGCAACTTTGCCTCAAACCAGTAAGTGGTTTCGAGCCAGAGTCGCTGACATTATGGAGAATGGGAACTTGGACCTCTACTTTGTTGACTATGGAGATAATGGAGAATGTCCGCTGACGGATGTCAGAGCTCTCAGGAGTGACTTCCTGAGCCTGCCATTCCAAGCAATAGAGTGCAGTCTGGCAGGGGTCACCCCCGTAGGTGAACAGTGGGAGGAGGAGGCTATGGATGAGTTTGACAGACTCGCCTACTGCTATGAGTGGAAGCCCCTGGTGGCCAAGATTTCGAGCTATGTCGACTGGGATGTCAACCTGGCCAGAGATTTACCTTTATGACACTAGCAATGGGAAGGATATTGACATTGGGCTAGAATTGATTCCCAAAGGATATGCAGTTGAGGTTCCTGAATACATGGATGACAATGAGGATGACCCAGACATGTTGAAGGATGGGGTCACGGAGACAGACGCCTCTCTCGGGAGCATGCCCAGAGACCCGGAAGAGCCCTGGAGAGGTGGCACACTCTCTCTCCTGCCTCAGCTTATCAGCAGCTGCCTCTGTGTCTGGTGAGGATAACCTTGAAGAGGACTACCTGCTCTGGAGTCTGGGCTACAGCTGGCACCGCCGTCTGCTTTGCTTTGATCTGGTTGTCTGCAGAGGAATTTGTGATAAAAGATCCAGCAGTCTTTCCTGCATTGCACAAGTGTTCTGGCTTGCTGTGGACCACAGTCATTTTCTCCTTCTATTGGACTACCAGAAAGAGTGGGGCAGAGGGGAGATACATCCCCTCCACACTCCGTACTCCACTCCCTCAGCGAACACGGATGCGTTGTTTCCGGGCTCTTCCATCCCCCTGCCCGCTGTAATGTGTGTTAGCTGCAAGGCTGTGTCCTCCTCCAAGCTGGGAAGCAGCCAGGGTTTGCTGATTTCAAGTAATGATTCTGCAGCTGTCCGACGCCTCATCAGGTGTCTCTGGTTAGGGGAAGTGTTTGAGTGGCAGATTCAAAGCTGGAACTCAACTGCAGGAGTCAGGAGGTAAAGGCCACAATCAGCTCGATTCTATAAGAAAGCATCAGGAAGTGGGAAAACTGCCTCCCAGCCCCAGCTGACATTATTACTGACAGGTTTTTGAAATAGTGCTATTTCTCCGTAAAATTTTAGTTGAGTAGGAGAGAGGAAACTCAGGAAATATTCTAAATTGCTAGTGCAATATCTGTATGTATCCAGAGAGAAAGAACCTATCTACTTCTGTTTAAATCATTTTGGGAACCCTTTGCTAAATAAAGTCCTCAATAAACCTAAAAAAAAAAAAAGAGAGAGAGAGAGAGAGAGAGAGGAGAGAGAACATGGAGTTCTGAATCAAGACACCCAGAGGCCAATTAAACGTGTTGGTACTGAATTGTGTGTGGTCTTTTTCCCCCCAAGATTTATTTATTTATATGAAATGCAGAGCATGAGAGAGAGAGAGAGAGAGAGAGAGAGAGGAGAATCTTCACTCCCCAAATGGCATCAGCAGCCAGGGCTGGGCCAGGACAAAGCCTGGAACCTAGAATTCCACCCAGTCTCCCTTATGGGTGCAGGGGTCTGGGGACTTGGGCCGACTTCTGCTGATTTCCCAGGTGCATTAGCAGGTAGCTGGATTGGAAGTGGAGCAGCCAGGTCTCCAACATGTGCACTGTGATGATGGTGTCCCAAGCTGCGGGTTAACCCACTACACCACAGCACCGCCCCCCACATCTGTGCTTATCACCCCAACCCTACAACAAAGGAAACTTGGGATGGATAAGCCAGTGAGTGGTGGTGCCAGGGTTCAAGGCCAGGCCTGCCCAGCAGTCTCACGGTGAGGCTCCGCGGAGCTGAGACCACCCTCACAGTTCTCTGGGAAGCCCCGCCTTCACCTTGTCTCTCGCCCCGCCCCCGGGGCACCCATCCTCCTGCTGAACTCACGGACAGCAGACCTGGGCCCGAGGTTCTCATCGGACAGAGCCGCGCGCACCCTGACGCAGCCGGTCCGGGGACGCGATTCGGCGGGCGGGGCGGGAGCTCCGAGGCTGTGGCTCAGACGCGGGGGCTGAGGCCTGAGTCGGGGACTTTGGGATTGGCCCAGGGGACTCGGCCACTCTGGATGGACCTCCGTGTGCTCTAGGTGGGCAGACACCCGGGCGCCGCCCGATTCCCGTGCCGCTGCGTTGTGGCTTTCTCTCCCAGGCTGCGCTGCAGCCCTTGCGGCCCGGCCGCTTTCTGTCTCCGGGCCACGGAGGCACCGGGCAGCCCAGCAGTCGGCCTTTTGCTTCTCGGAGGAGCAGGTGATGGCTCCAGTCCTTGGGCCCCTGCCACCCACATGGGAGACCTGGATGGAGTTCCTGGCGCTAGGCTTCGGCCTGGCCCAGCCTGGGCTGTTGCAGGCATTTGGGAAATGAACCAGTGGATGGAAGAGTTTTCGCTGTCTTTCTCTGTCTGATTCTCAAATGAATAGCAGGTTATTTTGGTTTTTGTTTGTTTGTTTGTTTGTTTTGGAATCTACAGGCAGTGTGGAAGAGAACCCCTGATTATCAGGTAAAATCATGAAAGCTGCTGCAGGTTGGATAGCTCCATCTTCGTCGGTGTCCGGGCCCCGGGCTGCCCGGCCCACGCCGCACGCGGCTAAGTCCAGGGAACTCCCCCAAGCGCGCAGGGGGCCCGGCCGGTGCCGGCGCGGCGACAGCGAGCCCGGGCCTGGCGGTTCTCGGCTCTGCGCTGCCCCCTCCTGGCCAGTTGCGGCGATGCACCTGCAGAGCGGGGTTTGGCTTCCAAGTCCTGCTGGGAGCAAACGTCAGGCCGCAGTCGCGGGGTGAAGCAGGTCCTCAGCCCCTCTTAGTTATTTCAGCGGCTCCCTCGGGCCTCCCCTGGAAACTCCAGGCCCCGGAGATCGCCCTGGTGACATAGACACAGCTGAGGGAAATCAGGAAGACTTGGGGTGTCTTTCCCCCAGGGCCCAGGAGGAAGAGAGAAGGAAGGGGGTGAGGACTGGGATCTCCCCGGCTGGCGTCGCCGAGGGGGTCCCCACGTTCCCTGGGGCAGGAGGACCAGCGCGGAGCCCCCATTTCCGGCCCGCGGGGGCCTGTCTGGGCGCTGTGAGCTGCTGAGTGCTGCGGCCTAGACTGGGCCCCGCGTCCCTGCTGTCCGCCCATCTTGGAGGACCCTGTGTTTGAGCCGCGGGTGCTGAGAGCCCTGCGGGCCCTGGGCACCCCAGCCGCGTGGGGACCGCGAGACGGGGCTGCCGGACCCTGGGCCCCTGCGCTGCCGCCGGATCCACCTGCTTCACGCGGGTGCTTGCAGGCTGCAGGAAGCTCCCCCAGCCAGGAGCAGGCCGGGTGCGGGTGGCGCCGGGGTCTCCAGACCGGACACTGACACGGCCGGGGCGGCTCTGCCCGCAGGTGCCCTGCCCAGGAGGGCCTGGTAATGAAGTTACCCCTCACTGAGGACACCGTCAGCACCGCCGCGCTATGCTCAGCCGCTGCTGCTTTGGGGAGGCTCACCCCAAAACTGAATGTGAGGAGGTCCCCGACACACGGAGAAGCTGACCCTGCGGCTCCAGGAACGACAGGAACGCCCCACCCAGAGTCACTGATTAAAAAATAAGTATTTTAAAGACACAGAGAGAGAGGTCTTCCATCCACTTGTTCACTCCCCAAAGGGCCACAACAGGCAGACTTGGGCCGAGCTGAAGCCAGGAGCCAGGAGCCTCTTCCAGGTCTCCCACATGGGTTCAGGGGCCCAAGGACTTGGGCCATATTCTACTGCCTTCTCAGGCCATAGTAGAGAGCTGGATGAGAAGTGGTGCAGCTGGGACTTGAACCGGCGCTCCAATACGGGATGCAGGTGTCCAAAGCTGTGTTTAACTTACTATGCCACAAGACCCACCCCTAGTCACCAATTCTTATTTCTTTGCTGTATTTGGCTTCTCTCTTTTTCTCTCCATAGCTCTGAGGTAGATATAAGTAGCTCTGTGGATATGCACACACGTGCACACACACACACGTTTGTGTGTGGAACAGTTTGGAAGCTGCAGACTTGGTGACATTTACCCCATAAATCCTTCAGCGAGCATCTACTCAGAATAGGATCACTGTCCCAGATCCCTGGGATGCCATCTCACACTCAAGAAAAGAAACAGTCATTCAGTAATGTCTAATAATCTGTCTATATTCAGTTTTTCTTTTTTTTTTTAAGATTTTATCTATTTGTTTGAGAGCTAGAGTTACAGACAGAGGGAGAGACAGAGAGAAAGGTCTTTAGTCTGCTGATTCACTCCCCAGATGGCTGCAATGACCAGAGCTTCGCTGATCCAGAACCAGGAGCCAGAAGCCAGGAGCCCAGAGCTTCTTCCAGTTCTCCCATGAAGGTACAGGGGCCCAAGTACTTGGGCCGTCTTCTACTGCTTTCCCAGGCCATAGCAGAACACTAGATCAGAACCAGTGCCCATATGGGGTGCCAACACGGCAGGCAGAGGCTTAGCCTATGATGCCACAGCACCGCCCATATTCAATTTTTCATAATCATCTCCCAGACATCTCTGGAAACGGATTTTGGGGGCTCCGGGTCCAATCTAGATCACACATTACACTTACATGTCATGGCTGTTTATCTGTGGTGGGTTTTTAAAAAAGATTTTATCTGAGAGGCAGAGTGACAGAGAGGGAGAGAGAGATCTTCCATATGCTGGTTTACTCCCCAGATGCTTGGGCCTCCATCTGCCGCCTTCCCAGGTGCATTAGCGGGAAGCCGGATTGAAAGCAGAGCGGCTGGGACTCAGACCAGGTCCTCTGATACGGGATGCAGGCGTCGCGAATGCTGGTTTAGCCCGCCATGCCCCAACGCCCGTCTCAGTGGTGCCTTTGCATTTAGGAGAATTCTCTTGGCTTCATAGCAGTGATGTGTTGGAAGCCCCAGCCAGCTGTCTTGAAGACCTGCCTCACTTTGGATTTGTCCATCTTTTTTACCCCTCACTGGAGTCAGGGTGGACGTTTGTGTGTGGCTGCTGCGTGGGTCATGTGAGGTCCTTCTCTGTGCATCGCCTCAGCAGGCACAGGCGCCTGGCCGCTGCCACAGCCGGTGACACTGAATGTGGTCACTTGCTGATGACAAGGGCCACTTCCAGATGGATGGAGCATCAGGGAGAAACGGAGACAGAGACAGAGAGAGGAAAGGAAGGGAGGCAAGAAGGAAGGAAGAAGAGGAACAGACAGAGAGGAAGAACTCTCATCGGCTGGTTCACTCCCCTAATGCCTGCAATGGCTGAGACTGGGACAGGCCGAAGCCAGGAGCCCAGAACTCCAGCCAGGTCTCCCATGTGGGTAGCAGGGAGCCAATGCACCTGAGCCTCACTGCTGCTTCCCAGGTGTGCATTGGCAGGAGGTCAGGAGCTGGGCGTGGGCACTGAACCCAGGCGCTCTGGTGTGGGCTGTGGGCATCTCAACCACGAGGCCAAACCCCTGGCCCCAGTGTGAGTGGTTTTGATGTTCCCAAGGCCTCATCTCCTGATTCACTCCCCAAATGCCTGAAACAGCTGAAGCTCGGTTAAAGTCAGAGTCAGGAGCCAAGAACTCCATCCAGGAGTTCCTCCCACGTGGGTGGCAGGAACCCAGCCACTTGAGCCTTCACGGCTGCCTCCCAACATCTGCATCAGCAGGAAGCTGGTGTCAGATGCCAGGGCTGGGACTGGAACCCAGGTGCTCCAGTGCAGGGCGCAGGGGTCCCAGCCAGCAGCCCGAGTGCCACATGGGTGGACATGACCACTGCTGTTCCCCGTCACTGCTTTCCTTCCTGTCCGTGTTTCTAAAAGCAGGGACTGGGGAGCTCCGGGAAACCGGTCAGCTGAGGGCCCCCATTATTCCCCGGGAAAGACCAGCAAATGAAAAAGTGGATCTCCTCTCCTGGAAGATGTGAAAAGAGGCGGGAGGCCGGCAGTCAGAGCACTCAGCTGTAACTAGTTCCAGGAACCGGACTCAAGCCAGCTTAGCCCGCCACGCCACAACGCCAGCCCCACGCCCCCCCCCACGTGGTCAGGAAGGGAGACCTTGGTGGGTGGCTGTGGCACAGCAGGCTCAGCTGTGGCTTGGGACAACCCCATCGCATGCCAGGGGACTTTGTTCCAGTCCTGGCTGCTCCACTTCTGATCCCGCTCCCTGCTAATGCACCTGGGAGGTAGGATGACAATGGCCCAAGTGCTTGGGCCCCTGGGAGACCCAGAGGAAGTCCCTGGCTCCTGGCTCTGGTCTGGCCCAGCCTTGGCTGTTGCAGCCATTTGGGGAGTGAACCAGAGGATGGAAGAGCTCTTTCTTTCCCTCTGTCTCTTTCTAACTCTGCCTTTCAAACAAATAAGTAAGTAAATGTTTAAAACCAGAAAGGAAGGCGGCCTGGAGCCTGTAAGGACAGTAGACCATCCCCCACCACCACCATGTGTCCTTGCATTTTGGGCTCACGTGTGCTGGCTGCACCCCTTGTGGAAGCCCCAGCCTGGCCCTCCCAGGCGAGCGTCCTGGCCAGCTGCATCTGCTCAGCCTGTATTCCCTTTCCCATCCCTCGCCTTGCCCCGTGCATCTACAGACTCCCAGAACCCGCTCAGGACAGCGCAGGCCCTCATGGGCTGACCCAGCCCCTCGTCCTGCCCAGCAGCCATTCCTACTGCTGCTGGATGGGGAACCAGCTTCGCACAGAGCCGGCAGCCCTCGGTGACAACGGGAGCCTAGAAGGCACCAGACCAAGCCTGGGGCCGCAGGCTGTGCTTAGCTCCCGTGCGGGGGGGCCCCCCGTGAGTCCCCACGGCTCCTGCTGTGCCCTGGGCACTGTGCCAGGCAGCGGTGGTGGAGGCCGTGCGGGTCAGGCACAGAGCTGGGTGGCAAAGGGAAGAAGCACAGAACCGTCCACGGCTGGCCCCTGCCCTTGTGGGGCAGCTGAGCGACCCCGGAGAGGAGAATCGCGGGCCCAGCCCCCAGGCACCTCAGTATGGAGGGGGGTTCTCAATTTCACTCTCCAGGTGAATGCACTGGCTCATGCACCTGTGAACATTATGGATTGATTTATTTTATTTAATAGGCAAAGACAGAGTGAGAACGCGCACACCCAGCTTGTGGTTCGCACCTCAAATGTCTGCAGCAGCCAGGACTGGGCCAGGCTGAAGCCAGGAGCTGGGAACTCAGTCTGGGTCTCCTATGTGGGTAACACAGACCCAAGCACTTGGCGCATCCTCTGCTGCCCTCCAGGGCGCACATTTCGGCAGCAGCTGGAGTGGGGAGCAGAGCTGAGACGCAAAGCCAGGCCCTTGGGGATGGGACCCAGGAGTCCCAAGCAGCAGCTTAGCTCCTAGGCCCAACACTAGCCCCTTAGGGGGTTTAAGCTACTTGTCCAAGGCCAGCTACTCAGTAAGGAGTGGATTGGGGATTTGAAAGCAAGTTTGCAAGACAATAAAGGGTATTGCCCCTCAAGCTGCTCCCAGCCATTGTGGTTAGGGACACACACACAGACACACACGTGGACATACATGCAGACATGCAAGACACACACACACTAGCACGAAACACACACAGGCACAAAATACACAGAGACACACACAGACACAAACACACACAGGCTCTGCCCATGGGCTCTGGGGAACAGCAGTATGCACAATAGCCACCAGGTGGCGCCCCAACACCACAGTCGCGACTTTCGCTTCCGCTACCGCTCTGAGAAGAAAAATCAGGTAAGGCAGCCAGGTGGGTTTTGTGCATCTAATCTGACCTTCGTGCGGGGGCCCAGGTGAACTTGCGGCTTGGGCTGCGGGAGCCCAGTGCGGCAGTGGACACTGACAGGGGCTCACCTGCAGTGGTCCATGTGCCAGTCGCTTCCAGGCAGGGTTGGGTCATCGCAGGAAGGCTTGTGCACGGGGCTATTTCTGTAAGAATTCTAGGAGTCTGGGATTCCATAATTGACCACGGGAAACTAACTGCTCAGACCAAAGTCAGTGTGGTCTGCCTGGATGCAGGGTGCAGGCCTGGGGCTGCTGGCTTGTCTGTGGTCCCGGCTCTGGGCTGACCCCACATGGCGGCTCTTTCCAGGGCAGGTGTTTTCCGATGGGATGCTGTCTCCCACTCTCCTATCTGAACAGGTGCGAAGCTGGGTGTGTAAGACAGGTCACCTCCTGCACTCCCCGACCCTGGATGCTGTGTGCATTTCCGGCGTCTGCTCCATGGGGAGGCTGGGCTTCCCTAGGGGTCACTGGCATTGGCCCAGGTCTAGGGGGCGTGGCTGACAGCATGGAGTGTGAGAGCATGGAAGTGAGAGGGGGGCTGTGTGTGTGCATGCGGGCACGTGTGTGTGAGGCAGGCTGTCCTCGGATGCCATCTGGGGCACCTGCTCTGTGGGTCCTCACCAGTCCCAGGCTCTCCCTGTGGCTTCTCTGCCAGCCTTGGACACTAGGAGACACAGGAGTCTCTGCTGGCTCCCTGCGGGGTGGGCTCAGGTCCCCTCTGCCCATCTTGGGCTTCTCAGGTCAAGACTGGCTGCCTGGCAACTCCCCCAGTGTCTGCATCCCAGCACAGTCCGCGGAGCCCTATGGGGTCCTGATGGAGGCTGAGGGGGAACTATCCACCCGCCTCCCCTCCCCCAGCACTTCCTGTGCCCACTAGAGCTCTCTGGCTCTCAGCACAGATAACTTTTGGGAGACAATGGCGGGGAAGTTCAGTGCCATGTGGGTGCAGTTTTGGTGTCTCACTGACTTGGGGTGGGAATGACTGGGGTGGGATCCAGAGACGCTGAGCACCTGCAATAGAGAGAATGATCAATGCTAGCAAGAGGTGCCTCCTCCGCTGGGCACAGCGCCCCCCTCTGGGGGTGGAAACACAATTGCTTGGCATTCTGCAGTCTCCCTCCTGGCTTGAGAGGAACAGTGTGCCTTGCGTGTGCATGTGTGTGTGTGTCTGTCTATGTGTAGGGGACGTGGGGGGCTTTGGAGAGACACAGCAAGTGACCCTATTTCTGAAGTCCTCTCTCCTGCAGGGTTGGGGCCGGGGGGTGGCAGCAAGGACCCTCTCCCGAGTGCATGTGCCTCTGGAGTCTGGATGTGGGAGCTCAGGGGTCAGCCTTGGGAGGTGTCTGGACGGGACAGGGAGTCCGGGATGGCCAGAACAGGACCAGCAGGTTTTCTGGGAGTTCTGGGGCAGCAGGAGTGGCAAGTCTTTGTCCTGGCCCCAAGGGTTGTGGCCGATTCTTCTTTCCACAAAATTCTTCAGAAATGGCATAGCTCCATGATGCAGTCCGGTGTGCTGCAGCTCCTCTTCTGGTGGGTCACAGCTTCTCTTCTCTGCCAGGTTCTTTGTCTTGTGAGCATGAAGAATGAGGCACACAGACAAGGGAGGAGCTAATAAAGCAAAGGACGTTTATTGAAAGAAATAGAGAAAGCAAGAGGCTGCCTGCCCCAGACAGCTGCTTTCCCTGGGCTGCTTCTCAAGACTGCCTGGAGCAGAGACACTGCTAAATGAGGAGGTTCCCCTGATTGATCAAGGGGTATGCTAATGAGGTATTCTACATGAACCAGTCAGGGACTGGAACCTGTGTGTTGGATGCTGCTGTGTGGCCCTGCCATCTTCCATTAAAAAAAAAAAAAAAGATTATTCAAAAAGCAAAGTTCTACCAGGAACCAATCAGCAGCAGCCTGACATGGAGCCTATGTTACATAGGCAGGACTGGACAGATGCCACATCTGAAGATTACGTGGTGTATGTTTCTCCCTTCTCCCCCTCTCTCAGGGCTCCTGGAGAGTCACTCATGTGTGCTTCTTCCTTTCCACTCCAGGGGACCCTGGAGCCCCTATTAGCAGGGGCAATACGGACCATCCCTACACCCCTCTCTCTTCCCCGTCACCATGCTGAGGATAAAATGTGTTATTTTGTGGACAGACATCTAGCCCAGCTGTCAAGATGCCTGAGTCTCACATCAGAGGGCCTGGGTTGGAGCCCCAGGTCTGGCTCCTGACTTCAGCTCCCTGCTAATGCAGACCCAGGGAGACACTGGGGATGGCTCAAGTGATCGGGTCTCTGCCACCCACATGGGAGACCTGGACTGAGGTCCTGGCTTCTGGCTCCTGGCTTCTACTCCAGCTAGGGGCCATACAGGAGAGTGAATCAGTGGTAGGAGTTTCTCTCTCTCTCTCTCTTTCTCTCTCTCTCTCCTTCTCCCTTTCCCTCCCTCCCTCTCCCTCTCTCTTTCTCTCCTCCTCTCTCTCCCCCCTCCCTCACCCTCCCTCCCTCCCTCTCTCCCTTTCTCTCTCTCTCCCATCACTCTTGCGTTTTGAATAATCTTTTTTTTTTTTTTTTTTGGACAGGCAGAGTGGACAGTGAGAGAGAGAGACAGAGAGAGAAAGGTCTTCCTTTTGCCGTTGGTTCACCCTCCAATGGCCGCCGCTGCAGCCGGCGCACCGCGCTGATCCAATGGCAGGAGCCAGGATCCAGGTGCTTTTTTTCCTGGTCTCCCATGGGGTGCAGGGCCCAAGCACCTGGGCCATCCTCCACTGCACTCCCTGGCCATAGCAGAGAGCTGGCCTGGAAGAGGGGCAACCGGGACAGAATCCGGCGCCCCAACCGGGACTAGAACCCGGTGTGCCGGCGCCGCAAGGTGGAGGATTAGCCTAGTGAGCCACGGCGCCGGCTTAATCTTTTTTTTTTTTTTTTTTTTAACTGGAAGATGGCAGGGCCACACAGCAGCATCCAACACACAGGTTCCTGATCTTTTATCTGAGAAAAGCAGGCATTTCCTTCCAGCTCGGGTCAGGATCCAAAGCATCTGTGGCCTGTGAGCCAGAGCCACAGGTCCCTTAGAGTCTCCTTTTCTTTCTCTTCTCACTTTTCATTTGCAATAACTGCAGAATGACAGGAAAGTTGCCCAAACAGTGCGAAGAATTCCCCTGATACTCCTCACACAGATTCTTCCAATGCTCACAACTCTTATAACCTGAGAAGGCTCAAGGAAACACAGCTACAATGCTGTCATGAAACCTATGCCTCTTCTCTCAGTTTGGCCAGTTCAATCGCCTGTTCCCTTTCTTTTCCTGTGGAGAGTGCTGGCCAGTGCGTTTGAGAACGCTGTTCTGTGGGGATTTGTCTGATGATTCCTGGGGAGGGGGTTGCATTTTGGCAGGAATCCTACAGAGGGGATGCTGTCTCCTCATTGTTTTGGGGGCACATGGTATGTGGTTTTTCCGCCTTAAAGCTACTGTTTTTATCCTTTTGTAATTAACATCTGTATGTGGTGAGATCATGCAAGACTGTGTAGACATTTTGCTTCCGATCATATTTTTAAAAATTATATATTTGACATGGGGAGAAAGTGTGTGTGTGTGCATGTGTGTTCCCATTCATTGGTTCACTCCCCAAACACCTGCAATGGCTGGGGCTGGGCCAGCCTAAAGCGGGGAGCTAGGAACTCACTCCAGGTCTCTCCCACGCAGGTGGCAGGAATCCAGTTACTTGAGCCATCACGTGCTCTTCTCAGGGTCTGCACTGGTGGGAAGCTGGCGTCAGGGGGCTGGAGCCAGGATTTGAAATCAGGCACTCTGATATTGGATGCAGGTGTTTTAATTGATGTCTTAATCACCAAGCTAATGTCTACATATTTTATTATCTCAAACACATTTTTATCTTGCCATATTTTGCCTACAACTTTTAGCATTCATTGATGATTTGTGCCCGAAATGGGGGTGTTCACGAAGCAGGGATTTTTGTGAATTCATCATCCCTCTTACACTTAGCGCATGCGTTGCTTCTATGAGGAAGAGCTTTGCTTTCTACCTCGTACCTGTGTTTATTTATTGCTCTACTTATATCCGTGTAGATTCATGGATTCTTATTTTACTCCATGGTTTATGGCCCTTGGCTGTATTTATTTGGCTATTCCTGTTGTGCCAGGTGTGGCCGCCAGGGGGCTCTCTCCAGCCGGCTGCTGTGTCCCTTGGCCACGTGCACTTCTCCCGCACACACGGTGCTGCAGACTCACCTTGTGCTTGCTGTGACTGGGCCTGGCTTGAGCTGTGGCTCCCAGGACCCTGGTTCCGGTGATTGGGGATGGAATTTAGAAATCACAGCCTCATTGGCCGGTGCCGCGGCTCACTAGGCTAATCCTCCGCCTTGCGGCGCCAGCACACCGGGTTCTAGTCCCGGTTGCCCCTCTTCCAGGCCAGCTCTCTGCTGTGGCCAGGGAGTGCAGTGGAGGATGGCCCAAGTGCTTGGGCCCTGCACCCCATGGGAGACCAGGAAAAGCACCTGGCTCCTGGCTCCTGGCTCCTGCCATCGGATCAGTGCGGTGCGCCGGCCGCAGCGCGCTGGCAGCGGCGGCCATTGGAGGGTGAACCAACGGCAAAGGAAGACCTTTCTCTCTGTCTCTCTCTCTCTCACTGTCCACTCTGCCTGTCCAAAAAAGAAAAAAAAAGAAATCACAGCCTCAGTGCTGGCTGTGCCCGGGGCTGCTGGGCTCTCACTGCTCCGGGGCCCGCTCCGCAGATGGAGCTGGGAATGTCCCCTCCCGCGCCCCCATCTGTCTGTGGAAAAGCTCGAGTCACGCGGAGTCCCCTGTTCCAATCCAGCATCGTCAGGGTCACTCTCTTTCTGGAGTTTTCCGAGCGCTCGGACCCTCTCGTGAACACCTCGCACAGTCCCCGCGGATCGGGTCCCTGCAGGAGCCCCCTCCTCTGTCCCCTGTGCACCTGCCACTCTCTCCGCCCTGCTCTCCTGCCCCTTCTCAAGGTCTCTTTCTTCTCACCCAGGCCACGCCTTGCAAGCTTGGGTTTGTTTCTCTCTGCACGATCCCAGGAATCACAGATCACGCCAAAGCCAGCTGTCTGGTCACCACCACGATAGGGTCTGAATCCAGACACAAAGATGGCTTCTGTGTGGCCTGACACCCTTTGGCTGATTTTTCTGGAATTTCCATCTTGGGCACTGCTGCCTCCCCAGGGTGAGGGACGTTGATGGCCCCCACTTGGTGGCTGTGAGCTTCCTGGCACAGACAGCTGCTGTGTTGCCCATCACAGGGTTTGGTCTCCAGGTGGCCAGAGAGGAAGAGAGCCGGAGACCACCCTCACTTCTCTCCTTCTTCTCTGCAGCTCTCTCTCCCATTGGGAGTCATTCGGATCTCATAATCCCAAATGTATGCATGCATGCATTTGCTCAGTTCCAGGATGCACATAACAGTTTCAGAATTGCTAACCGCTACCCTGGGAAACACCTGCCCACTCGCTACAGTGCAGCAGGAGAGGGTTTCAAACAGTTCATGGAAAATGCATATTACGGAGCCGACACTGGTGTAGTAGGCTAAGCCTCCTCCTGCAGTGCTGGCATCCCAAATGGACACCAGTTCATATCCCAGCTGCTCCTCTTCCGACCTGGCTCTGCTTATGGCCTGGGAAGGTAGTGGAAGATGGGCCAAGTGCTTGGGCCCCTGTACCCATGTGGGAGACCCAGAAGAAGCTCCTGGCTTCGATCGGCCCAGTTGTGGCCATTTGGGGAGTGAACCAGCAGATGGAAGATCTCCCTCTCTCTGTCTGTAGCTCTGCCTTTCAAATAAATAAATAAAAATCTTTATTAAAAAGATAATGTGTATTATGAAAAAACCACACATGGATTTCAACATAATTTTTGCACCAAAAATAAGCTCCTTTTAAATTCCATTTTCCACAAACATTTTGAAGTCCCTTTGGATATAAATAAAGGTCTTTTTTTTTCTTTTTCTTTAAGATTTATTTATTTATTTGGAAGGCAGAGTGACACACAGACAGAGAGGCAGAAAGAGACCTTCCATCTGCAAGTTTACTCCCAAAATGGCCCCAATGGCTGGGGCGTGGCCAGGCAGAAGCCAGCAGCTCCATCTAGGTCTCCCTGAGCCATCTTCTGCTGCTTTCCCAGGCGCATTAGCAGGGAGTTGGATTGGAAATGGAACAGCCAGCCAGGACTCGAACGGACAGCTTACATGGGATGCTAGTTTCAGCTAGTTTCATGGGTGACAGCTTAACCTGCTGAACCACAACACTAGCCTGCTAATATTTATGAGTACATGAATTAGGAACATGATTCTGAAATCAGAACTGTTAAAAAAATGTACACTCAATGTCACTCCATTGCTCCCTTGTTCCTTTTATTAAGCTTTTTTGTTTTTAATTATTTATTTGAAAGGAAAGTGGCAGAGAGAGATATCTTCAATTGTCTGGTTCTCGCCCCAAATGTCTGCAATAGCCAGGGCTGGACCAGGTTGAAGCTGGGGAGCCTGGAACTTCTCCCTGGCTTCCAACGTGGGTGGTAGACACCCGAGCTCTTGGGCCACCAAACCGCTGTGTTGCCAGGTGCATTAACAGGAAACAGCATCAAGGGCGGAGCAGCTGGGGGTTGAAGTGTTGCAATTTTGGGTGTGTCAGTCCTGCCCCCTTCATTCAGCTCCCCTGCCCCACTTCCTCCCAACCAGCATCCCGCAGTTGCCAAACCCACCGGTAGGCTTTGGGTTACTCTTCCGTGTGTCCGCTACACGAGGTCAGGCACCTGCGTGTTTTATTTCTCCTCCCCTCTTCCTTCCATTAGATAGCCGGTCACCGACACTCTGTAACGCTTTGCGTATTTAACATCTGAGAGGCAGACACATCAACAGAGAGCGCGCGCTCCATCCATGGATTCGTTCCCCAGAGACCTGCACCGGCTGGGGCTGGGAGCAGGAGCTCGGTCCCAGTCGCCCACGTGGGCCCGGGCGCCCGAGCCACCACCGCTGCGCCGAGGCCCTCCCTAGTGGGAAGTGGGGACGCAGCCAGGCCCTGAGCCCCGGTTCTCCGACGTGGGGCGCGGGTGTCGTCCCTGCAGCGCGGTGCCACCCCAACGTGTCGCTTCGTCAACGCAGCAGGACGGCTCGGCTGTCGCTCCCTTCCCGTCTCTGCCCTGAGCCTCCGCTCCCCGCCGTTCCGTGGTCCACGCCGTGCGCGCGCGGCGCCCCTCTCTGCGCCTGCCGCGTCCCCGGCGCTGTCCTTCCCGGGGCCCGCGGGCGGCTCGGGGGCCTGGTCAGGCGCGGGGGCGGCTTCCCAGGAAGGCCCGGGTTCTGGCGCTCCTCGGTGGGCAGCGCCGGCGTCGGCAGTGCCCGCGCCCCGCCCGGGTCCCGCAGCCGCCTCTGCCGCAGCTCGGCCACTCTCGTCCCGGCCGTGCGCTCTTCTGGCGTCCGGAGCCGCCCGGGGACTTGCGCAGAGCTGCGGCTTCCTTTCAGCGGCTGGGTCGGGTCGTCCCTCGGGATTGGGGGCCAGATGGCCGAGGGGTCTTCATCTGTCAACCACGGGCGCGAACCGGCCCCGGGGCCGCCTCCCCGGCTGTACTACCGGAGCCGGCCGCTAAAGGGGAGCATCGCCCCGCCAAGGCCGCCGCGCACCGCTCGTTTCCCGGGCCCGGGCCGCTCGCGTCTGATCCGGGCCGGGCAGCCAGGCCGCGCCGCACCCGGGCTGCCCCTTACCGCCGCCCCGGGGCCGCAAGGCGAAGGACGCCGTAGGGGGAACCCCGGGCAGGTCCGGGAGCCAGCGGGCCAGGCACAGAGGAGCCTGTCCTGGAGCTTCCGGGCAGCCTCGCCCTGCGCTGTGCGCACCACCGCGGCCGATTGAGGCCGGAAGGCCAGCTGCGCCTGTGTCTCTCCTCCCCGTGCCCACGGTGGCCAGGGCTGGGCCAGGGCGGGAGCCTGGGGCTGGGAGTTCGGTCCAGGCCGCAGGAACCCAGAGACTTGAGCCGTGCCTGCTGCTTCCCGGCTCTGCGTTCGCAGGAAGCGGGGGTCGGGAGCCGGTAAGTGAGCCCAGGACCCTACAGGGACATGGGTCCTGCACCAGCGTCTCCCCGCCGGCACCAACACCTGCCCTGAGGGAGCACGAGTGAGCATTCCTACTTTAAAGAAACCCACACAGAATCGATTTTCACTGTGCAGAGCCCTCTTTAGAGTGAAAAACCAAACGTTGATAAAAGAGGAGGAAAACTCCCCATGGTCCTGGGTCCTTCTCCTTTGTCCTCAGCCAAGGACCTCGTCCGTGAGCACTGGAAACCTGAGCAGGCGGCCTCGGCCCACATGGCCAGTCCCCACCTAGGCCTCCCCGCGGCAGGTGCTGCCCTCTGATGCCAGTGTTGCTGACGCCCGCGTGTGCCCGGCTGGCTGGGCCTCAGGCGGGAATCAGCGGCCCGGGGAGTGTCCCAGGCCAGCCGAGGGAGGAGCGGCGCCACCTACTGGCACCAGCGGCTTCCAGCACACGGGCTGGTGGGCGCCCCACCTGCCCCCTTACTGATGCACAGAAGGGGCGCACATCTCCCGCCCACCCAGGCGGGCTTGGGAGCCTATGTGAGCGCCGACTCAGCAGGTGGAGGGAGGCAGGTGCCCAAGACCCTGACTCTGCCCTCTTGAGGTCTGGCCTGTAGGAAGTCGCTGGCCAGGGCTGCAGCAGGGCATGAGGGCCCCGCTGTCCAGAGCACAGGCCCTGGGCCCTGAGCCTCAAGCTGCAGGGGCAGTGTGGTGTCAGGGGAGGGAGGATGTGGTCCCGGTGCCCAGGGCTCTGACCCGGCCCCTCCTGCCCTTGACCTTGAGTCCCTGGGAAGGTGACAGCATCACAGCACCCGGTGTGACAGGCGTCATGCAGCAGGGAGAGGCAGGTGCAGGAGACAGGGGCAGGACGGCTGGGCGTGGCCACAGTTGTGACTTCCTGGAGTCCCAGCAAGCCAGAGCAGCGGGGCCTGGAGCAGGGGAGAGGCTGGGAGCCAGGCAGGCAGGGGCAGAGCGGGGCGGGCAGCTGCAGGGGCTCCTGCGTCAGGCCCGCATGGCCTGCAAGGTGCGGTGAGAACGTCCCCAAGGCGAGGAGCAGGGGCTGGCCGCGGGGCAGCAATGGGCAGCCAGAGGGACCTGCGGCAGCAGTGGGGCTCTGCCTTCAGGCTGCTCACCTGTGACACGGCCCACAGGAGCCAGCCAGCCTCCCTCATCACGCTGTGGTCAGCAGCCCAGGCCAGGAGAGGGCCCCCGGGTTGGGGTGGGGGAGGCTGGCCCGGCGCATCAGGGGGCCTGGAGCTGCACCTGCAGGGCCTCAGCCCCAGCGCTGGGAACAGACTGGGGCACAGCGTGGGAGAGAGAGTCCTGGCCAGGGAAGGGACTGCGATTGCGAGGCAGAACTGCAGCAGGACCCCCTCTGGGCTGCCCAGGAGTTCCCGCGGGGGTCCCAGCAGGACCCGAGGTGAGTCACAGCGATACAGACTCAACTTTCCCAGCTGTAAGATGGGTGGAAGAAGACCCACTCAAGGGGGCAGCCCCTGTGACCATGTGGTCTGGCAACCGGTCCCTTTTCACCCCCAGTGGCCTCCTGCGAGCGGTGAGGCCCCGGCCTGGTTCCAGCAGGAGGATCCCAGCCTGGCTCCCCACCCAGTAGGTCCCCACGCCCACCCTGGGCAGCCCTCCTTGTCTCAAGATGACCAGGTCACCAACACAGTCCATCGGTCTGTCCAGAAGCATCGAGAAGGAATCTGCCCCGGCTTCCTCCTCCTGGGTCTCCCAGGGGGCACCTGTGGGTGGAGGCCGGACCCCGGGGACAGTTACGGACTCGGCTGTGGGCTCCCAGAAAACTGCCCCAGCCGGGGCTGCCTGTGGGTGGGAAGGGCCGAGAACCACTGTCCCCGCCACGGGCCGGCATTCCGCGCGCGCCCCCTCGCGGCCGGCAGCGAGCACTGCAGCGCTCCTAGGTGCCCCTGGCGCGTGGCGCCCACCGAGACAGTGGGGCCGGGGTCACCCCGCGGGACGGTGCCGCTGCCGCCCGCAAGCCCTTGCTCACGTCCTCTCGCTGCCCACTCTGCAGGGCGCGTGCTGCGGCCCTAGCCGTACTGGGGAGGCAGCCGAGGTTCTGAGAAAGGCACTGCCACCCAGGACTGCACCCCTTGGGTCCCGGCTGAGCCGCAGGGACGCCCTCTGGGTCCGAATCCGGAGGCGGGTAAGGCAGCAGGGAGCCCCATCCCGAGCTCTGCCGCGCGGCTGGTCACAGCCTCGTCACAGGGGCCTCGAACAGAGGAGTCCCCGGAGGGAGCGGAAGAAAGCAGCCTTCGGAGGGGGCCCCGTGGGAGCGCAGGGGGCGCGGGCTGGGCCAGAGCAGGAGGCGAGCCTGCCCGCCCGCCCGCGTCCCCAGGGGTCCGCGAAGCCTGCTGTGAGCAGGGAGATTGTCCAGGGGAGGCGGAGCGGGTCCCCCGGGCGGCAGGAGGGGGGCGGCCGGGCACTCGGCTCGGCACCTGGGGACCCGCACGGCGGCGTCTGCGCGCGCACGGACGGGGACAGCAGTGTCACCCGCGGGAATGCCTGCGTCACTGCAGCCGCCCTTCTGCATGACGCCACAGACGTGCCCCGGGTGAGAGCGAGGAGCTGCCAGGGGCTTCTCGGGCTGTGACCCCCAGCACCTGCCCGCGGCACCGCACCCGCGCTGGAGCTCGTGGCAGGGGTCCCAGGACGTGGTGCGCCAGTGGTGGGCTCTCGGGGTGGCGGGGCGGGTGCCATGGGTCGGGGATCCGGGCTCGGACGAGGAGGAAAGCAAGGCGACGGCACGCTGCTGCCGGGGACCAGAGCACTGGTCAGGGCCACAGGCAGGCTGGCGGCCCGGGCACCGTGAGACCCTGGAGGAGCCCCTGCGAGAAGCGAGAGGGAGCGCTCAGGTCCCTGCGGTGGCCCCGACCCGCGCTTTCGTGACGGACCCACCCCAACCTCGGAGGGGACATCACACTTCACTGTGGTCTGCGTGAACTGGGGGCTTCCGGTGCCGGACACCGATCCCCAGGTCCTGTGGGCACGCGTCCGTGAGGTGGCGCCTTTGAGAGGGGCTGCGTCCCAGAGCTGCCCTCCCCAGGAGCTGGGGCCTCCCAGGGCTGACGTCACCGCCGCACCGGCTGACGTCATCACAACGTCGGGTGACGTCATCACAACGTCGGGTGACGTCATCACAGCGCTGGCTTCCCTATGTGAGGAGTCTTTGATGATGACACGCACATTGTGAAAAACCTACTCACGGATTCCAAGCTTTTTGCGCTCAAATAAACGTCTTCTAATTCCGTTTGCCGCGAACATTTCCAAGTGCTTTGATGAGTGCGAGTTCTCCCTGGACCTCTCGTGCTGCCGCCTCCCACCCCCACCCCGGGATGGGCTCCCGGAAGGCAGCCACGGAAGGGCCAGGCCCAGGGCTGGCAAGACCCGGAGGACAGGCTCCTGGGACAAGCGCTCAGCTCCGGGGAGCAGCGTCTCCGGAGAAGGGCGTGGAGCCCACCTGACACCAGACCAGGAGCACCCGTGAAGAGCAAGGCCACCGGCGAGGAACCAACCCCGCTAGAGCTACGCTCACGGCTGGAGCATAGCTGTTCACACCATCTCAGCTCAGCCAGAGTCCCTCCCGGAACGAGGTTCTCTCTTGCTGCAGATGGAGGAGGGCAGAGCGTCTGCTTTTGCAGCTCTCTTGTCACCGTGAGGCGCCATCTGTCTAAGGAAACAGCACAGGGAGAGTAGATCGAAGGAACAGAAAATGAAATTAGGTCCAGGGTGTTGGTCCTGAATCGAATTGTGTTCAAAGCCAGCTGCCACTCTGCAGCATTGTTGAGCCAAGGCGTTTATGTTTTCATGTGGTCTTTTCTGCCCCTTCCAGTTAAAGCAGTGTCAGAGCCAGCGGTGAGAAGAGCTCCATTCCAGGAACTAGAGATGGACAACTTTTTTTTTTTTTTTAACTTATTTGACAGGCAGAGTTAGACAGTGAGAGAGAGAGAGAGAGAGAGAGAGAGAGAGAGAGAGAGAGACGGAGAGAAAGGTCTTCCTTCCTTTGGTTCATGCCCCAAATGGCCGCTACAGCCGGCGCTGCGCCGATCTGAAGCCAGGAGCCAGGTGCTTCTTCCTGGTCTCCCACGTGAGTGCAGGTGCCCAATCACCTGGGCCACAGCAGAGAGCTGAACTGGAAGAGGAGCAGCCGGGACTAGAACCCGGTGCCCATATGGGATGCCGGCACCGCAGGCAGAGGATTAGTCAAGTGAGCCATGGCACAGGCCCCAGACAACCTTAAATTGAACAAAAGCGGTAAAATAAATGTGGTTGCAATTTTAAAATACAAAAAATACAAAGAACAGTCAGGAATAAAAGAAGCAAATCTGAACAATAAGCAAATAGATTTTATTTATTTATTTGAAAGTCAGAGTTACACAGAGAGAGAAGGAGAGGCAGGGAGAGGGAGAGGGGGAGGGGGAGGGGTCTTTCATCTGCCGATTCTCTCCCCATTGTCCATAATGGGTAGAGCTGTGCCAATCCAAAGCCAGGAGCTTCTTCTGGGTCTCCTACACAGGTGCAGGGGCCCAAGCACTTGTGCCATCTTCTTCTGCCTTCCCAGGCACATTAGCAGGGAGCTAGATCAGAAGTGGAACAGCCAGAACTCGAACCAGCACCCATATGGGATGCCGGCATTGCAGGTGGTGGTTTTACCCACTACACCACAATGCTGGCCCCATATTCCCGTATGTTGAGGGCATTTGGAGAATGAACTATCAGATGTGAGCTCTGCCTTTCTGTGTCTCTCAGATAAACAAAGTTAAAAAAATTGCTTAAGATTTTATTTTTTTGTTTGAGAGGTAGTGTTACAGAGGAAGAGAGAGAGAGAGAGAGGTCTTCCACCCACTGGTTCACTCCTCAAATGGCTGCAATAGCTGGAGCTAGGCAGATCCGAAGCCAAGAGCCAGGAGCTTCTTCTAGGTCTCCCATGTGGGTGCAGGGGCCCAAGGACTTGGGCTATCTTCTACTGCTTTCCCAGGCCATAGCAGAGAGCTAGATCAGAAGAGGAGCAGCCAGGACTCAAACCTGTGCCCATATGGGATGCTGGTGGGGGGCTTAGCCAACTACACCACAGTGCTGGCCCCAGTTCAAAAATTTTTAAGTAGCAGTTGGGAACAAAAGGTGATGGGAAATAGAACAAGGAAGGCAAAGGATATGTGGACTAGATTAAATGGGACCAGTACACACAAAAGCAGATTCTCAGCTCTTTCCCAGCTGGGTGGGGTTCCTTCTCTGTCCTCCCTCTCCTTCTCAGATTCCTGTTAGAAGCATGGTATCTTCACTATAGCCCAATGTCTCTTAAGCTCTTTTCTACCTTTCTCAGTCTTTTTTTCCTCTGCGTATTTTCTTCTCTTTTTTAAAAAAGATTTATTTGTTTATTTTGAAAGAATTACAGGGAGGGAGAGGGAGAGAGGGAGAGAAAGAGGGAGAGAGAGGGAGAGAGAGAGGGAGACAGGGAGAGAGGGAGACAGGGAGAGAAAGAGAGAGGGAGAGAGGGAGAGAAAGAGAGAGGGAGACAGGGAGAGAGAGGGAAAGAGAGGGAGAGAGAGAGAGAGAGAGAGAGGGAGAGAGAGGGAGAGAGGGAGAGAGAGGGAGAGAGAGAGAGGGAGAGAGAGGGAGAGAGAGGGAGAGAGGGAGAGAGAGAGAAATTGCATCTATTGGTTCATTTCCCAGATGGCTGCAATGGGCAGCACCCAGCCAGGAGCCAGGAGCCAGGAGCCAGGAGCCAGGAGCCAGGAGCCAGGAGCCTCATCCAGGTCTCCCACGTTTATGGCAGGGGCCCAAGCACTGGGGCCACCATCTGCTGCCTTCCAGATACATTCTCACGAAGCGGAATCAGAAGCAGAGGCTTTTCTTATTTCCCAGGTGCATTATCAGGGGGCTGGATTGGAAGTGGAGCAGCTGGGACAGAAACCAACACCCAAAAGGGATGCCAGGGGTTACAGGAGGCAGCTTAACCTGCTATGCCGTATATTTTATTTTTTTAAAAAAATTAATTATTCACTTCCATTTTATTTGAAAGGCAGAGAGTCAGAGAATCTTCCACCAATTGGTTCATTCCCCAATGCCCCCCCAAATAGCCAGTGCTGGGCCAGGCTGAAGCCAGGAGCCCAGAACTCAATCCAGATCTCCCATATTGGATAGCAGGGTCCCATTAAAAAAATAAGCAACCAATGATGACCTGCACCGAATAAATGAGCTGATACAGGTGTGAGCGGGCCCTTTCCTCTGACTGTGCACCGTCTCCCGCCTTCCCCAGGCCTCTCCCCGACCCACGAGTACTTCTAGTGAAAGCCCCTGACTTACTCAGGCCTGTGTTCCCGGGGCTCCTAGGTCGCTGGTCTCGGGTGGAAGCCCCGCAGTGGCTCTGCCCCGGGGAGCTCCTGGCGCCCACAGCCCGCTGACGCCGCTGTCTTCTTTTTCAGGGAAATATGCAGAGGTGTAAACTTGTGATGGATCAGATCAGTGAGGCCAGAGACTCCATGCTTAAGGTTTTAGATCACAAAGACCGTGTCCTGGGGCCGGCGCTGTGGCATAGTGGGTAAAGCCGTCGCCTGCGGTGCCAGCATTCCATATGGGCGCTGGTTCAGAGTCCCAGCTGCTCCACTTCTGATCCAACTCTCTGCTATGGCCTGGAAAAGCAGTGGAGGATGGCCCAGGTCCTTGGGCTCCCGCATCTGCATGGGAGACCCGGAAGAAAATCCTGGCTTTGGATCAGCGCAGCTCCAGCCAATTGAGGAGTGAACCAGCGGATGGCAGACCTTTCTTTCTTTCTCTCTCTCTCTCTCTCTGTCTCTCTCTGTCTCTCCTTCTCTCTCTCTCTAACTCTGACTTTCAAATAAGTAAATAAATCTTAAAAAAGACCTTGTCCTAAACTGCTCAACAAGAACGGGACGGCCAAGAAAGTGTCCAAGTTGGGCCGGAAGAACCCAGAGTTTGGAAACCGAGCTTATGAAGGCTGACGGTGGGGGAGGGGCTCCGGTTATTTCCAAGAAGGAACATTGGCGTAAAGGCAGTGCTCCTCAGTTCTCGCGTGCAAGCGGAGGGAGCCACGGCAGCCATCTTCTACTGCTTTCCCAGGCCATAGCAGAGAGCTGGATGGGAAGAGGAGCAGCCAGGTCTCGAACTGGCATCCATATGGGATGCCGGCACTTCAGGCCAGGGCTTTAACCAACTGCGCCACAGCGCCCCCCCGCCCTCCCCTTTTAAAAAGATTTATTTATTTGAAAGTCAGAGTTACACACAGAGAGAAGGAGAGGCAGAGACAGAGGTCTTCCATCTGCTGGTTCGCTTCCCAGTTGGCCGCGACAGCTGGAGCTGCGCCGATCCGAAGCCAGGAGCCAGGAGCTTCCTCCAGGTCTTCCCATGTGGGTGCAGGGGCCCAAGGACTTGGGCCATCTTCTACTGCTTTCCCCACCATAGCAGAGAGTTGGATAGGAAGTGGAGCAGCCAGGACTTGAACCGGTACCCATATGGGATGCCAGCACTGCAGGCGGAAACTTCACTTGCTATGCCACAGCGCCAGTCCCTCGTGCTTTCTTATTAAGGCAAGTTCTGAAGGGCCAGCGTGGGGCACAGCATGTTAAGCTGCCACCTGTGATGTGGACATCACATCTCAGAGCACTGCTGCGCTTCTTATCCAGCTCCCTGTTGATGGAGCCTGGGAAAGCAGCAGAAGACGGCCCAAGTGCTTGGGCCCCTGACACCCATGTGGGAGACCCAGATGGAGTTCTGAAGAGTTAAAATTGTATATGTGCGGGTGTAAAAAGTTAAGCTTAAGCTTACAGGTTGGAAGCTTCCTGGTGCAGCTGTGAAAATAAAACAGTGAAGTAGCACCTTGACAATAGGGACTCCATTTTGGAGCACTTGAGACTGCATTCTGGGAAAGCAACCCCCCCACCGTGAGACTCTGGTCCGAAACTATGATCTCAAATAGTCGGACAATAGCAGTGCACTACATCACCCTTGGCAACACACAAAAACCCCCTAGCATGATTGCTCAAGCTTAAAAGTAGAAAGGTTACACCTGGGTTACCTGGGCTAATAATGAAGATGTGATTTGTCTATGTCTTAAGATCATAATTGCTGATTGTAAGACTTTAGCAACTGCTTAACAACCGTGTATTCTCTTCCCCCCTTCCCGGTTTTGCGGTTTTTGCCTTTATAAACCCGAACCTTTGGTTATTCGGGGCTGCTCTGTTCATGTATGATCAGACAGCCCCAGCATGCTGGATAATCAATAAAGCTTCCCCTTGCTGTTTGCATAAGAGATGTCTCTTGGTGACGTTTTTCGGGCAGTCGACTCTAACATTTGGAGGCCCCAGCGAGATCTGACTGCTGCCTGCAGACGTCTCCAACGGATATCTCTTGGGGTAAGTGCAGGCGCCTATTCGTGTTGTCGGCCGGCTTATTTGTGGTTTGTGTCTCTTCATTCTGGATTTTGGTAGTTTGTGAGCGCTCCAGGGTTTTGGGAACTGTGCTGGTGTAGTAGCTGCTGGGACAGGGCGTGAGCCCTTCCTGGCTGTGGCCGGCAGACGTGCCCGGGGGCCACAGGCTACAGCCCTGAGGGACGCCTCAGGAGGACAAAGGAAGGCTGGGGACGCCCAGATACTTCCGACGGGGCAGGCGTGGAGTCTGCATTCCCAGCACAGACGGGGTGGCCGGTAAGGCCTTCTTATTATTAGTCTTTTGTAGTTGTAAGGTGCTTTGTTGGTTGTCTTGTTGTTTGTTGATTGTGTTCTCTTGTCATTTAGCATTGTATGGGGTGCTGTGATGGCTCCCGTTTGGTAGATTTGGAATCTGCATTTGTATTGCCAGCATTGTCGCGTGACTCTGAAGTGGTTCTGGAGTCTGCATTTGTAGGTTCTGAAGTGGTTCCGGAGCTTGCATTTGTATTACCGGCATCCTCACAGGGCTCTGAGGCGGTTCCAGAGTCTGTGTTTGTATTGCCAGCATCATCGCGACCAGTAGTTTATCTCAATTCCTTTATGGACACTTTGTGTGGTTGTTGTGTGCTGATTCTCTACACTGTTTGTCTGTTCGTGTACATTGTGATGTCTGCTAACATGGGCCAGACTGTGTCTACACCTTTGTCTCTAACTTTGAATCATTGGTCGGAGGTAAGCGACCGGGCACATAACCTTTCTTTGTCAGTCAAGAAGGTAAAGTGGCAGTCTTTCTGTGCCTCTGAATGGCCCCCCGGAGGGCTCTCCATTTACCACTCATTCGCCAAGTGAAAGAGGCCGTTCTCCTGCCTGGCCGTCATGGGCACCCAGACCGGGATTTTGAGAAAACATCGGAGGTCAGTATTCCTTCCCTCAAGCGGGACCGGATCTGTGGAAGTGACCGTTGAGTGTCCGGCACCCCACAGCTCTCCGAGAACGCGGAGTCCCCCCGGCCACGGCTTAGCTACGGCCGAAACTCCAGAGGGATTGTAAGGAACGGGAGGGAAATTAGGAAGGGCAGTTGGCTGAGAGCCTGGAGACCCCCTGAGCTCGCTTTGGCTTCCCGGCGGCCGGATTGCGACCCGAGGACCAGGTCTCTCTCTCGGAGGGACGCCTGGTCACGCTGCCTACTGCTACGCGAGCAGGGCTTAGCTTCGGTCGAGGCTAATATTGGCCCTTCAGGTAAACTCAGACAACTAGGTAGTGGGTAACCTTGAGTGATAGGAGATTTCAAACCCCACTCAGCCCCCAGACATGAGGAGCTTCATTGCTTTCTGCCTTCCTCCTCCTCCCGGGGGGAGGGGGGGCTCCCTCCCCCACTCTTTTGCTCTCCTCATCTCCATTCCTATACCACTGGCGAGGAGAAAGGGAGAGGGAAATTCCACAGGTCTCTCCACCTGGGGAAAAGCTGTTACCTGTTACCTGTTAACCCTTTCCAACCGGGTAAAAAGTTTTCCGTCTTTGCAGCTTATGGTAGCTCTGGTGCGTCTTAAAAGTTTTTTGTAAACTATTACTGTTGCTAAGCTTTGATTGCCTGAGGACTAAATCTGGAAAAGAGCTAAAGTTAACTATCTGTTGTAATTGACTGAGTGTCTGCAGTAGTCCTAATTAATCTGGCTTTGGTTAAATTATAGAAGGTTCCCAACACCCCACGGCTAGTCCTGCCAGGCCCCGGTGTGTGCAGTCTTCCCTGTAAATGGGGGACCACAGCCTTTCTCTGCACTCCAAATATCTCTAGGCAGAGCCCCCACCCCAGGGCTGCTTCTTTTTCCTCTCCTGGAGGAATTTCCAATTCAATACCACTGCTGACCTTACCTAAGGGAGCCAGAACCTTAAGCCATTAACCCTTTCCAACCTGATGGGTTTTTCTCTTTGCAGCTAATAAAAACCTAAACAATGGGTTCATATGCTGATAATCAGCTCTTTTCTGTGCTGCTGTCCCTGACTCATCTGAGAGCGTTCACCTGTCTTGAAGGTTTCGCGTTTTTCTATTGCCATTAGAGTCTTGATTGGAAAAACTACAATGTGAAGTTGTTTACATTGTTTATCTGTTTTTAATGTCTGAGTGATTACCCAACTGATCAGAAATGTACTAATTTTGGCTAAATGGTTTGACTCTCTGACAGCTTAAATTCTAAACCGAGTCTTCCAACTTTGGGCTTCCAGTCGGATCCCTGGAACTCTCAAAGGATGAGACTCTAAATTTGTTAAAGTAACAGCTGCTTGGGTCAATTCAGATTATATAAAATATATTAAAATGTTATAAATGGTGTCAGACCTATACTGTATTTATGTTTTTACTTTCCAGCTAAAGTGGTCTTATAAAAATAAGAGTAAAATTCTATGTATACAAGCCTTTATGTTGTTAACTAAAGTAAGCCAATGCAGATTGGTTCAAAAAATTGAGGTAATGCAAATGCCCTTCAGTTTGCTCAGTGGCTTGCTTGCTCAATTTTACATGTCTTTGATATGCTTTAAACTTGTTTCTCTTAATGAGGAAGATCTTTTCAAAGTTGTAAACATGCACTAATGTTTGCTGTCCAGGAGGTGTTATCCTCGTGTTACTTAAAAATATAAAAATGTAATTTTAACTTTTATTTCAGATAATGGTGTGGTATTCATTAATAACTCAGTGTCTTAAGTCATCTAGGCATCAGTGCTAAATAAAACTTGGAAAAATATATTATATATACTTTTAACATCTCAAATTCAATAAAAAAAAACTGTTTGAGTTTGTTAACATGTATTCGCATAGGTTGTCCATACATAACAATTCAAGGCTATATAAAAATAACTATGAGTATAAAGTTTCAAAAGGTGTAAACAAGTCATAAAAAGTTTTAAAATGTTTATAATTTTAAAATATTATTTACAGAGTTAAGTGCTAATGCTAAAATTACACTGACCTAAAGTTAAAGTCTAATCTTCTGTTATAACAATGGGGTTTAAAAAAAAAAAAAGTGTACTAATATTAGTAAATATCTAAAAATGGTCTAAATCATAAATCTTGGAATCTGTTTCTGCAAAAACTGTAACGTCTATTTTAACAGTGTCTGCTTAATCGATTACTCTGCCATTTCTAGAGTTAGGTCCTGTAAGCTCTTTTTGACTCTGTTAAATAAAACTCTTATATACAAGGTTTTTTTTATTTCTGGTTTATTCGACAACAAGAGACATAAAATTCATGTTAATCCATTGTGTACTCTACTGTCTCTGTTAAGTTATGGTTATGCGGCAGATGCTAGAAAACTGGGTTCCAAAAACCCAAGAAAACTCTAGTGTCCACAGGCTATACGGTAAATACCTGGAAGCCAAAGAATGGCAGAGACCTCTGCCACAATTTCTCCTCTAAGTCAGGCTACACAGTAAACACTGGTTAAACTGCCAGTTAAATCTAAAAGCCCAGAAAGTCAGGCTAGAGACCCGACTCACTGCCTCACTTCTCTTTTCTCTTCCAGAAGGGAAGTTACTACTGTTCTGCAGGACTCTCCATTGTGATGTACGGTTTGATCCCCAGACCTTATGTAAGGGATGACTGACCTTTTCCGTAATAATGCCTGGCCACAGTATAGGGCCCCAAACAACAACAACAACAACAAAAAAAGGTTAAACTATAAAATAATATGACAACTAGATCAATTTTTTGGTGTAAAAAGTTACACTGACCACCTCAAAGTATGCAAGCAGGTCACCACAGTTAATCTTACCTAAAGGGTCATAGTTCTCCTCATGGGCACGGTCTTAACTCGCAGGAAAATACTAAGTGTCAGAATTTGCCCATGACCATAGTTTTTCTAGCTCACCCTGATATTTAAAAAAAATCTCCAAAAATCAGGGATGGGTTGAGCACCCCCTTGACTGACATCATAGAGGCTGCCTCCTTGTCTACTTTATTAGAGACCAGAAAAATGAGGAGCAAGCTAGCAGCAGAGGATAGGCAACAGACCAATCAATGGCTGCTTTACACGGTGATTGCCATCAAGGAGACCCAGCAAGGCCAGTGCACCCCAAATGGCACCTGTTGCTAATATGAGGAGCCAGGGCATTGGGCAAGCAGCTGTCGTGACAGCAAATGCCTTCTGTCAGCCTTGCCAAGAGCACGGCCACTGGACACGAAACTGCCCTGGGTGTCGAAGGACTCCTGGTTCAGAACTACAGACCCTGTGGCCCCGAGCTAAAAAGCCTTTGGCTCTGCCCAGCCTCTGCCCAGCTTCCAGCTCCAGCCACTGCTATTGAGGGGATGGCCTACGCAAGTTGCCTATTTCCATCAGCCTCCTATTCAGCTCTCCTCCTAGTCCATCCATGTAATGCAAGTCAACAGGGTGCCTCCCTTAAAGGAGATTTGCATCTCTTTCAATTCTCTTCCAGCACCCCATGGATAGGTCTGGGCCTCACACACCCAGCCAGGCCTTAAAAGTCTATCCAATAACATTAAGCTTAGAAAGCCCTCCCTGCCAGTTCCTAAAAACAGGGCTTTCAGTAACAGCTAACTCAGATAGCCCTACACCAATTTGGACAGGTCCTCACTGAGGACTTAAAGGGGCTATCTCTTGAGGGGGGGTGCACAATAATCCATAATATAAATGGTTAAATGTAAATAATTCATTAGTCTGTCCTTTTCCCAGCCTGAGACTCTAGTTTTGTACATTGGCTTAACTTCCTAGCAAAACTGGCTACTAAATATCAAAAAAAAAAAAAAAAATTGTCTCTGGGTCAATCAGACTAGACAGGCACAAACCCAAATTTGTACTTTTCCTGGAAAAAGCCAAACAGCTCCAGGACCAGGCCAAGCAGGGCTGGGATTTCTGGCCTGACACCTGGTCATGGAAATCCTGGCTATTTCCTCTCCTTGGCCCACTAACTTCTGCAATCTTGATGCTTCTCTTTGCACCGTGTGTTTTTAATGCCCTTGTTCGTTTTGTCTCTAACAGACTAAAAGCTGTTAAACTCCAAATGGTCATCAGGCAAGGCTTCCAGCCCATTCCACTGGACGACCTGAGCAGCCCTCTGGACCGAGCAACACAGTTTTTCCAAGGCCACTGTTGCACACCATAAGACAGGTAGCAAGAGGAAATACCCAAATCCCCCTCGACGCCCACATGCCAGCTTCGAAGAAGTTACAGAAAACGGAACTCCATCCATAATCCCAAAGAAGAATTTTGGGTATTACCTCTTGAGGGGAAAATATTAGGCAGAAAGTCAGTTATGAGCTTATGTGTGTGTGACATAAAGGCCTAATGTGTCCAGCATACGCATCTGCATCTCAGTCATCCTGACAATGTTTCACGGACAGCCCGGCCTTTGCATCCCGCCCTGCCCCCTTCTACCTGATAACCTGCCAGGTGGAGGTCCCCGCCCCTTCTGCCTGACAAATCTTCTACAATCTCCCAGATGCAGCCCAGTATCTGCATTTCAGTATTACAGAACAGGCGGGGGTTGAATCTCATTTTCATGGGGGGGGGGGGGGTTATGCACGGCCCTAAAAAAAAAAAAAAAAAATGTTATTTTTATGCCGACTGAACCGGGGTGGTTAAAAACTCCATGGCCAAACTCAGAAAATGACTGGAAAAACGGCAACGGGAGAGGGGAACTCAACAGGGATGGTTTGAGTCATGGTTCGGCTGGTCCCCATGGCTTACTACTTTACTGTCAGCCCTAACAGGACCCTTAATTGTTCTACTCCTAATTGTAACCATAGGACCTTGTGTGTTAAATAGACTCATCACCTTCATGCGGAAACAAGTTAAAATTGTTAAACTCATGGTCATAAGACAATAATATGTCACATTAAAAGAGACAAAAACAAATAATCTCTAAGATTAGAGATCCTCACAACAAGGAGTGGGGAATGAAGAGTTAAAATTGTATATGTGCGGGTGTAAAAAGTTAAGCTTAAGCTTACAGGTTGGAAGCTTCCTGGTGCAGCTGTGAAAATAAAACAGTGAAGTAGCACCTTGACAATAGGGACTCCATTTTGGAGCACTTGAGACTGCATTCTGGGAAAGCAACCCCCCCACCGTGAGACTCTGGTCCGAAACTATGATCTCAAATAGTCGGACAATAGCAGTGCACTACATCACCCTTGGCAACACACAAAAACCCCCTAGCATGATTGCTCAAGCTTAAAAGTAGAAAGGTTACACCTGGGTTACCTGGGCTAATAATGAAGATGTGATTTGTCTATGTCTTAAGATCATAATTGCTGATTGTAAGACTTTAGCAACTGCTTAACAACCGTGTATTCTCTTCCCCCCTTCCCGGTTTTGCGGTTTTTGCCTTTATAAACCCGAACCTTTGGTTATTCGGGGCTGCTCTGTTCATGTATGATCAGACAGCCCCAGCATGCTGGATAATCAATAAAGCTTCCCCTTGCTGTTTGCATAAGAGATGTCTCTTGGTGACGTTTTTCGGGCAGTCGACTCTAACAGTTCCAGGCTCCTGGCTTCTACCTGGATCAGCACTGGCATTGAGGCATCAGGGGAGTGAAGCAGAAGGTGGTTCTCCGTCTCTTCCTCTCTTTCTCTCTCTCTCTCTCTCTCTCTCTCTCTCTGTGTATGTGTGTGTAACTGGGCATTTCGAATAAATAAATCCATCTTCTTTTATTAAAGATTTATTTATTCACTTGAAAGTCAGAGTTACACAGAGAGAGAGAGAGAGAGAAAGAGAGAGAGAGAATCTTCCATCCGCTGGTTCACTCCCCAGTTGGCTGCAATGGCTGGAGCTGCGCCGATCCGAAGCCAGGAGCCAGGAGTTTCTTCCAGGTCTCCCACATGGGTGCAGGGGCCCAAGGACTTGGGCCACCCTCCACTGCTTTCCCAGGCCATAGCAGAAAGTGGGATCGGAAGTGGAGCAGCCGGGACTCAAACCTGCGTCCATATGGGATGCCAGCACTGCAGGCAGCGGCTTTACCCGCTGTGCTACAATGCCGGCCCCCTTCTTTTTTTTTTTTTTTTTTAAGGCGGGGAGTAAGTCCACACTAGACTGTGTCTTATGTATCTTCGTCCAGTCAGTGGTTGCTTGCATCCACCTGCAAGGACACCTACTTAGTTTTTCCTAGAATTAAAGCAGGGTTGGGCTGATGCCTCTAGAGGACGCTGTTCCCACCTACCGGCAGCAGAAGGCCACTTCTTTTTTTTTTTTTTTTTTTTTTAACTTTTATTTAATGAATATAAATTTCCAAAGTACGGCTTATGGATTACAATGGCTCCCCCCCCCCATAACGTCCCTCCCACCCACAACCCTCCCCTTTCCCACTCCCTCTCCCCTTCCATTCACATCAAGATTCATTTTCGATTCTCTTTATATACAGAAGATCAGTTTAGCATACATTAAGTAAAGATTTCAACAGTTTGCACCCACACAGAAACATAAAGTGAAAAATAATAGATGATTTTTTAAATGATGATGAAATCAGATCAGACCTATTGTCATGTTTAATCCCAGTGAGAGTCAAGTTGGGAATTGATAATTTCTTCTTTTTTATTTTATTTTTTTTACAGAAGATCAGTTTAGTATACATTAAGATTTCAACAGTTTGCACCCACATAGAACACAAAGTGAAATATACTGTTTGAGTACTCGTTATAGCATTAAGTCTCAATGTACAGCACATTAAGGACAGAGATCCTACATGAGGAGTAAGTGCACAGTGACTCCTGTTGTTGACTTTACAAATTGACACTCCTGTTTATGGCATCAGTAATCTCCCTATGCTCCAGTCATGAGTTTCCAAGGCTATGGAAGCCTTTTGAGTTCTCCGACTCTTACCTTGTTTAGACAAGGTCATAGTCAAAGTGGAGGTTCTCTCCTCCCTTCAGAGAAAGGTACCTCAGAAGGCCACTTCTGAGTGCCTCCCTGGGCTGGTTTTGCTTAGGAAGCCTGAGTGCTGGGAGCCGCGTGTCCCTGGCCCCCTCCTTTCCAGGAGCTGTCTGCAAGCACAGAAGGCAGGCATCTAGTCTCCGTGACACTCCAGTGTCACTTCCTGCACTGCACATTGCTCTGTCCCAAAGCCTTTGACACTTCTGTTCATCGTGGGTCTCTAATGTGTGCTCCGAGCAAAGTGTGTGGACCATCTCCACTGTCACAGCTCTGGCATGTGGCTTCTTACCCCTATGGGGCCAAGGGGATGTGGGAGGGACGGGGACCGTCAGAGAGGGCGTTCCTGCTCACTGCTAGCGGCTGAGTAAATTTCGGAAATCGCAGGGGAGATGCGGTCTCAAGTGAGTGGCAGCTGTCATTCCTGCGCTTGGCTGTACAATGTGCGTTCCCATGGGAACCTAGTTGCACGACTGTCCCTCCTAGAACTAACAGTACGGCTGAGAGACATCTTCATCTGTATGGACACCACGTCCTGCAGAGTTTCCTGAGATGGCCAGCGAAGCAGGAAGAGGAGGCCTGGATGGGCCCTTGTGGGCAGTAAGTAGCTGGGAGCAGCCTCCATAAGCCAAAAAGTTGCTATGAGCACTATTGCTTCCAGGAGGACTGTAGCTGGCGCTGTTGTCTTGGCACTGTGGTCAGTAGCAATCAGCTTAATGTGGGACAAGGCAGCCGGACGCTGCGAGTGATTTCCTTGAAGGCAAAGGGTGCACAGCGTTTCTTGGAGAGTTCACTTTGCAGAACAGCCTTGAAAGCTTTGGCCAGAAAATGCTTCCGGTTTCAACAGCTGTGGCAAATCCACCTGTAAAGCTGCCTGCTTGCCCCGTCACTTTGGCTGTCACAGGGGGCACCGTGGCCCTGGCAAGCGCACAAGGCTTCAGACCACAAGGGTAGGAGCTCCCATGTCATCTCTATCATGTGGAGAGGGGCATCACATACAGGGTTTCACATGACAGCTCACCTGTGAGATCCTTATTTTTTAATTTATTTTATATATTTGAAAGACAGAGCTACAGAGAGAGGTAGAGCCAGAGAGCGAGAGAGCGAGAGAGAGAGAGAGGTCCCCATTCGCTGGTTCACTCCCCAAATGACCACAACAGCCAGAGCCGAGCTGATCCGAAGCCAGGAGCCAGGAGCCTCCTCCAGATCTTCCACGCTAGTGAAGGGCCCAAGGACTTGGGCCATCTTCTACTGCTTTCCCAGGCCATAGCAGAGAGCTGGATCAGAAGTGGAGCAGCCAGGACTCGAACTAGCACCCATATGGGATGTCATCACTACAGGTCGGGGCTTTAACCCGCTGTGCCACAGCACCAGCTCCAAGATCTTTATTTCTTACAGGAGACAGTGGAGGCTCAGAGAGGTCTACTGACTTGCTCAGCAGGTCCAGGGGACCCAGACGCAAACCCCAAATCCATGTACTTCCTCCAGCCCCATTCTGCTCTTTCCCAATACACGGAAGATCTGCTCCTGCCCAAGCTCATTTGCATATCCGTCCAGCACCAACTCTAGTGAGTGTGAACTGGGTGCTGAAGTCTGGCACCTCACACATCTGCTCTCCTAATCTTTCCACTTCTAAGAGGTAATTGTCTGTCAACTTTTAATTAGAATATTATTTGAATAATATAGTCAGTTATTTTCTAAGTAGTAAGTACACACAGAGAAGTGCACAGACTCTACACATACATGCATAGGATTCTCAACAAGTGGCTCAGCTATATCCTCACACCTCAATCAAGACAGAGTGGGGGTAGGAAGGAGGCGGGGTATTCAGCCAGGCAGTTAAGACACCGGTCAGGATACACACATTCACATAAAAATGCCTGAGTCAGGCCCCTTGTTGTGTAAACCAACTAAAGCCACTGCCTACGACATTTGTATTCCATATGGGTGCTGGTTCCTGTTCTGGTTGCTCCACTTCCAATCCAGCTCCCTGCTAATGTGCCTGGGAAAAGCAATGGAAGATGGCTCAAGTTTTTGGGCCCTTGCTACCCATGTAGGAGACCTGGAGAAGCTCCTGGCTCCTGGCTTTGGCTTAGCTCAGCCCTGGCCATTGTGGCCACTTGGGGAGTGAGCCAGTGGATGGAAGACCTCTCTTTGTCTCTCCCGCTCTGTAACTTCAATTTTCAAATAAATAAATATGCTTGTATTCCTGTCCTTGCTAAGCCACGTAACTCCAGCTTCCTGCTAATGCAGACCCTAGGAGGCAGCAATGATTACTCAAGTATTTGGGTCCCTGCCACCCAAGTGGGAAAACTGGATTGAATTCCTGCTCCTGGCTTCAGCGCCTGGCCTGGAGCCACTGCAGGCATCTGGGGACTGAATAAGACAGATGGGAGCACACTTTCTTTGTGTCTATCTTTCCTTGACCTTTTGCCTCGCAAATAAATCAATAAATTAAGTTCATGGGGAAAATAAAAAAGAAGCAGAACCTTACCAGTGTTCCAGAATGTCCCCATATGCCCCCCTCCCAGCTCTTGATCCAGGTCCAACACCAAGGATAACCACAGGGTGTGACATGTTCTGACTGCCTCTGGGGCCAGGATGGGGTTTCACATAGCTAAGGTATTGGGGGGGGGGCAACTTTGAGCTCAGATGCTGGGTGGGTTTCTTGTGCCTTAGACAGCACTGCCACCTTCCTCAGTGTCTCGGTCTTCTTCAGGCAAGCTCGTAGCAGATCAGGCGACTTGCATCAGGGAGGGCACAGGGGCTGGGCCCTCAGACAGACAGGAGCAGCAGCCAGGTTCCTGGAGCCACCACCTCCCGGACCCCTGCTCCTAGAGAACCAACAAAGGGCCCAGCGTCCTTGAAGCTGCAAACACGACCTTCACTAGCTGGGGGATGTGAGGAGCCCCCCGCTGGCCTCTGGGGAAGGGACACAGCAAACCTTGCTTGTGTGTTACTGCACTGTGCGAGTCTTTCTCTCTAGAGGCAAAATATCTGATTCTAGGTCCATGAGCGACACTGGAGAGTCTTTCTTCACTAACACCCATGCAAAGCAGGGGTTTGAAAATGGCGCGGCTGCTCCTTTTGGCGGGGCTGGCGCTGTGGTGTAGCAAGTAAAGCTGCCACCTGCAGCGCCGGCATCCCATATGGGCACCGGTTCGAGTCCTGGCTGCTCCACTTCCAATCCAGCTCTCTGCTATGGCCTGGAAGAGCAGTAGAAGATGGCCCAAGTCTTTGGGCCCCTGCACCTGTGTGGGAGACCCAGAAGAAACACCTGGCTCCTGGCTTCAGATTGGCCCAGCTCCGGCCATTGCAGCCAATAGGGGAGTGAACCAGCAGATTTAAGACCTTTCTCTCTGTAACTCTGTCTGTAAATAAATTTTTTAACATTTTAAAAATGAATAAATATTTTTGAAAAATGCAAAATGCTTGTTACACTGTAGCCAATAAGAAGTTATTTAGGCGGCCAGCACTGTGGTAAAGCCATTGCCTGCCGTGCTGGCATCCCATATGGGCACCGGTTCGAGTCCCGGCTGCTCCACTTCCACTCCAGCTCTCTGCTATGTCCTGGGAAAGCAGTGGAGGGTGGCCCAAGTCCTTGGACCCCTGCACCCACCGTGGGAGACCTGGAGGACACTCCTGGCTCCTGGCTTCGGATCATCCCAGCTCTGGCCATTGCGGCCATTTGGGGAGTGAACCAGCAGATGGAAGACCTCTCTCTCTGTCTTTCCCTCTCTCTTTAATCCTGCCTCTCAAATAAATAAATAAATAAATATTTTTTAAGATTTATTTATTTGAAAGTCAGAGCTAGAGAGAGAGAGAGAGAGAGAGAGAGGTGTCTTTCATCCACTTCTTCTCTCATTCCAGAGGCAGAAACTGACAAGGAAACAAATCGGAGCCCTCCTGGAGGGGCCAGACACCCAAGGAGGGGAGTATAGGCCCAAGGACCCTCAGAGCAGCCTCTGCTCCTCACCTCTCCCTCCTCCCTGGGGGGGCTGGGCAAGGGCAGAGGGCAAAGGGCACGAAAACCTACGGCAAGGCCCTAATGCGCCTGGTGCCTCTCCCGGGAGCAGTGCTTCCCTGTGGGCAGCAGGGACTCCATGGTACCGGAGATCCAAAAGCAGGATTCAAGTCATCTCTTTAAAAAACCAAATCAGGGTAGGGGTTTGGTTAGCGATAAAGATGCTCATGTCCCGTGCAGAAGTGCTGAGGTCCATTATCCAGCTCATCCAGCTCTGGCTTCTGACTCCAGCTGCCTGCTGATGTGGATCTTGGGAGGCAACAGTGAGGGCCCCAGTGACTGAGCTCCTGACACTATGCGGGAGACCTGGATCGAGTCCCCCACCCCCACCCAACTTGTTGTGGGCATTTGGGGAGAGAAGCAGTGGATGGAAGTGCTCTCTCTCGCTCGCTCACTCTCTTTATATCAAGTAAATACAAATTTTAAAAAATGAACAGGAGCTGGAGTTGTGGCACAGAAGACTAAGCCACTTCCTGTGACAAGAACATCCCTGTATCAGAGCTCGAGTCCTGGCTGCTTTGCTTCTGATTCAGCTCTCTGCTAACGCACCTGGGAAAGGCAGCAGAAACGCTCAAGTGCTTCCACCTCTGAACCTACATGGGAGACCTGGATGGAGTTCCAGGCTCCTGGCTCAGCCTGGCCTAGACCTGGCTACTGAGGCCATTTGGGGGAATGAACCAGCAGATGGGAGATCTGTCTGTCTGTCTGTCTCTGTCATTCCCCCTTTCAAATAACTATCTTAAAAAAAAAAAAAAGGAGCAGACAAAAACTCAGTTCCAACTTGAGGGAGTTTTGAGGGAGTTTAAAGTCCTCTTCCTGAGCAGGCAAGAGAAAACGATGTAGCAGAGGTTTGGAGGCTAAATCTGGCGGCTGGCAGAAACAGAGCTATTGTTGTCCCATCAAGGCGCTGAGACAAAAATACCCAAAGGCCAGAACAGCTGCATTCCTTCCCAGCCAGAACTGGGGCAGGGGGCCCAGGGCTGGGTCCACCTGTGCGCAGGTCTGTGCTCTCCAGCCTCGCTCTCTGCACAGACCCTTGCCCATCCCCCTCCCAGCCCTCCTGGGCCCTTTCTCCCTGGCCCCTCTGTCTGACAGCATGCATGGGTTGGAAGAAAGATGGGGGGGGGGGGGGCAGGCTGGGAGGTCACGTGTGCCGGCTTCCCAGGTTCCAAGACTTCAAGAATGCAGTTTCTCCCTGAAGATCTTTCGCCCTGAGAAGTCAGAAGATACTCATGCTATGCATTGCCGCATTGAATTTTGCTGTCAGTCAAACACAGTCTTGTGCCCAGCACTGGAGCTCCGTGGGGCTTGGGAGGAGCCTTCCTGAGATCTGGTGCGGACCCTGGTGAGGACTGAGATTGTCAGGCAAGCAGAGTAACTTAGCTTCGCTTCCGTGTCAGTATTTGATGTTTTCATTGCTCTGTGTCTGTTCAGTGATTTCCATTCAAAGGGTCCCTTTTCTAACCCAGAGCACAGGATTTAGGCAAAAGAGGGACACAGGAATAGGGGCAGAGACAGAGGATGCTCCTGGAAACTTCATCTCGCCACCTCGGACTCAGAGGGTGCTCCTGAACCACCTGGCCCAAGCCAAGCTGCAAGGGAACAGAATGAGCTAGGTTTTTGGATATACAATCTACGTGAAGTATGCTCTGCTTCTACAGCATGGACACTCTTGCTCCCCATTTGGTTTCTCTCTTCTTTAAAACATTTATTTGAAAGGAAGAGAGAGAGAGAGAGAGAGAGAGAGAGAGAGAATCTTCCATCTGCTGGTTCCCTCCCCAGATGCCCTCAACAGCCAGGCCAAAGCTAGGAGCCTGGAACTCCATCCAGGTCTCCCATGTGGGTGGCAGGGGCCCAAGCACTTGGGTCATCTGCTGCTGCATTTCTAGGTGCATCAGCAGGGAGCTGGATCAGAAGTGGAGCAGCCGGGACTGGAACTGGTGCTCACAGGGGATGCCGGTATCGCAGGCGGTGGCTTAACTCACTGCACCACAACCCTGACCCCTCCCTCCCCATTTTCTATATCCAGGACACTCGCCTAAGCCTTGCTATTAAAGCCTCAGCCAGCTGCATCTAGGGAGGCAGTTCCTTAGGGAGCTCCCCCTTCCCACTGTCTCTTTCTTTGTCACAGTAAATACAGGCCCCCAGCAACCTTGCTGGAGGCTAATGAATTGGCTACATGCCAAGTGCATAGGGACCCCTTGTGTCTGCTCACACTTTCTGATGTCCCTGAGAAGCCCCAGGGCTGCCCACTGCCTTCCTCTGCCAGCAGCCCTCCTGGGTGCCCAGGTCCCGCCTTTGCCTTGTGGTCAGGGGCCCATGATCTGTCCCAAGTCGTGGGTGCCCCAACACATCTGCACATTAAAGTCTCCTAACAAAACAGTAAGCAAGGAGCAAAGCACTCATGTGTACACCTGTGCATCCATCTCTGAGAAACTTAAACTCACTGTCCTAGGACAGCCTTGGGCTGGTGGTGTGGTACAGCGGGTTAGGCCACAGCCTGTGACGCTGGCATCCCATATGAGCACCTGTTCGAGTCCCAGCTGCTCCACTTCCGATCTACCTCCCTGCTAATGCCTCTGGGAAAGCAGCAGAAGATGGCCCAAGTTCTTGGGGCTCCTGCCACCCACGTGGGAGACCTGGATGGAGTACCTGACTCCTGGCTTCAGCCTGGCCCAGCCCTGGCCATTGCAGCCATTTGAGGAGTGAACCAGCGAATGGAAGACCTCTTTTTTTTTCTGTCTCCCCCTCTCCCTGTAACTCTGCCTTTCAGATAAATAAATAAATAAAACAATTGGGAGACAGGAGCTCTTGGCAGGTGTCCCACTGACCCCACAGGGGGCTCAGATGGAAAACTGCAGCAGACCTCGGCTTTTTCCTGCCACTAGTGTGGATCCAGGCCCTGCAGCTTTAACAGCTGGAAGCCAGGAGCTCAGCAAGCCCTCGGCTGCCAGGCAGTCCAGGGACGGTGACAACCTTCACCATCACTGGGACAAGGCCCAGAACTTTAAAGGTTTTGACCAAGAGCAGAAGGAGCCGCTCCCGGCAGTCCAGGAGAAGCAGAGGCAACCTTCTCCCTTCAGCTCAGCCGTGAAGCCACACTGTAGCCTCTGTGAGCCGGGCTTGCTCAGGCCGAGCCCAGCACCGCCTGGCCTAGGGGCCTGCAAGTGCGTTTCCCAGATGCCCTTGTCACTCGCTATCCCGTCTGGCTTTGAGGATGGCAGTGCCGGGGGAGACTGTAGGCTGCGAGGAGAGGAAGGGAGCCTCCTGCTTGTAGCCACGGGGGCCCCCCTCGAGTCAGTGTGGAAGTTTCTAGCCCCCTACTGCTGAGGCATGCTGGGCACTGGCCCACAGCCCCTGTCGGAGGAGCCAGCAGCAGTCCCAGGCCGCCACCCTTCTAGCTCCGGGTCCAGGGAGTGCCACCTCTCCCCTCCTGTCCTCCCAGCCCGAGGCAGGGGAGCTGCCGCCTATGGTGCTCGTCCGTTTCATTCATGAGACTCTGGCATCTGTGCAATGGATTCCTAGAATTAAACCCCTTTTGTGTGAAACGTGCAGTGTGCTTTCCATTCGCTGGGTCCTACCTGAGCCCGTGCTTAGTACCGGGATGGGTCCGGTTCCCACCTTCTAGAACTCTGGGTTTCTAATGCGTCAGAGGTACTTTCGGCCTCTTGCTCACTGGGTCCATTCAGCAAGAAGCCGCCACCATGACGGACTGGCGTGGTGCTCCCTGGCAAGTCAGGAGGATTAAGTACTCTGCAGGCAAGATTACAGCAGAGAGGACAGAGGACAGCCCTGTGGCCACACGGGGGCAGGTGCGTGCGCTCTCTGAATCACCGCCTTCCACATCTGACACAAGGGCTGCCTTTAACCACTGCAACGTGAAGGTGAGCCACATTTCATTGGTGTTAAGGAACCATCCCTGCCTTACCTTCATCCCAACCCCTCCCTGAGCTTGCAAACAAACAAACAAACAAAAAAATAAAATAAAAATGAGATCTTATAAAAAGCTCTTACATCTCTAGGCTCAGAGAAGGCAATATGATTCCTTTTTTTTTTTTCAAAAAATATTTATTTATTTATTTGAAAGGCAGAGGCAGAAAGAGAGAGAGAGAGAGAGAGAGAGAGAGAGAGAGAGAGAGAGAGGTTTTCCATCTGCTGATTTTTTCCCCAAATAGATGCAATGGCCAGAGCTGTGCCAATCCAAAGCCAGGAGCCAGGAGTTTCTTCTGGGTCTCCCACATGGGTGCAGGGGCCCAAGGACTTGGGCCATCTCCCACTGCTTTCCCAGGCCATAGCAAAGAGCTGGATTGTAAGTGGAGCAGCGAGGACTTGAACTGGTGCCCATATGGGATGCCAGCACTTCAGGCAGCGGCTTTACCTGTTACGCCATAGTGCTGGCCCCCATGATTGCTTTTTAAATAATGCTAGCTTGACACATTGTGGCATATTCATTCATCCAGCATGTATCGAGGACAGGCAGATGTTTGGCACAGCAGCTAAGATGCCACCTGGGATGTTGGGCCCTGTATCAGAGTGCCTGGGTTTGAGCCCCGGCTCCACTTCCAATTCCAGCTTCCTGCTAAGGTGCACCCTAGGAGGCAGCAGATGATGGCTCAAGTACTTGGGTCCCTGCCGCCCGTGTGGGAGACCAAGATTGAGTTCTGGGCTCCTGGTTTTGACCTAGCTCAGCCTCTCTCCCTCTCTCTCTCTCTTTGCTTTTCAAATGAAATGGGAATACACACATTGTAAAACTATGTTTTGGGAGTGCATGTTGTGACGCAGAGGGTTAAGCTGTCACTTGGGGCACCTGCATCCCCTACCAGAGCGTCTGGGGGTTCCATTCCCACTACTCTGCTTCCAATCCAACTTCCTGATAATGCATCCTGGGAAACAGCAGACGATGGCTCAAGTACTTGGGCTCCTGTTGCCCACATGGGAAACACAGATGGAGTTCTGGCTTCCTGGTTTTGGCCTGGCCCATCCCTGACTGTTGTGGCCATTTGGGAAATTAACCAATGGATAGATGATACCTCTGTTTCTCTGCCTTCAAGTAGATGAAAATAAACTTTTTAAAAAATTAATGCTAAATATATGTATTGAATAGTAATCATTCGATGTGCCTTGAATTGTTTAGTGTTCTGTGCAGCAAAGAAAAAGAATGGACAGCAGGTGCACTGAACCAAAGGGATGGATTTCTTGCATGCAGTCAGAACAAAAGGAACTGGACACAATAGAGGGCATAACGTAGGAGTCCACTTGAGTGTCGTGACTTTCAAGATCAGGCCAAACTATTCTGCAGTGAGATAAAGGATCGTGGAGATCTTTTAAGGGGGATAAATAACCGTGAGGAGACCTGAGGGAGCCCACGGATCTGCTGGAAATATTCCACATCTTTTTTTTTTTTTTAAGATTTATTCTATTTACTTGAAAGGCAGAATCACATTCACACACACACACACACATATACAAACAGAGGCAGAAATCTTCCATTCACGGTTGACTCTTCAAATGGCCACAATAGCCGGGGCTGGGCCAGGCTGGAGCCAGGAGCCAGGAGCTTCATCTGGGTCTCCTATATGCGTAGCAGGGGCCCAAGCACTTGGGTCATCCTCCACAGTTTTCTCAGGTGCATTAGCAGGGAGCTGAAATGAAAGTGGAGCAGAAGCTGACACTGTGGCGCAGCAGGCTAATGCCCTGGCCTGAAGTGCCAGTATCCCATATGGGCACCAGTTCGAGACCCAGCTGCTCCACTTCTGATCCAGCTCTCTGCTATGGCCTAGGAAAGCAGTAGAAGATGGCCCAAGCCCTTGGACCCCTGCACCTGCATGGGAGACCTGGAAGAAGCTCCTAGCTCCTGGCTTCAGATTGGCACAGCTCCAGCTGTTGCGGCCAATTGGGGAGTGAACCATCGGATGGAAGACCTCTCTCTCTGCCTCTGTTATCTCTGTGTAACTCTGACTTTCAAATAAATAAATAAATCTTAAAAAAAAAAAAAAAAAGAAAGAAAGTGGATCAGCCATAAGGGATGTCAGTGTCACAGGCAATGGCTTAACCTACTGCACTACAATGCCAGCCCTCAATATTCTACACCTTAAATTGGATGGCGGCAACCTAAATGGATCCCAGTTAAGAACTGGTCAAACTATACACTTAAGATTTGTAAATTCTACTCCTGTATGTTACACCTTAGTACAATACAAAATGAAGGGCCGGCACTGTGGCATAGTGGGTAAAGCCACTGCCTGCAACACCAGCATCCCACATGGGCACTGGGTTCAAGTTCTGGTTGTTCCATAATAGCTCCCTATTAATGGACTGGGAAAAGCAAGCGATGGCCCAAGTACTTGGGTCCCTGCCACCAATGTGAGAGAGCCAGCTGGAGCTCCTGGCTCCTGGCTTCGGCCTGGCCCAGTGCTGGCCATTACAGCCATCTGGGTAGTGAACCAACCATAGAATGGATGATTTGTCTCTCCCTCTAACTCTTTCAAAACAAACGAATAGGTGCTGGTGCTGTGGCATAATAGGCTAAGCTTCTGCCTGCAGTGCTGGCATCCCATATGGGTGCCGGTTCGTGTTCTGGCTGCTCCTCTCCTGATCCAGCTCTCTGCTTATGGCCTGGGAAAGCAGTAGAGGATGGCCCAACTTCTTGGGCTCTGGTCGTTGGGGCCATTTGGGGAGTGAACCAGCAGATGGAAGACCTTTCTCTCTGTCAGTAACACTACCTCTCAAATAAAATATTAAATAATTTAAAAAATGAGTGTTTTTGAAATATGTAAAATGCTTGTTACACTGTAGCCAATAAGAAGTTATTTAGGGGGCCAGCACTGTGGTGTAATTGGTAAAGCCTCTGCATGTGGTGATGGCATATCATATAGGTATGGTTCAAGTCCCAGCTGCTCCACTTCCTATCTAGCTCTCTGCTATGGCTTGGGATAGAAGTAGACGATGGCCCAAGTCCTTGGGCCCCTACATCTGCATGGGAGACCCGGAAGAAGCTCCTGGCTCCTTGCTTCAGACTGGCCCTGCTCTGGCTGTTGCCGCCAATTGGGAAGTGAACCAGTGTATGGAAGACCTTTCTCTCTCTCTTTCTACCTCTCTGTAGCTCTGCCTTTCAAATAAATAAATAAATCTTTAAAAAAGTTATTTATAGAACGAATGCATGACTTGAGCTCTTCAACTTTGTTCTATTTATTTCATTTGTAATACTGAGAGTTTAAATTTTGGGGGATGTTAAGCTGTCTCCATGTGACAAAAGTTTAAAAACACATCTCAAAGTAACATGGCTTAACTCAAGCACACACAAAACACTATGGGTCTTTTTTTTTTTTTTTTAAAGATCTATTTATTTACTTGAAAATCAGAGTTATATAGGAGAGACACAGACAAAGAGATCTTCCATCCACTGGTTGATTCCCCAAATGGCCACAACAGTTTGGTCTGGACTGGGCTGAAGCCAAAAGCCAGGGTGTCCATCCAGTTCTGTGACATGGGTAGCAAGGCCCTAAGTATTTTAGCTATCTTTCGCTGTTTTCCCAAGCACATTAGCAGGGAGCTGGATTGGAAATGGAGCAGCCAGGTCTTGACCCAGTGCTCTGATATGAGATTCCGGCACTGCAGGTAGTGGCTTCTACTGCCGTGCCACAGCGCTGGCCTCATACTGAGGGTCTTAACAGTTTACTTATTTCATATTTCTAAAACATCCAACCCATGTACACATCCAAAAGAATACGTATGACTGGTATGCAGGCTAACTTCAAGCTCATCTCAACACCCTAACATTCATGAAGTGTGCCAGCACCAAGGTACAGCAAGTTAAGCCACCTCTGTCAACGCTGGCATCCCACAACAGGGCACTGATTTGAGTCCAGGTTGCCCTGCTTCCGATCAAGCTCCCTGCTAATATGCCTGGGCAGGCAGTGGAAAGTGGCCCAAATACTTGTGCCCCTACCAACCACGTGGGAGACTCGTTTGGAGTTTCAGGTTCCTGGTTTTGGCCTGGCCGGGAGTTGACATTGAAGCTTTTGGGAGGGTGAACCAGTAGAATGAAGATATCCCTCTCCCCATCCCTGTGTCACTCTGCTTTTCAAATAAATTTAAAAGACAACAACAGGGGCCAGTGCTGTGGCTGAGTGGGTAAAGCTGCCACCTGCAGTGCTGGCATCCTGTATGGGCACCGGTTTGAGTCTTGGCTGCTCCACTTTGGATCCAGCTCTCTGCTATGGCCTGGGAAAGCAGAAGATGGCCCAAGTCCTTGGGCCCCTCCACCCCCGTGGGAGGCCTGGAAGAAGCTCCTGGCTCCCGGCTTTGCATTGGCAGAGCTCTGGCCATTGTGACCAGTTGGGGAGTGAAACAGTGGATGGAAGACCTCTCTGCCTCTCCTTCTCTGTGTAACTCTGACTTTCAAATAAATAAATCTTAAAAAAAAAAAAAAGACAACAATACTCATGAGGTTGTTATTATGTTGACACGCTAATTCTACAACAGTTTTATACATATAGACTTATTTAACTCTCCTAACAATCCTATGAACTCAACACCAGTACAGCAGTATAGTCTCCCATTTTACAGATAAGTCCTAGTCACTGGCTTCTGAACTTGTTTGCAGGGTCAGGGCTGGAATCGAAACTACAGACTGATTCCCCTGGACTCTCTAAATTGTTACCATATGCTTGGTTAGTTAGTTATTTTGAGCGAAGAGATTCAGAAAGAGATAGCTTCCACCTGCTGGTTCACTCCTATGGTTGGGCCAGGCCAAAGGCAGGAGCCAGGAACTCAACCCAGGTCTCCTCCATGGGTGACAGGGACCCAATTACTGGAATCAATGTCTGCTGCCTCCCAGGGTCCACATTCGCAGGCATGTGGAATCAGGCACAAAGTCAGGACTGGAATCCTGGACTCAACCCCAGGCACTCCAACACAGGATGTGGCTATGTCTCAACCAGCATCTTAACCACTAGACCAAACTCCTGTCCCCAGTACCGTATATTCTTGGCTCAAGGTAAGACACAATGGGAAGCTATGCATGAGGAAGGCAGAGGGTTTGTTTAGAGGCATTCTGATAACAGGTAGTACAGCCATCCCAGCGGACATCACAGGTGACATTCCAAGATCACGCCGAGGGCTTTTTTGCAATTCTCTTTTCCCAAGTTTGCTACCTGCCCACTGTCTGTTGGCTTCCTTTTTTTTTTTTTTTTTGACGGGCAGAGTGGACAGTGAGAGAGACAGAGAGAAAGGTCTTCCTTTGCCGTTGGTTCACTCTCCAATGGCCGCTGCGGCCGGCGCGCTGCGGCCCGCACACCACGCTGATCCAAAGGCAGGAGCCAGGTACTTATCCTGGTCTCCCATGGGGTGCAGGGCCCAAGTACTTGGGCCATCCTCCTCTGCACTCCCTGGCCACAGCAGAGAGCTGGCCTGGAAGAGGGACAACCGGGACAGAATCCGGCACCCCGACCGGGACTAGAACCCGGTGTGCCGGTGCCGCAAGGCGGAGGATTAGCCTAGTGAGCCCCGGCACCGGCCGGCTTCCTTCTTTAAGCGTTTGGGCTACACATCACAGTTGCATGCCTACCACGTATGGGTTTCCACAGTTTATGTGCAGGAAACAAAATATGTAAGATACAACCTCTTCCATATTGATGACATATACTGTACTTTCTTCTGCTCAGAATTGCATTCTGTTTACTTTGGTACCGGTGCAGTACACCGTGTGCCGAGTTGAAGTTACCTCCAAGTGACTTTTGCTAAGTCCTGACCCTTTGCTTATTAGCATCAGTTAACAACAGCATATGGACCACACTTAAAGCACGGTTTGCTTTTGTTTTAATTTGGGAGTGTTTCAAGACCAGCTTCGCACCATTATTTACCCCTTGGCAGCTCCATAACCAGCGAGCAGTAATTCCCTTATCTGCGGGCTGTTTAATGCTTAGAGCACCACCCTGGGAGCAGTAGAGTAAGGCCTTTCCCCAGATGCCATGTTTTAAGACCTTCAGCGGGAAAGATATGCACTATGTGAAATTTATTTTGATTATTTTTAAGTCAGGATTTGGCCTTCTTCTTCAGAAATGAAACAAGCAAAAAATAAACAAGTGCCCTCTGGCTTTCTGCCTCTTGCATTTCTGGCTCTGGGCCATGTGATCATCTCATTTGTAGTTTTTCAGGCGGACAGCAAAGGTTAGGAACTGGCAAATGTGGCTTCAACAGCAGATAAGCACGTCAAGTCTGTGTCAGGAATGATGAAGCCTGCTGGAGAAACTGCCTTTTATTTATTTATTTATTTCCTTTGTAAAGTAACCCGTTCCACGGAGCATAGCTGGCTCTTCCTTCCTCTGCCATCCTTTGCACGGTTCTCTTTGAGAGCTCCAGGTCCAAGAAGGCGCCAGACTTCCTTGCCTGGGGTTCTGATGCCTACAGGTAATTATGCTGAAAGCCCGCAGGAGTAGATCTGATTATGCTAGCATGCATTATGCATGCCAGAGCAGAAGGGTTTTGCTGGAAAGAGTCACTGCTAAGATATGATTTGCATTTTTTACTAGATACTTTTCTTGGGTCTTTGAGGACAAACATGTTAAGGACTCCTTTGTGTGTCAACACAAAACGGTTCATCTGTGGGCTGGAGGCCATTGCTTTGAAATTAGCCTAGCTTTTGCTACAGGGCCGGGACCATGTATGTTTGGAGCTGTTAGGGTGAAGACGCAAGACGACTTGTAGGGCAACCCTATCTGTCTTAAAAATAACATTGCTACCTTAAGACCAAATGTCGTCCATAAGTATTTGGAATTTAAACCATTTACTCCTAATTCTAAAAAAAAAAAAAAAAAAAAAAAAAAAAAAGTGCAACTCCCCCGCCCCGCCCCCCCCCCCCCCCCCGCCCCAGGCCCTCACCCTGTTAGGGCCAAAGAATGTGCTTACTTGACCTACTGAATCGTCCAGTACGGTGAGCATCCACGTTAGTCATCTCTAGCTAGGGTTCCCAGGGCCAAATAATAGGGGTGGCCTCCTGTCGCGAGCTGGCGGCGCCAGAGTCACTACCTAACGCTGGGTGGCCGTGCCCTTCGCGGTGCATCGGGAGGCAGGCTAGGCCGGGTGCGAGCGGCTGGCACCGCGCCGGGCACGCTCCCCGCAGGCCTGGCCTAGCCGTTGTCCGCTGGATTTAACGCTGAGCTGAGCCGCACCTTACATACTGCTTTCGAAGGCGACGGCCGGGTCAGGCGAGGCAACGCGAGCCTGGACGCTTGGAGGAAAAAAAACAAAAAACACACAAGCCTTAGCAGCTCAGCGCTCGGTCACTCGTAGCCGGAGAGCCCGGGAAGCGCGGCGGGGGCATCCTGCTCGCGACCCAAGCCCGCACCCGGCCGCGTCCCGGACAATGCCACCGCCGCACGGCCCGACTACAACTCCCGGCGTGCTCTTCCCCTGCTCGTAGAGCCAGTGGCCCGGCGTGCACCGCGCCGGCAACCTGACAGCAGGGCGTGCGGCCCAGCCCGCTGTGCACCCTACAAGGGATACTGGCCTTCCCCGTCTTCCTCGTGTGTCCCTCTTTATCCCAACTGTTTGGGATTCGGCCCTTCGAGTGGAAAACAAGCTCCTTAATTCAATCTCTTAAACTCAGAGCTAGCCAATAAAGTGAGCGGAATAAGATCACGTGACAGTAGCGGGGCGGTGCTTCGGCTGCTTCCTGATCTCTATGGTTCTCCGCCGTTCGCTAGAGGGCGTGTGGTCCACTGGAGGACTCCCTACATTCTTCCTCCATTACCTCACTGCCTCCGGTGACTGCTGGGATACCGGAGGACTCGGGTCCCGGCTCGACTCAGTCCTCCAGCCTCCCGGGGAATACCTCTAGTTCTTCCCGGCCACCGCCGCCGCCCCGCCGCTTCCTCCTCCGCCCGCCCGCCGGCCCCCTACGCCCCGCCCCGTCCGCGCCGCGCGTCCGGCCCGCTCGCGGGCCCACTTCTCTCGGGAGCCCCCACCCAGGCGCATGGCTCCATGAAGCAAGAGGAGGAGGAGGCAGAGCGCGAGAGGTCCCGTCCGCCCCGGCCGCGTCTGGGCCAGGAGAAAAGGTGGGAAACTCGGGCTGCGCCGCGCCCTCCTCCTCGGCCGCCGCCGAGCCGGGCCTCCCTCAGGCCGCCGCCGCGCCCGCCGGGCCGCGGCGGGGTCTCGAGTGGCTCGGCGGCGTCCGGGGCGATGTCCCGAGGCGACGTCCCGGGGCGGCGTGGGGGAGGGGCCCTCGGCGGCCGTGAAAGGCGGCGGGCGGGGCCTCGGCCGCGTGTCCCGGCGGAGGGCGAGGGGGGTCGGGGAGGCACGGCCGGCGGGGGGAGCGGGCGGCGAGGCCGGGCTCCCGCCCCTCGCCTGCACTCCCTCCAGGAAACGGCGTCGGGTGTGTGCAAAGTTTGGTGGTCTCCGGCGCCGCCTGGCGGCCCCCACCCCCGAGTCCCGCCGCCCCCTCCCCCGCCGGCGGCGGAATTCCACCCCCGCGGCTCGGCCGCAGCTGCTCTACCCGTCGCCCTGGGGTCCGGCAGACGCCCCCCGCGCCCCCTTGTTCTCCCCACCTCTCACCCTTGGCCTCCGCCTGCTGTGCCCCCCCCCCCCCCCGTTCCGGCCTCGCCTTTTCCCCCCCTCGGCTCCGGGGCGCCCTTCTCTTGCCTAACTCCACACGCGCGCTTTCTCTTCCTCTCGTCTTCCCAGCCGCACCCGGAGCCCCCGTCCCCTCCGATCCCTGCACCTGACACTCGTGGGGCTTTATCCTCGTCTCCTCCCCGGGCTATGGATTGTGCCCTCCCTCTCCTGCCCTCCTCCGTTCCCTGTCCTGATCTGAACTCCTGTCTGTGCCCCGCTCCCTCGCCCTTATCCCTGTGGGCCTATCCTCTTTCACTGCCCTCTCCTAGGATAGAGTGGGTGGGGCCTGGAGAGTCCTGTTTACATCTTTGGGAATAGCCTAATCCTGTAGTTCCCGGGGCCTGGAGAGTTGGTGAAGACGGAGAGTCAGGATGAATGGCTCTCACCATCGCTTACCGCGTTTTCCCGGCTTTAGCATCATGGTCTGCTGTCCAGTAATTCCTCAGTACTCTCTTGACAGAGTGTTGGGGAGTCTGTCTGTTTTCTGAAACCAGTGGGAGAGCCTGGAAATGGTATATCCCGGCCCCAGAGCGAGTCTCGGCCCAGATTGGTGTGTGTGGGGGGAGCTGTGCCGAGTGTCTCACGTTCAGGTTCCACAACACCCATGACGTTCAGTGTCCTGCCTTGGTGATGGCCCCAGGGCGCGGGACTGCTGTGGCTGCCACATGTGTTTTTGTTTGTTTGTTTGTTTGTTTTTAAGTGCGGATAACTAAAGTAGCCACCAGCATTGCTCTATTGCGATTTTTCTGAAATCGCATCCCTGCCTTGGCACCATAGATTGTGTTTGTTCATTTGCACCTGTATTTCCATCTCAGGTACAGGAAGAAGGAATGGGATCGGAAGGAAGAAAGTTCATTCCAGAGACAAAATAGCTCCTCCCCTCCTGTGTGGTAGCTGTTCCTGTGGCAATACATACTCTGTGCTTTCAGTGAGTACTACCTCGGATGCGTGGAGAACAGAGTTTTGTTGCTGCTTTTGGTGTTTAGGCCTGTGTTTGGATTTTAGAATGCAGGGGTGCTTTGTTCTTTTTTCTTTTTTTAATTATTTTTATTTATTTGAGAAAGGCAGAGTTACAGAGAGAGACAGAGATCTTCCGTCTGCTGGTTCACCCCCCAGATGGCCAAAGCAGGGAGTAATGTAGGTGTGTAGGGACAGGTTTGTTTCCCTGACCTAGCTGGTGTTGTGGTGCAGCTTCATTCTCTGGTGCTTGAAGTCGGCTGCCCAGCCTTCCCAGGTTACTCACTCCTTGAAGACAACCAAAGAGGCTGTCTTAACTCCTCAGCTAATTCACTTGGTGCAACTCCTGATCATGGTCCTGGTGGCTCTCATCCCCGTGGTTTTAGCCTTCTCAGACCTTGGGAACATTTCACCCTCGATCCACGATGGTGAGATTTTCTTGAAAACTCCATCACGGATTTGAAAATAAGGAAGATTCTGTGTGTTGAGTTCAAATGAAGTTCTGGGGGGAAAAAATCACTGCTATGCTCCCTTGATCCCGTGCCCCCCATAGAACGATAGTAAGAGTGTGTCTTATCTCTCATGTAACTCCCCAGCCCCTCAAGCGAGCAAGGCTGCTGGCAAATGTGTTCATTGTACAGATGAGAGAACCAAGGCACAGAGAGATTTGGCACTTGGCTGAAATCCCACAGAAAGGGAGGAGGGAAGAAAAAAAGTTTTGATTCTTGTGTTTGTGTTTTTCTTTGACATGAGAGTATATAGTTCTGTGAATTTTTTAGATATATAAATCTGAAAAGTAATTGTGAGAGTAGATCTGCATTTGGCAGAGATGTCCACACATTAAGTCTTTTGGGGAATATGTGTTTTTGTGCATGCACATGCATGTTTGTGCCAGGGTTTCAGAAATAGAGCACTGATTATTTGGAATGGTTACCCGAATGGTTGTGAGTTTTTCATATGACTATTTCCTGGAATAGTTCCCTAAGTAGGCCAGAATTATAGCTCGGGTGCCATTTCAGTGCCCATATGTAATTATTAAATTGGATTTCAACCCTGTGTCACAAAGGAGACAAGAGCCTGTAGCAGTTGGAGGAGGGCTGGGTTGGAGCTGATATCTGGACCCTGAGTGATAATAGTAGATGCAGAGACCCCTTTTTCCTTTGGCTCTTTCCTACCTCCTTATGGTTGCAGGTTCCACTAAGCTGTTTGGAGGTTAGTCTTCAGCAGGTTTCTCTGAATTTGTTTTTCCATCCCCTGACTTTTCTAGAGATACTTTAATCCAGTTACTGTTTGAACTCTACTTTGACAGAGTAGTAGCGTTAGTTAGTATTCAATATGTGTTGAGACTTCTACAATAGTAGCACATGTAGCAGGCTCAGTCTCCTCTTGGTATTTCTGTAAGTGTGAGGACTGAGCACACTAGAACTCCTGCAAATCTCAGCCCAGTTTTCTTTGTTTTCTGGCATTTCAGAATGAAAAGGAGCAGTGGCTGATTTATTAGAAGCCATTGCTCTCCAAAGAGGAAAAACAGCAAGGTCATTGGCATACTAATCCCACGTTGATAATTTGCTCTTTTAGACTACGATGTAGTTGTTAATAGAGCTGTATTAATGAGAGCATTTATTTCTCAAGAAATTGTCGAAACTCGACGCTATGTTATTTTTATAACCAACTTGTATTAGTCGAGTGTAGCAGTGGCATTACTAGTAGCAGACACTTAATAAATAGTGGTTATATGCCAGAGAGCTACCAGGTCCTTTTCATGTCTCACTCATTACTCATTGAGTGCTCACAAGTAACCCTCTGTGTTAGCAAGAGCACAAGTCCACAGAGACGTGGGAATTAGCTTCCGTCTGTGTAGCTGGTGTGTGGCGAGTCAGAGCTAGGATCTGAGCTGCAAGCAGCAGTGACACTGTAACCCCAAAGCCTAGGCTCTATCCTCTGAAGCTGGGAGCTGCTCTGGGGGAGATGCCAGCTTCTTTTCAATGGGCTGAGTAGCCTGGGAAGGGACCCCACAGTGAGGGAGGGAGGCCTGTATGCTGAGTGAGGCACATCAGTCAGGGCGCCTTCACGTTCTTGTCTCGGTGCTGGCCATGGTGCCATGTTCATAAGCATCGAAAGTGGTTCTTATTAAGGCAGACATTGTGATGCAGTGTGTTAAAGTCACAGTTGGGAACACTGGCATCCCACATGCAAGTGCTAGTTCAAGTCCCAGCTTTCCCCCAACTTCGATTCACCTTCCTACTAATGCCCCCAGAAAGGCAACTTAGGATGGTCTTTATTCTCTGCCAACAACACGGGAGAACCAGATGGAGTCCCAGCTCCTGGCCTTGGCCTGGCCCAGCCCAGCTATTGCTGGCTTCAGGGAGTGAACCAACAAATGGAAGATCTACTCTTTCTCTCTGGGTCTCTTGTGCATTCCCTCTCTGTCTCACTGCCTTTAATCCCTGAAATCCTCCATTGTCACTCCAGTGGTAGCTCTTAAAGTGCTGCCATTCAGAAAGAACAAAAAATTCTTCCCAAGAGTGCTTCAGAGCGAGCTGTTAAGGAAAGCCTTGAGCCACTGGACATGAAGTGGCACCTGAGGCCGGGTCCAGGGCTGACCACTTAACAGTGTGTTTATTTATTTGTTTAAGATTTATTTTTATTTATTTGAAAGAGTTAGAGGGAACGAGAGAGAAAAATAGATCTTCCATCCTCTGTTTCACTCCCCAAATAACTGCAACAGCCAGCACAGGGCCAGGACTAAGCCAGGAGCCAGGAACTTCATTTAGGTCTTCCCATGTGGGTAAAGGGGCCTGAGCATTTGGGCCTTCCACCACTGATTTCCCAGGCACATTAGCAGGAAGTTGGATTGGAAATGGAGCAGCCAGGACCCAAACTAGGGCTCATGTGGGATGCTGGTTTCACAGGTGGCAGCCTTAGCCCACTACACCACAATACCGGCCCCTGCAATGAATAATTATTAAGCCATCCTTTGATTTGGGCCAAAGAGACTTGATCAGCATAGGTACTTGTAATCCATTCACCCTCAGAGCCTGGAACACTTCGTAGTCAGCACCTCACAGCTGAACCAAAGAGCTGGAATAGGTTGTGCTTATTTAAAAAAAAAAAATAAAAAAAAAAAGCAAATTCTGTGCTACCCCAGGTACATACTGCTGTTCTACCCAAAGTAGGTTTGGTTGTGTTGGCTGTCTAGTGCATCTCGGTGTTTGCGGAGGATGATGTTGGATGAAAATCATTCTGGCTTTGGCCATGGCTGTGGGTGAGATTCCACGCCTAGAGCCACCGGGGCCTCTACTTACCTCCCACTGCTTGGGTGTGAGGAGTTGAAAACCAGGCCCCGACAGGTGCAAAAAAAAAAAAAAAGGCAAACTCAAATAGAGTTCTGAGGAGCTCTGTAGGTGAGTTTGGTGACAGCAGGGTTTTGTGTGGGATGCGTGTACTGTATGTAGGCCATCGTGTTGCTGGAACTTGTGAGTGCCCTTGTAAGCTGCGTGGCAGAGCAGAGGAACAGTCGTGGAGTGGCCTTTGTTCTGGACCTTTGTGACTGCTGTGTGTTGCTGGCGAGGAGGGCAGGTCCCATAAGGACAGGGAGAGGGAGGACTGAGCAGCATACCTGAGGGCCTCCTTTATTTGTTGCCTGCAAGGCTGGGAGGCCTTAGGCTGTTGTGGTGTTCCCCCAGCGCACCGAGTGTGTCTCCCTCTGGTAGAAACACAGTTGTAGCTGGTTTGTTCTCATTGACTGTTCTAAAGTGGATGAACAGTAGGAAGGGGAGAGTACTTCTCATTCCTCAGGGGTCCTGGAGCTTAGCCTTGCAAACCAAAGGCCTGCACGGGTCTCCATAGTGTGGGGTTTACCTCTCTGATCCCACTTACTGCAGAGGAACCAACTTCAGGTCACTTGAACTATGGTCAGCAGCCATGGTTGGGGTTCTTAGGAGATGTGGGGGAAGAGTGTGGACAACTGGTGTGGTACAGAGCTTTCAGCTGGTGAGACACATGCTCAGTTTGTTTTCTGAAATGCTGTTATTCTGAGGGGTTATGCCATACTCTGAGAAGCCGCCAGCCAAGCTGTCGTGGCACCAGCGACTTTTGGTCATGTGGGGCAGTCCTGGGAACGGAGTCTGGAGCTGCTCTGAGGTAATGAGATGCCTGCTCTGTTAGAGTAGGGTCGAATAGTCACATACCTAAAGTTGATGGATTTATTAGTGGTTGATGTTATTTGCTGCCAGCATCCTGGTTTACTCACATTCTTTTCCTGTAGTTCTGTTAATATTTGCTTTTTGCTGGTAGATAAGTAAAGCAATTTAGTAGGAGGAGGTGGGGAGGGGATAGAAGGAGCTGTATAGTGAGCACAGATGAAATAAGAGTGTGTGTTGAAATTGTTACAGCTAGGTGCCAGTTCATTATATTCTGTTCTTTTTGTGTTTGAAATTTTCCATAAATGTAAGTTGATAGAATAATTGTTTTTTAAAAAAAAGTTTTATTTGTTTGAAAGCCAGAATGACAGAGAGGTGTCTTTCACCTGCTGGTTCACTCGCAAATGGCTGCAACGGCCAGTGCTGAGCCAGACTGACACCAGGAAGGAGCTGGATTAGAAGCAGAGCAGCCAGGACTCAAACTGGTGCTCTGATTCAGGTTGGCAGCAAAGCAAGTGGCAATCTAACCTGTGGTACCACAGCACTGGCTCTGGAATAATTTTTTTTTTAAAGATTTATATACTTATTTGAAAGCCAGAGTTACACAGAGAGAGGAAGAAACAACCTCCCCAAGTGGCTGCAATGGCAGGGGCTAGGCCAAGCTGAAACCAGGAGTCAGGAGCCTCTTGTGGATCTCCCATGAAGGACTTGGGCCATCTTCTGCTGCTTTTCCAGGTGCATTAACAGGGAGCCGGATTGGAAGTAAAGCAGCTGGACTTGAACTGGTGTTCATATGGGATACTGGTATTGCAGGCAGTGGCTTTGCTCGCTGTGCCACAATACTGGCCCCCTGGAATAAATTTTTTAAGTGAATGACTTCTAATTTTTTTTTTTTTACAGGCAGAGTTAGACAGTGAGAGAAAGAGAGACAGAGAAAGGTCTTCCTTCTGTTGGTTCACCCCTCAAATGGCTGCTACGGCAGGTGCGCTGCGCCGATCCGAAGCCAGGAGCCAGGTGCTTCCTCCTGGTCTCCCATGCGGGTACAGGGCCCAAGCACTTGGGCCATCCTCCACTGCCCTCCCGGGCCACAGCAGAGAGCTGGACTGGAGGAGGAGCAACCGGGACAGAACTGGTGCCCCAACCAGGACTAGAACCCAGGATGCCGGCGCTGCAGGCAGAGGATTTTGATATAGAAGATCTCTTACTTTTGCCATTGGAAACTACTAGTTGAATTGTTCACTTAGTGGGCTCCAGAGAAATGCTTGGGCCTAAAAAGCCACCAGTTGACATTCATATTGAATCATAGTTTTGGGACTTGTTGTGTGTGAGCATTAGCTGTCCACTGAAAAAATGCTCTGCTGCAGATGGGTGCCTGTGTGGTGTGCAGCCTGTCTTTTCGCCTTGAGGGCATTTGCCTCTAGCTCCGAGGATCCCTTCTGTTGCTCTGTTATTGGGGTGTCATCTGTCAGGTTGCTTTGACTGCCTGTGCCTCTGGGGTCTTTTCCAAGAAGTCTTGCCTGTGCCTATATCTTGCAAGGTTTCTCCAATGTTCTTTAATAATTTGATGGTGTTGGGTCGTAGATTTAGATCTTGAATCCATGTTGAGTGGATTTTTGTGTAAGGTGTAAGGTAGGGGTCTTGCTTCATGCTTCTGCACATGGAAATCCAGTTTTCCCAGCACCATTTATTGAATAGACAGTCCTTACTCCAGGAATTGGTTTTAGATCCTTGATCAAATATAAGTTGGCTGTAGATATTTGGATTGATCTCCGGTGTTTGTATTCTGTTCCATTGGTCTATCCATCTGTTTCTGTACCAGTACCATGCTGTTTTGATTACAACTGCCCTGTAGTATGTCCTGAAATCTGGTATTGTGATGCCTCCAGCTTTGTTTTTGTTGTATAAGATTGCTTTAGCTATTCGAGGTCTCCTGTGTCTCCATATGCATTTCAGCATCATTTTTTCCAGATCTGAGAAGAATGTCTTTGCTGTTTTGATTGGTATCGCATTGAATCTATAAATTGCTTTTGGGAGAATGGACATTTTGATGATATTGATTCTTCCAATCCATGAGCATGGAAGATTTTTCCATTTTTTGGTATGTCAGGTTGATGATTTTCTCAGCTAAGAACCCCTGAGTTGTCGCATTCTTAGGACGTTTACGTTTTCCTTCAGGTGTGGTATAGTGTGATGAAAATAGAAAAATTGTCTGTGGCCCTTCTCTGTAATTCTAATTCTAATTCTTTGAATTCTGGGCTCTAAAGGCAGAGCTTTTTAAGACTCCAGCTCACTGGAGAGAGTTAGAGTGAGGTGAAAACTTAGGTCTCCAATGCCTGTCCTGGACTCAAGTAACGTGGTGGAGGGGAATGTGGGAGTCTTAGAATTTTCAGGGGATGGCTGACTTGTTTTTGTTTTTGTTTTTTTTTGTTTGTTTGTTTGTTTGTTTGTTTGTTTTTGACAGGCAGAGTGGACAGTGAGAGAGAGAGACAGAGAGAAAGGTCTTCCCTTGCCGTTGGTTCACCCTCCAATGGTCACCGCGGTTGGCGTGCTGCGGCCGGCGCACCGCGCTGATCCGATGGCAGGAGCCAGGTACTTATCCTGGTCTCCCATGGGGTATAGGGCCCAAGCACTTGGGCCATCCTCCACTGCACTCCCGGGCCACAGCAGAGAGCTGGCCTGGAAGAGGGGCAACCGGGACAGAATCCGGCGCCCCGACCGGGACTAGAACCCGGTGTGCCGGCGCCGCAAGGCGGAGGATTAGCCTAGTGAGCCAAGGCGCCGGCCCTGACTTGTTTTTGATATTCTTTTTCTTGGTCCAATTTTTGGTGGTAAAAATTCTATAAACTATTTTGTTATTTTAGAATGCCCTAGAATGAAATTTGCCTGTTTATTATTCCCTTAGGAAAGGGACTGAATCCAATGGACCTGACTAGCAGGTGTCATCCTTGTGGTTTGGTGAGAGGACCCAGGTCTTGTGGAGTCTGGTAGATGGATTGTGGTCCAGGTTCTCTCTCTGCCACTTGATGGCCATGTGGCTCTGGGCAAGTTCTCATGCTGATTACTCTTGAGGTTCCTTCTGTTAAAAAGGATGGTAGCACTGTCTGCCTTGCTGAGAGGTTTATAGAGAATTCAGTGAAATCCTGTTTGAAAAGTACCTCTTCTGGGCAAACACTGCCCTCAGCCTGCAGTGCGCAGCCAAGTCTTGTTCCTCTGGGAGTTGGTGTGAGCAGTGGAACAAGACCCCAGATAGTAAAAGCAGCTAAATGTAGTGATGTTTAACCATATGCCAGACACTGTGCTAAGCTCTTTACATGTAGTAAACTCATTTAATCCTCTGAGTTCTCCCAGGAGGCAAGTACTGTTGTTATTCTTGTTTTGGGAAGCTTGAGTCAGAGAGAGGTTAAGCTGTAGGAACTAAAATTTGAACCCAGGCCACCTGGAGCTAGAGGCAGCATTTTTTTTTTAAAGATTTATTTATTTGAAAGTCAAATAAATAAACAGAGAGAGAGGGGAAAACAGAGAGAAGAGATCTTCTATCGCTGATACATGCTCCAAATGGTCTTAATGGCCAGAGCCGGGCTGATCGGAAGCCAGGAGCTGCTTCTACCAGATGTCCCATGTGGGTGCAGGTGCCTAAGCACTTGGGCCATCCTCCACTGCTTTCCAGGCCATCCTCCACTGCTTTCCCAGGCACCTTAGCAGGGAGCTGGATCTGAAATGGAGCAGCTGGGACTTGAGCTGTTGTAGAGGCAGCATTTTTTTTTTTTATGTTATATTATTTATTTTGAAAGAGAGTTACAGAGAGAGGTAGAGACAGAGAGGTCATCCATCCACTGATTTACTCCCCAAGTGGCCGCAATAGCCAGAGCTGGGCCGATCTAAACCCAGGAGCCAGGAGTTTCTTCTGGGTCTCCCACGGGGATACAGGGACCCAAGCACTTGGACCATCCTCTACTGCCTTCCCAGGGATTGGAAGTTGAGCAGGTGGGACCCAAGCCAGCACCCATATGGGATGCCAGTGCTGCAGGCTAGGGCTTTAACCCACTGCGCCACAGTACTTGCCTGAAGCAGCATTTTTAACCAAGACATTTGGCTCCTCTTTTAAGATTTATTTTGGTAGCTGGCGACGCGGCTCACTAGGCTAATCCTCTGCCTTGTGGCGCCAGCACACCGGGTTCTAGTCCCAGTCGGGGCGCCAGATTCTGTCCCAGTTGCCCCTCTTCTAGGCCAGCTCTCTGCTGTGGCCAGGGAGTGCAGTGGAGGATGGCCCAAGTCCTTGGGCCCTGCATCCCATGGGAGACCAGGATAAGTACCTGGCTCCTGCCTTCGGATCAGCGCGGTGTGCCGGCCGCGGTGGCCATTGGAGGGTGAACCAACGGCAAAGGAAGACCTTTCTCTCTGTCTGTCTGTCTCACTGTCCACTCTGCCTGTCAAAAAAAAAAAAAAAAAAAAAAAAAAAAAAAAAAAAGAAGAAGCAGCAGCAGCAAAAGGGCCAGAAGTGGAGCCAGGCACTCACATATGGGACAAGCAACAATTTAATAGCTGTGCCAAATAGCCACCCTGGGCCACTGTGGTGATGTGAGTGAGTAAAGTTGCCACATGTGATGCCAGCTGTTTCATGTCCCAGTTGCTCTGCTTCCAGTCCGGCTCCCTACTAGTGGTCTGAGAAAGCAGTCAAAGATCCAGATGAAGCTCCTGGCTTCAGCCTGGCCCAGCCCAGACCATTGCAGCCATTTATGGTAGTGTACCAGAGGATGGAAGATCTCTGTCTCTCCCTCTCTCTCTAACTCTCTCAAATAAATGACTAAATCTTTAAAAACAGAACGAACACCCATCCTTATTTTTAAAAATGTTTATATTTCGCTCAACATAAAGTAACAAGTTGTTGATGTAGAAATAATGGCATTACAAATGAGGTGTGTAAATATCAATTTGATATAACATGTTGTAGAATTGTGGCATAGCAGGTTTAACTGCTGCTTGCAATGCCAACATCCCATATCGGAGTGTCAGCACAAGTTCTGGCTGTTCCACTTGTGGTCTAGTTCACTGCCAATGTTCCTGGGAAGGCAATGGAAGATGTTCCAAGTACTTGAGCCTGTCCCACCCCTGTGGGAGACCCAGATGGAATTCCAGGCTCTTGGTTTTGGCCTGGCCCGGCCCTGGCTGCTGCAGCCATTTGGGGAGTGAATCAGCAGATGAGAGATCTCTCTATCTCTGTGTATTTCCCTCTCTGTCAGTCTGCCTTTGAAATAAATAAATAAATCTTTGTTTTTTTTAATAAAAGTTACAAGATTTACAACCAAAATACTGTATTGTGGAGCAGTGCCTAAAAAGATAATTATATGTTCCATATCCAAATCACGGGGGAATTTATTTAAAATTTAAAATAAATGTTTGGCCTAAATAGCAACATAAATATATAATTACTTGAAGGAAAAAAATCTGTGTAATTTTCTCAAGTCAGCAGGATTTATAAACTGGTACTATCTACTTTGAAATAACTAGGATCTCTTTTCCTGATTCTATTGAAGGCTGATTCTTCAGAAAATACACACAGCACTTTGGTAATTTATAGATTTACATTTTTACCTTTGGCTTAAAAACCGGGTCGGCGTTGTGGCATCATGAGTTAGAGTTGTGGTGTAGCTGGTTTGAGTCCCAGCTGCTCCACCTCCCATCCAGCTCCCTGCTAATGGATCTGGAAAGGCAGCAGAAGATGGTCCAGGTCTTTGAGTCCTTGAACCTGTGTGGGAGACCCAGAGGAAGCTCCTGGCTTTGGCCTGGCCCAGCTCTGGCCGTTGTGGCCCTCTGGGGAGTGAACCAGCAGATAGAAGACTTCTCTATGTGTTGCCACCTCTCTGACTCTTACGTTTCAAATAAATTTTAAAAACTAAATAAATATCTTGAGAAAAGAAAAACAGTATAAAAACATCCCTTTCTGCCCTTCACATCAACAGCTCGGGTGCTGGGGCTACATTTTGCTAAGCTGGGTGGCTTTGTGTCTGGCTGCCTGGCTATGACAGGGCAGAAATGGCTACCTCACAAAAGGACTGTGAAGCTGGAGTCATTTGTCTGAATCAGTGTTTCTACTAGGTTGCAGTTTCTGTAAATGGGGTCTTGAGAGGATAGAGAAATGTGTAGAGATCAGAATTGAGTTTAGAGGGGAACCAAGGAAATGAGTGAGGGGCTGGGGAGGGGAAGCTGTGAAGACAGGGGAGCCTTGAGTTAGGAGATGTGCCCCTTTCAGAGTGGGCACTAGCTGCCTTTCGTCTGTCTTCTCTCCAGCCCAGGCCTATAGAGCGTATAGCTAGACATAAGGTAGTGCAGAAGAGAATGCTGAAAGGATGTGGCTGACAAGGAAAAGCCTGAAAGTTCCTCTGGAGTTCTTTAAAAACAGGATGGCTCAATTTGGAGCCTCGACAAAAGGTAGAGAAAGCACCAGGCGGTGTGTGACAGGTCGAGGGCAGTCTTCCAGTCAGTTTGAAATGTCCCTACTTGGCTTCACACTGGCTGTCGCCTACCCCTTGCTTCTTCCCTGAGGAGTGCTGGGCGAAGAGAGCTGTTTGTTGCTTTCCTCCATCCGTGGTGGCCATATGCTTTCTGGAAAGTACAAAGTCATTTCCCAGAGGAAACGTCGGGGAGGATCTCTGGTCTGGAACTTAGTGTCTCTTGTGGCCTTCCTAGGGTGGGTTCTTTCTGACTGTGGGACCTGGAAGATGGACTGGGAAAGAGCATTGATGACTCCTACCTTGTCCACACAGATTCTTTTGATGCTTTTGTTCTCGCCTTTTCACTAACAACTCAAATGTACGCTTACCTGTGCCCTTTTTGCTTAGGGTTCTGCAGCATTCCAGACCTCGAGCATCACATCAGGATGGGAAAAAGACGTTGTGTCCCTCCACTCGAGCCCAAGTTGGCAGCTGGCTGTTGTGGGGTCAAGAAGCCCAAACTCTCTGGAAGTGGAACGCACAGTCACGGGACCCAGTCCACAACTGTCCCCGGCTCTAGTTCAGGACCTCTTCAAAACCACCAGCATGTGGACAGCAGCAGTGGACGGGAGAATGTGTCGGACTTAACTCTGGGGCCTGGAAATTCTCCCATCACACGAATGAATCCCGCATCGGGAGCCCTGAGCCCTCTCCCCCGGCCCAATGGAACTGCCAACACCACGAAGAATCTGGTGGTGACTGCAGAGATGTGCTGCTACTGCTTTGATGTACTCTACTGTCACCTCTATGGCTTCCCACAGCCTCGACTCCCTAGATTCACCAATGACCCCTAGTGAGTAAGCCGGTGCTGGGGACAGCATCGAGGGTGTGGTAGCGTATTTAGGGGGCCATTCTTTTGGAGGGCCAGCTGCTTATAAAGGTTTAATGTCCTTTGAGCAAAGGATGATGGGAAGAGAATGATGAGAAATGTCCAGATGGTGTTAAGAACATTGAGTGGATAAGTAATGGTAGGGGTCGAGGTTATGTTTGGATGAGGGGGATGTAGATTTGCTGTTGATGTTCTCTTCTGTTGATTCACACAGCAGTGGGTAGGTCATCGAATGTCTAGATTTGGGGACATCACACCATCTGGGAACAGTACAAGTGAATTGGTGTCTGAGGGCTGGGCTAGAAACTAGGAGCTGTCATTCATTGGGAACACTTATTTTTTAAAAGTTACTTATTTGAAAGAGATGTAGAGAGAAAAGGGGGGAGAGAGAGGCAGAGAGATCTACCATCCACTGTTTCACTCCCCAAATGGCTGCAGTGGCCAGAGCTGGGCTAATCTAGAGCCAGGAGCCTCTTCCGGTCTCCCACATGGGTGGCAGGGGCCCAAGAACTTGGGCCATGTTCCATTGCTTTCCCAGGAACATTAGTGGGGAGGAGCAGCTGGGACTCAAACCAGCGCCCTTATGGGATGCCGATGTCGCAGGCAATGGCTTTACATGGTACTTCACAGTGCCAGTTCCTTTTATTTTTATTTTACGATTTATTTGTTTGAAAGGCAGAGTGACAGAGATCTTCCGTCTGCTGGTTCACTCTGCAAATGCCTACAATGGCCGGAGCTGGGCCAGGCTGAAACCAGAAGCCTGGAACTCCATTCGGGTCTCCCACATAAGTAGCAAGGGTCCAGGCACTTGGATTGTCCTCTACTGCTCTCCTAGGCACATTAGCAGGGTGCAGGATCGGAAGCAAAGCAGCCGGGACTCCAGCTGGTGCCTCAGTTCTGGATGCCAGCATCACAGACAGTGGTCTCATCCACTATGCGTAATGCTGACCTCTGTGCCACTATTTTTAAATCGAGACTCTGCTTTTTGTCCCAAGCCCTCCAAAGGTATCCATGCCTTCAATGTATGTGAAGCATAAAGTGAAGAAGCTCATTTTCTTCTTCCTCTGAATTGGAAGCAGCTCTGAGCTCACTTTGAAGTGCATGGCTGCTTCATGATGTTCATTTTTAGGGGATGCCTTTGGAGCATTTATTGATCTAAAGCTCATTCCTCAGCTGTTGGTGCCATGTGAAGGGTGTGCAGACAGGGGCAGATAAGAAAAGGATTTGTTGAGTTGGCATATCACACACTGAAACCAATTAGTGATAGAGGGGAAGTTACTCCTGTTTGTGTCATGGAAGAAGAAATGGAGAAAAATGTGCTGCCCTTTTAAAGAAATATTGCTGTGTGATACCCTGTCAGAAAACTCTGAACCCTCCAGCTAGTGATTCAGCCTGTGTAAGACTGAGATGTTCCATGCGAGAAAGCAATCTATGTTTAGAGAGCTAGGTGGTGGTGGCCTTGGCCTTTAGGTCTGGACTGCTATGTTTAGGACTTTGTATTTCCATCATGAAGAGGTTTTTGAGTAGGTTTTAGGACAATACCTGGCTGGTGCTGGGGTTCTCTATTTGGAAGGAAAATGTGGGTCGGTGGGAGATCTCCTGGGAGTCTTTGTAACAATGAACAAAGAAGTAGATAACTTCAGGGGTGTGGTGGGATGTGGGATCTCAGGAAGAGGGGATAGCCCTGGCTGCTCTTTCTAGAACGGCTCTCACTGTCCATCTGACGTAGCTTAATGAAGCATGACTTTGGCCTAGAAATGGAAGTGGCAGCTGCTAAAGAGAAGCTTTCTTGAGAAGACACTTGTTTTTCTTTTCTGAAAACTTATAATCAGGAAATATTTGTAGTTGCCAGGAGCAGATGTAATTATGGGAATAGTGTGGGTATGCAGGTAGGTATGTCTCCATGAAAGATGGAGCTAGGAACCATGGCTGTCCATATAAGCAAGGTAAAGAAGACATGGAGAATTAGAAGACCAAGTTGAGCCCTAGGCAGAGGAAGAGGCAAATAGTACATAAATGCAGCGTGAAAGAGAATTAAAGCCGTCAGCACAGAACCCGGGAAAGCCGGCACTGAGAGCCTTTCTCCATGTCGTCTTGTAGAAGTCTCCTCTCTCTTTCTAGCCAGGAAGACTGAGTAGGGCCTTCAGATAGACAGAAATTCAGAAAAGTGTCCTTTTGAGCAGTGAAGGAAATGACCAAAGCCAAAAGGTTGTGTTCCTATCCGTGAATAATTTAGGGCTGGAGAATGTTTTTTGTTCTGCTTTTTTTAGTCCACTCTTTGTGACATGGAAGACAGGGCGGGACAAGCGGCTTCGTGGCTGCATTGGAACCTTCTCAGCCATGAATCTTCACTCAGGACTCAGGGAATACACGTTAACCAGGTAATAATGCCAGACATTAAGAACTGTGGCTAGTTTACTAGATTCAGACAAGCACCTGTGTCATCTAAGTGATATGTTTTGAGTGTTCTCTTCTTGGTAATCAGGAAATGCAAGGACTGTGATCTAGAATGAGTCACCTGCCAGTCCAAGCGTAGACAGTTAATAACACGGGGTTGTTGTTAACATGTTAATGTTGATGGATGATAGCTGTTCTTCACATGTCCCAGGATTCAGTAATCTGTGGGCTCTGTGGCACGTGGTCTTGGCTCCTAGCTCCAGAGCAGCCTCACTTATGTTTTCTGTCCCCCTCCAGTGCACTTAAGGACAGCCGATTTCCCCCCCTGACCCGAGAGGAGCTGCCTAAACTTTTCTGCTCTGTCTCCCTCCTTACTAACTTTGAGGATGCCAGTGATTACCTGGACTGGGAGGTGAGAACAGCCGCATTTGGAACTCTGCATCTCTCGTTGCATTTGGGTTCGGGTTAGTACATGGTAATGTATCTCCTTCATTGAGAGAGAGGGTATGAGAATGTGAAAGCTGAGTTTGGAATCCATTGTGGGCAACACGGGTGACAGAAAGGGCTGCTGTAGAAGGAGGAAGAGACAGAAATGTAAAGGCTTTCTTCTGTTTCTTCCTGATGCACCGTGTTCTGTAATCCTTCTCCCCCATCTGATAAGAAATGGGATGAAGAAAATATTTGAGGTCCCTCTTGGTGAGAGTGTCAGTGAAGTTTTTCATGAGGATTCCAATAAGAAGAGTCATGAACCCAGATAAAAATCTTGTGGCATGTTCATTGAATGAGATGGGTTTTATTGGGTGAGCTCTCTTTATTTAAGGTTTATTTATTTATTTGGAAGGTAGAGTTACAGAGAGAGGGAGAGATGGAGAAAGAGAGATCTTCTTTCCCCTGGTTCACTGCCCAAATGACCAAAATCAGGAGCTTCATCTGGGTCTCCACATGGGTGGCAGGGGCCCAAGTACTTGGGCCATCCTCCATTGCTTTCCCAGGCATATTATCAGGGAGCTGGATCAGAAGTGGAAAAGCCAGGACTTGAACTGGCGCGCATATATAGAATACTGGCAAGGTGGTGGTTTAACTCTCTATGCCACAATGCTGGCCCTGCGTGAACCCTTTGGAGAACTTATTTCTACAACCTTAACATTCTCAGAGAGATTGAGCTTTCCCTAAAGCTGAACTTTGTTTGGTTCCTGCCTGAGAGAGTCACAAAAAGCAGGAGGCTCTGCTGTTTGCAGACCTGGGTCCAGACTGGTTAGGGGACAGTGTCGATTCACAAGTGTATGTGGGTGACTGAAGTTCCATCAGAGTCAGTAAATACCGTGTACTTGGTTGTATTTTTCTATAGGTAGGGGTCCATGGGATTCGAATTGAATTCATCAATGAAAAAGGCGTCAAACGTACAGCCACATACTTGCCTGAGGTTGCTAAGGAACAAGGTGAGTCAGGCACATGAGATTTTAACCAACAGTGCGAGTCACAGTGGTGCCCAGTAATAAGGGCAGGAGAATGACGTGTTTCATCTTTCATCCCAACTATGACCAGGAATGAGTGTCTTCTTAACTAAAGCCTACCATATTCCTGTAGAACCAGGGGTAAGCTTCCAAAAAGATCTACAAGCTGGGAAAAGAAAAAGGGTAAAATGTCCCTTACTTGCCTGCTTTTTTCAAATACTTCCTTTCACTGAATAGTTTTATTTCTTGGCCCCTTGTACTCCATGATAATTGTGGCAAAACACCAGCAATCAGCCTGAGGTAGTATAAAGTTCATTATAAATGGACGTTGCCATTCTGATGATGAAATGACTAAATATACTTGGCAGAGGGCAAAACCTACTGATTTCATAGAACTCTGTGGTTACTGAGTTCTTAATGGGGAATTTAAGGGTAGCAAATAGATTGGGCAGATTTTCTCTTTCAAAGACTATCTAGAGAAACACCTTTAAATGTTGCTTGTGCATTCTTTGATATGTAACCTAGTTTTCTTTCTTTCTTGGAATTAGTCTGTTTTTGAAAATAATATGTGAAACACAATATTTCTTGGGTGTGAACCTGGAATAGCGAAAAATACCCAGTTAAGTATATCGATGAACTCGTTATGTGGAAAGCCATTGCCTTGTTCTCTTGTGGTTGTGTTTAGACCTTTTCAAAAGTGTGGATGTGGCATGAAAAGGAATCCACTCAGGTGGCCCTTTGGGGCCCTAAAGCTAACACACTCACAGGAAGACATACCGTAAGCTTTTTAACGGTGAAATGGGTAAATAACGAAAATACTTTTGCCATTTAAAATTGGTTGGAAAAATGAAAAATTTCTGTATCTAGTACAGTAACTTGGGTTTTTGTTTGTTTGATACGTTTGGTTTTACACTGTTAAAATTACGGGTAAGAACAACACAGCCAGAAAGGGACTGCTTCAAAAACTGTGGAAACGCGCATTAACTTTTAGTTCAACTTTGTGGCAAGTTCCCTCTCATATGTGTAAACAACTCTCTTGTCCTTCCTAAAGGAGAAGCTTCCTTCCTGCTCTCAGTTCTCTGTCATAGAAAACAGGACTCCTAGAAATTACCAGACTGAAGGAAAACCACACAAAGGAATATGAGCTACAAAATTTGAATTCCTCTCTTCCCACAGAGCAGCCCTGGGTACCGGCATTAGATCACCAGGCCAGTCTAAGTTGGGACTATGTTTGTTCCTAGAGAATTATACGGGGATAACATCTGACAGGAAGGATGCAGGAGCAGGGAGCCTGGGGACAGCCATTACGGCATGTGTCCGGCTGCCACCTCATGTCTCAGAGTCTCCACTGGACTGTCAGTGAGGCAGATGGGGCTCCAGGTACGTGGGGTTAGTGCCTAGGGCTTCCTCTGCCCCTAGCAGACTCTGCTGCTTTTTGAATCCCATTCCTCTTCCTGCACTGGCCACATGAAAGCATGTGCTACTCTTATGTGATTGTGTGCTGACCTCAGTGTGGCTTCTCTTCTCAGACTGGGATCAGATCCAGACAATAGACTCCTTGCTCAGGAAAGGTGGCTTTAAGGCTCCCATCACCAGTGAATTCAGAAAAACGATCAAACTTACCAGGTAAGTTGCTACCTTGATGTCTTTGCCATTTTAATTTAGCTGGGGTTGGATGGAGAATATTCTGGAGGGAAAGGAAAGGAAATATCTCTGCTAATGGTCCTATAGCACAGAAGTACAGATGAGGCTTAAGCTCTGAGGAGGCAGGGGCAGCAAAGACAGATGGACCAGCGTCCACAGCCAGTCTGGTGGCAGAGTTGGGGCAGGGGTGAGGCCTGCTGAGCAGGTCATGGGTATCTTTGCCAGACCTCTCTGAGAGGCTGAGGGGGAAGACTGGAGTTAGGAAAGAAGGCTCCCTGTGTACAAGTTCAGGGTCAGTTGAGGCACATGCCCTGACTACCTGTGCAGTCAGGTGGCAAGGGCTATAGGCGAGAGAGAGAAAATACTTTCTACCAAAAATAATAACGCCCCTGTTTGTGGACAGTACTTCATGGGGAGGCTGCCTAGTATCACAGAAGGCACATGAACTTGGGGTCTGAATCCCAGCTCAACCACTTGCTCACTGTGTGACCTGGGCCTGTTTGCTGTCGGTAAGATGTGAATGATAATACCTCAGGGTTGGTTTAGGATGTGGTAAGGTGATGTGGAGACTCTAGCCCAGGGCCAGGCAACATTGTAGATGATCAGTAGATGTCAGTTCTCTTCCCATCCCTATTAAAATTGGAAACTCAGGTTAGCTCCTGCAGGCTTCTGTTGGGCCCCTCCTCTATAAAATGCTGAATTATCATATACTAGCCTCACAGATCTGTTTGGAAGATAACCCAGTGTTTTTGAAATGCTTTGGATTCCAAAAATTTTAAAAACAGCAACAAAAAATGCTTCAAATACAAAGCATTATCATTATTATTATTATTACAATTTATTTGAACAGCCATTTCCCTGTCAAAATTCAGGAATAATCACCTTGCAGTGGAGGAGTGATTACAGTGGGAAAGAGATGGCTCTGGGTAAGGATTGTCACACCCAGCTCCTGTGGTCTGTAGTAGGCTCCATAGGTTTGTAACACCCCATGCTTCGCATCCTGACTCATGGCTCTTTCCAGAGCAAAGCCAAAGTGCTATGGAATCTGTTCTGATGACCCTGTGATATGGCATATTCATCTGGGGATTGAGACCTGTCCTATATAGCCCCAAGGATCCTTTAACCTGATTTCATCAGAATTTGACCCAGAATTAGGTATCTGTGCCCCTTTTAGTTATAATAACTTGTTTGTTGCTCTTTTGCAAATTGAGGTTGCATTTCTGTCAAATTTATCTCCTTTTAACCTGAAAGTAGATACACAGTTTACACTGGGTTTTGGTGCAGCCATCTTCCAATCTGCCACCCATTTAATTTGACCTTGACATTCTTCATCCAGACCCCAATAGCAGATTGCTTCCAGGCTGCTTATGATGAGCATATGTAGAGGTTGAAGGTGGGCTGTGCTGAAACACATTCTCAGGGTGAATCGTGATTGTGCTTTTTCATCTTGTTCATGTGTAATAACAACATTGTTTTCTTGTGCCGTCTTTCATTTTCTGTAAGTAAGATTGCTCTTGGTCTTCCATTTTATTCTTTCAAATGTGGAATAAGCTTTTGGTTTTCTCTAATGAGTGACTTTGCAAAAAGAAGTGTTTGGGTCCTAATAATACCCTTTCCTGTTTGCCTTGTACAGGTACCGAAGTGAGAAGGTGACAATCAGTTATGCGGAGTATATTGCGTCTCGACAGCACTGTTTCCAGAATGGCACTCTTCATGCCCCGCCCCTCTACAATCATTACTCCTGACACACGGCTGCATGACCAGTCCCACCCCCCTGTGGCCACCAATGGCTATGACATCATTGGAGCAGATGCCTCCTCTTCCTGGTCCAGTTACTTCTATTACTGCACCATTTTATGATGCTAGCTTCCGTTGCCAAGTCTGCCTCCCGCTGACAGAGGGGGTGGGGTTACACTGAATGAAACAGAACTTGAGGGGCCCAAGCCTTATCTCAGCCTTTCCTCAATATGGGGTTCCGTTGGATTGGGGCTCCTCCGTGACTAGTGAGAATTACTGTGGGGGTGCGGAAGACCCTTGGCTTGTGATTTGCCACATGTGTTGGCCATGTGCTGGAAGCTGGAGTTGATGATCCAAGAAGGCTTACCCCACACACGCCCCTGCAGCCTCCCCAGATCAAGTAGGTGTATTCCCCTTGGCAGTCTGGGCAACGGAGACCAACAAGAAACATTTTTAGGTTGTTTTAAATTCCTTTTTTTAAACTTCCAGTTTATTGCGTACCAAGAGTTGTTCACAACCTCCATGCTTCATAAGTGGACGCCATGTTAGGGTTGAACGTGGGCACCATGAGTCCTCAGAGGCTCCTGGACAGAGACCCACATGAAGATCGGAAGCCCTTTGGATGGCGTTGCAGATCTCATTGCTTAATAAGCCGTGAAGGTTTTAATTCTCATCCCACTCTCAGTTGGACTTTCTGGCACTCTTCCTGCATTGAGTCTCCCGGTGTTGAACAGAGCGTTGTGTAGCCTGCTGAGGAATGGAACGGAGATGCCCACAGGAGGTCCTGGTGTCATCACTGCGTGCGGGTGTGAAAGGAGAGGCCTCTTCCTCACCACCCGGCTACCTCACTCCTTCACTGGTAGCAGTGCCTATAGCTGGATCTGGGTTCTCAAAAGCGTAGATGTGCAGATAAGTGGCTGGGTTGGGTTTAGGAAGACCCATTGTTGTAGGCGAGAATTGGCAGTCTCCTTTTCAGACATATATCCTGAGGGACCTTGAAGCAGGGGAGTTCCTCTTCCAGTTTGCCTGTAGAAGTGGGAAGACTGTTGATCTTGTCCTTGACGGGGCTTCAGAACAGAGCCGTGTAGTTGAAGGTGAATCTGTCTGGCCTGACGTGCTGGGGATCTTTACCCCACCAGGGCAGATTTCCAGATAGCTCATTTCACTCTGGGTCATTCAAACTTCCTGTGACATGTTTCCCTTTCTCATTGTTGCTGATTTCCAAATAGCTGTCAGCAAGTTTCTCCTCCCTTTTACCTACACTTCACTCACTGGTGGCAGAGTTCATAGAACTAGGGACCTTGGGCAATGCTTGGAAAATACTGGCACAGAGGCACTGCTAATGTGATGATCACAGGAACAGGTGGCCAGTTGGAATAAAGGATCCTAAGAATGGTGACACACTAGTTTTCAGCACCATGCTTAGAGAACTCTTAGAGTAGGTTGGGTGTCAACCCAGTGAGCACAAGTTATGATTTAATTTATTTTGTGAAGTTTATGTGGCAACAGTGTGGCTTTCTGAAATGGGCAGATGAATTCAAGTTGAGAGATCTTTTGCATTTTCTTCTACCAGGACTGGGGGAGCGAGCAAGGCACAGTCTGAGGAAGGACGCGTGTGCTGTCCTAGGTGTTGCTGCTGGCTTCCTGGGAAGCAGTGGGTGAGGGTGGAGAGGTCCGCTTGAGGCCCTGGAATGTGGGTGACATGAGGGTGCCCAGGCCATTGCTGTGCTGGGCTCCCGCAGCCTGCCACATTTCCCTTGCACTGTAAACGAAGGTGAAGGGGTCATTTCCTGATTTCCTGCTGCTGAGAACAAATGTCTTGTTATGAACAGATGTGACAACAGTTACTCTTAGGTGCCATGGTTGATGTCAGGGTGGTCAGCTCTGGACCAAGCCACCCACCTCCAATTTGTACAACAGTATTGATACATAGGGCTACACTCATTACTGTTCAAGCGTTCTGTGTTAAAAGTTGTGTTTAATTTCTAAAGATTAAAAAAAGCAAAAAAAATGGTGCTAAACTTCCCCCCCTGAGCACGCTCAGTGAGACTGGTCATGCAAGCATTTACAGTGCCATGCTCCTCAAGCCTCTTTTCTTGTAGAATTGTTGCCCTATTTTGTCTTTCCCAGTGTATAATATTTTTTTTTAATTTTATTAAGGGTAGGGTAGGATACCTTGCCATTTAAGAAAATGAACAGAAAATTTTAAAACCCAAGAAATGGGGAAAAAAAATCAGTGCACAAGAATCGGGCTGGTGAAGCCCAGCACCACACTGCAGTGGGCTCAGTGGCTTTGGCGTGAAGAAGCCTTACTCCCTGCACATTCCCTCATGCTCCCACACAAGTCCAGCAGTGGAAACACTGGAAGGCCTCCTGCCTCGGCAAGGCACTCAGGAGGTGGCCCAGCCAAACTATCTGGCCCCGTGAGGAACGGGTACGGTCAGGGTCCTCCCTGAACAGGGCCCAGTCAGGAAGCAGTCTGGAAGTGCACGGTCATGCTCATCTCACGAGAACGTGTGGCAGATGGCTCTCAGGAAAAGACCACGTCTGGATCACCCATGTGGCAGCTTTGCATAGGAAAGTGACAGCTCCTAACTGGGACTGAACTGCCTGCCACACACGTGACCAAAGCAGCGATGAGGGTGGCAGGGTTAGGGAGAACAAAGTGTTTCCTGCTGAGTGTTTTCCTTCATCCCTGGGCTGCTCAGGCCAAACAGTAGGTAACCACTGTTGTCGAGGAGCCGGCACACCTCTGCTGGCTTGCTTTGGAGTCGGTCTCACCCCTAGCTGTGAGTGCCTTTTGGTCTGGAAAGTTGGCTCGTCTCATCATACCCACAGCTAGGACATTCTCTCCCTGTAATTATGAATTGTCCTTGTTTTACATTAACTACAAGAGAATGTCTTTGATCCCTAGAGTTTGTCGGTGTTGGATTGTTTCCACTGTGCGGTTCTTAAAACTTTTTCGCTTCATAATATTAAAACAACTCATGTTAGAGACCCTTTCCACGTGGAAGGTTCATAGTTGAGACATTACATATATTTTGTTGTTTATAATAAAAATCATCTATACAGAAGAAGTCCTGGGTGTTAATTTCAGTACTTTGCACAAGATCTGTTTTCCATGATGTGTTAACATCTACAACTTCACTAAGTGTTGGTGTTATTTTCTATCGAGACTTCTGGAGCCTAGGGAGCTATGTGTTCTTTTTGTTGTTTGTTTTCTTACTTCCCTGAAGCAAGAGACTGGCCTTCAGTGCAAAGACTTCAGACCAATTCTTTGTATTACACTTGGTTGCCTCTTGGCTATTTAACTTCTGAGTGCAAATCATTGAACTCTTTAACGAAGTATTGTAGAGAATAAATCATAATGGGTAAACATTATTTGTCCTGCCTGTTTCTTTGTAGCCATGTGACTTTGAGTTATAGGAAACCTTGATATTTGTTTAAGGCAGCCTCACATAGTATTCATTCAGCCTACATGTTTTGTGTAGTTCTTGTCAATCCCCATGATCAGCACTTGTGGACTTTTCTCTGTGTGTGTATGTGTGTTGTGTGTACAGAGGGAAGGGCAGTTGGTTTTTTAAGTTGTTATTTGACAAGTAGTTACAGACAGGAAGAGGGAGAGACAGGCAGAAAGGTTCACTCCCCAAATTGCTACATCGACCAGAGCTGGGCTGAAACTAAGCCAGGAGCTTCTTCCAGGTCTCCCGTGTGGGTGCAGGGGCCCAAGCACTTGGGCCATCTTCCACTGATTTCCCAGGTCATAAGCAGAGAGTTGGATGGGAAGAGGAGCAGCTGGGACTCAAACTAGCACCTGTATAGGATGGAGGCTTAGCCTACAGCACAGCACTGGCCCCACCACTGGTTTTAGAGCCAAATTGGTTGAGCTGTCATTCATGGACCCTTTAAAGTTTGGGGTTTTGCAGAAAGGTTTTTCATTGGGTTTTCAAATGAAACTTGACCTTGCCCAAACTCAAATCTCTGGAGCGGAAACACCAACCCCCTCCTCTTGTGGTATCTTTTGGTGATGGTGATTAACTCAAGCAAAGACTGGGGGGCAGGCTAGTGAGGTCAAGGGTAGCCTGGAAAGCTTATTATTTCTGGATGACCCAGAAAGGTTATGTGCATGGGATGCTGCAGTGCCAGCATCCCATGTGGGCGCCAGTTTGAGTCCCAGCTGCTCCTGGCTCCTGGCTTCCGACTGGTGCAGCTCCAGCCATTGCAACCACCTTGAGAGTGAAACAGCAAAAGGAAGACCTCTCTCTGCCTCTGTAACTCTGCCTTTGAAATAAATAAAATCTTAAGGGGGGGGGGGCGCTGTGGCATAGTGGGTAAAGCCACTGCTTGCAGTGCTGGCATCCCATACGGGTGCCAGTTCGAGACCCAGCTGCTCCACTTCCACTCCAGCTCTCTGCTATGGCCTGGGAAAGCAGGAGAAGATGGCCTAAGTCCTTGGGCCCCTGCACCCACATGGGAGACCCAGAAGAAGCTCCTGGCTCCTGGCTGCTGGCTGCTGGCTGCTGGCTGCTGGCTTCAGATTGGTGCAGCTCTGGCCGTTGTGGCCAATTGGGGAGTGATTCAACGGATGGAAGACTCTTCTCTCTCTTAAATAAATCTTTAAAAAAATTAAAATATAAAAAATTTTCAAAAAGGATGCCTATGTTACAGGCAGCGGCTTAACCCATTACAGCACAACGGTGGCCCCGAGACAGTTTCAAATCTAGTTTCCATCATTTAGAAAAGAATGACCAGTGCAGTGTGGGGGGAAAATTATTTTCAATTTGTTAGACAACATTTAAAAATCATTCTCTGTGTATACATTTTCTTTCTTTTTTTTTTTTTTTTTTTTTTTAATACAAAGCAGATGTATTTGCACTCACAACAATGAGGACTGGAAAGAAAGCCGTCTTCGGGCAAGTGGAAGCTATCACGGCTTAGGACCCACTACACTGAGCTGATGCCTCAGCAGGCTTCTAATTTCTCCAGAAAGGCAAGGTGGTATTCCAGATAATCTATGTTCATTTTCTGTTTTTCCAGGAACTCTCCCACAGAGTGAAAGATCATTTTCACCAGTCTTGGAAGCTGAAGTCTGTAGGTCTTGCAAGATCTTGCTTTGTACGTTCTCCATGTGCAGAGCAGACATGAAGGCTTGCGTGCCGGTTCCCCAGTTATCTATATCAGGCCTCTTAACCAGAAGGCAGATTTTGCCCTCACGTTTCCTCAGATGTCTCAGGAACTACCTAGCATGCTCCCTCTTCACCTCAGCCTGCTCCTCAAAGAACAGGGCAAAGGGAGCCAATCCTGTCTTCATTGTACTAACAGGCCATGGATAAATAAGCATCCCTGATGTGCAGCTGGTGAGATGCTACTCAGTTAATTGCAGTTCTACACTCTTTCTGGAAGGGGCCATGGGCCATGGACCTGGTATTCTATCAGCCTTATGAAAGTCCAGCCGTAAAAAGCACCCCATGAATTTTCTACAAAAAGAAAGTTCGCTCCAAATATTTAAAGGATATTCTATAAAACATAGAAGTGAATCAGGCCCAACGCTGTGGTGTAGCGGGTAAAGCTGCCATCTGCAATGCCAGTATCCCATCTGGGCACTGGTTCAAGTCTCAGCTGCTCCACTTCCAATCCAGCTCTCTGCTCTGGCCTGGAAAAGCAGTAGAAGATGGCCCAAGTCCTTGGGCCCCTGCACCAGTGAGGGAGACATGGACGAAACGCCTGACTCCTGGCTTTGTATTGATGCCGCTCTGGCCGTTGCAGCCAATTGAGAAGTGAACCAGCAGATGAAAGACCTCTCTGTCTCTCTCTCCTCTCTCTCTTCCCTTCTCTCTGTCTCTCTACCTCTCTTGTCTGTGTAACTCTTCCAAAAAAAATAATTAAAAAAAAAAGTTAAGTGAATTGGGGAGTGGGCATGTGGTTTGGTAGCTTAAGTCGCTGCTTGGGATAACGGCATCCCATATTAAAGTGCCTGGTTTGAGTCCCAGCTGTTCTGCTTCCAATGCAATTTCCTGCTGGTGCACGTCCTGGAGGCTCAGCTGATGGCTCAGATGCTCGGGTCCCTGCCACCCACATGGGAGACCCAGATGGAGTTTCTGGCTTCTGAAGCCTCACTGAGTCCTGGCTGATGTGGGTATTTGGGGAGTGAACCAATGGGCAGCACATCTCTGTCTCTGCTTTTCAAATAAGATGAAAAGAAATTTTTACAATTGTATTTGAAATGTTTAATGAACTGATAGGATTTCTTGTTATTTTTGACATTGTAACCATCCCTGTTGTCTTTCGAATGTGAAACTATCTGCTCAGAAGTCAGCGGTGAGGCTGCCCTGTGATGCAGCAGGTTAAAGCCCTGGCCTGCATTGGAGGGTGAACCAACGGCAAAGGAAGACCTTTCTCTCTGTCTCTCTCTCTCACTGTCCACTCTGCCTGTCAAAAAAAAAAAAAAAAAAAAAAAAAAAAAAAAAAAAAAGCCCTGGCCTGAAGCGCCGGCATCCCATATGGGCGCTGGTTCTAGTCCTGGCTGCTGCTCTTCCCATCCAGCTCTCTGTTATGGCCTGGGATAGCAGTAGAAGATGGACTAAGTCCCTGGGCCCCTCACCCACGTGGGAGACCTGGAAAAAGCTCCTGGCTCCTGGCTTCAGATTGGTGCAGCTCTAGCCGTTGCAGCCATCTGGGGAGTGAACCATTGGATAGAAGACCTCTCTGTCTCTACCTCTCTCTGTAACTCTGTCTTTCAAATAAATAAAATAGATCTATTAAAAAAAAAAAGTCAGTGGTGGTAATTCTAGCCTGAGTGGAGTAGGGAGGTTCTCTCAAGCTGCTTCCATATCAATCGAAGGCCCGTGCCCTTGGCTTGACTATCTGACTTTGAAATACTACTATTCAGGCGGCTGGCACTGTGGTATAGTGAATAAAGCCGTGTGCCGGCCAGCATCCTATATGGGCACCGGTTTGAGTATCGGCTACTTCGCTTTTGATCCAGCTCCCTGCTAATCTGACTGGGAAGGCAATGGAAGATGGCCCAAGTGCTTGGGCCCCCAGCACCCATGTGGGAGACCCAGAAAAGGCTCCTGGCTCCTGTCTTCAGCTCAGCTCAGCTCCAGCTGTTGCTGCCACTTGAGGAATGAACCAGCAAACGGGAGACCTCTCTCTCTCTTCTTCTAACTGCCTTTCAAGTAACTAAATAAATCTTTTTAAAAATATTACTATTGGGGCCAGCGCTGTGACATAGCGGGTAAAGCCGCTGCCTGCATTGCCAGCATCCCATTTGGGCGCCGGCTCAAGTCCTCGCTGCTCCACTTCCAATCCAGCTCTCTGCTATGGCCTGGGAAAGCAGTGGAGGATGGCCCAGGTCCTTGGGCCCCTGTAGCTATGTGGGAGACCTGGAGGAAGCTCCTGGCTCCTGGCTTCAGATTGGCACAGCTCCAGCCATTGTGGCCAACTGGGGAGTGAACCAGTGGATGGAAGACCTCTCTCTCTCTCTCTCTCTCTCTCTCTCTCTCTCTCTCTGTGCCTCTCCTTCTCTCTGTGTAACTCTTTTCAAATAAATCTTTAAAAAAAATACTGCTATTCAGTGGGCTGGTGGAACTGGTGCTGTACAAGGAATCATAGCATCTTAAGGACTAAAGCACATCCTATCCCTTCTCAGTGTTCCTCATTGTGAGATGAGGCTCAGATGTAGAATCTAGGTTCTCTTCCTGCTGCTTACTTGCTCTGTATGCCATAGCAAATTAAAACAACAACGACAACAAAAATAAAGGGTCCCTCCAATTTCAGAACCGTTAGGGAAATGGAGTGAGAAAGGGTCTTGGGCTCACCCTGGCAGTCCTTTAAGTCCCTGCTGACAATCAAACAACTCCCCCCCAACCCACACACACACCCCACCACCACTACCACCTCCATTTCCAGTGTGGTCATTATTTGATCCCATGATGGCTTTGAGCCAAATAACCCAGGGCACTGACGACTGGAATCTTCCCAGGCTGGCAGTGCAGTAGGCTTCAAATCTCGGACCTGCCACTTAGGAGATAGACAAGTATGACTATACTGAGCTTAATTTCCTGCTCTTGGACAGGGGCCATGAAAGCCCACAGTCATCTGCTGGCAATGCTTTGCCCAGCACCCTCCCACACACGCACACACACAAACAGCAGGTTGGTAGGAAGGCTGTGGCCTGTGGCTATCTGGACCATCATCCAGGGTTGGTTGGGTGCAGCTGGCCATAACATGGCAAGTGTGGAACCTTCCAGAACCATAAGCTGCTCTGGGCATGTGAAAGTGATGAGGCCCAGACTTCCTTAAGGAGGTCAGTGTGAAGTAAGCAGGGCATGACTTCCAGGATTTATTTATTTTTTGAAAGGCAGAGTTACAGAGGGGCAGAGGCAGGCAGAGAGAGAGAGAGAGAGAGAGGTCTTCCATCCACTGGTTCATTCCTCAAATGGCCACAATGGTCGGTGCTGTGCTGATCTGAAGCCAGGAGCCAGGAGCTTCCTCCAGGTCTCCCCTGTGGGTGCAGGGGCCCAAGCACTTGGACCATCTTCCTCCCTAACCCCAACCTTAACCTTAACCCCAACCCTAACTCTAACCCCAACCCTAACCCTAACCCTAACTTCCCAGGCCATGGCAGAGTTGGATCAGAAGCAGAGCAGCTGAGACTCAAACCAGCGCCCATATGGGATGCTGACACTGCAGGCGGCGGCTTTATCTGCTATACCACAGTGCTGGTCTCTCTTTTATAGCATTTATCAGCAGATTTCTACCGATAGGTGCCAAAGTTTGTGAGTTTCTGGGAGAACACTTGAACTTGAGAGAGTCTGTGTTAAACTTGAGCATTGGGAGGACTGGAAAGCATATCAATTTTAGTGTCAAGTACAAAACATGAGTGGTTCATGCACCAGGAGTTCTTTGAGCACTCTAAAAAGTTATAAAAGGTTGAAATTCTTCTTTTGATTGAAAAAAATAGTACAGCGATATTAGTGAAGAATACAGGAGACCCTGCTTCATGATTGTATCGGGTCTGTATAATTATTTTCCTTCATTTCCTAAGCATGATATACTGAAAAAGACAAATAAGGATGGTGAAATAGGCATTTACCTTTCAACAACAGTAATCCTGGGGCTGACACTGTGGCACAGTGGTTTTTAACCCACTGTGCCACATGGCACATGGTTAAGCCATGTCCTGTGATGCCAGCAGCCGGTATGATTACCAGTTAGAGTCCTGGCTGCTCCGTCCGATTCAGCTCCCTGCTAATGCAACCAGGAAGGCGATAGAAGATGGCCCAAGTGCCTGGGCCCCTGTCACCCATGAGGGAGACCTAGATGGAGTTCCAGGCTCCTGGCTGGCCCAGTCCAACCCTGGCCACTGTAGCCATTTGGGAAGTGAGCCGGCACATGGAAGACCTTTCCCTAGCTTTCATGGTAACCCCCCTCTGTATCTGATGCTTTCTTCCCGTCTGACTCCTCAGGGGCAGCTTTGGTGCAGTTCCTCCCACCTAACTCGACCAGCAGTGGTCTTGTTTACATCCACCCATGGCACACATCCTGCAGCAACCACTCTGGGGAAGTCCTTTGCAGGAACAAATCTATGCCTGTCCCATCTTGCACGTGAGTATTTACAAGGACTTCCTGAATGAAAATGCTGAGTACGAAACAACCTGTGACACACTGACTGGATGCCTTCTTAGTTATTCTTCCTTCTCTCTTTACCTGTTGGCTTCTCTCTTGCTGTGTGTGTGTGAGCGCACATGTGCAGAGGACACCAAGTGTCGGGTACCCAGCTAGTTTTTGGGCCAGCACACTAAAAGCACTAGGTGCTCTGGAAAGGCTGATGGGACTGTAATTGTTACTATATTTGTAAAGCAAAGGAATGCATATCCTTATCCAGTAATATTTCAATTTGCCTTTTTGTTAAATCATCTGGGTTTACATTATGACTACCTAAGTACTTTCACTAAGGAACTAATTGGTACTCTAGGATTACTTCCTTTATTGTACAATCTTTCATTCGATCTGGGCTTGAAAACGGCACAATTGGGCCAGCTGAGTGTGGTGTGGAAGGTTAAGCTTCTGCCTACAGTGCTGGCATCCCATATGGGTGTCAATTCGGGTTCTGGCTGCTCCACTTCAGATCCAGCTTCCTGCTAATATGCCTGGGAAAGCAGTGGAAGATGGCCCAAGTCCCTGGGCCCCTGCACCCACGGGGGAGACCCGGAAGAAGCTCCTGGCTTCAGATTGGTGCAGCTCCAGCTGTTGTGGCCATCTGGGGAGTGATCCAGTGGATGGATGAGCTCTCTCTCTCTGTATCTCTGCCTTTTGAATAAATAATTTTTTTTAAAGTAATACAGAGAGAAACAGAGTTACACACAGAGAGAAGGAGAGGCAGAGAGAGACTTGGGCCATCTTCTACTTCTTTCCCAGGCCATAGCAGAGAGCTGGATTGGAAGTAGATCGGCTGAGACTCAAACAGGCGGCGGCCCTACCCGCTACACCACAGCAACGGCCCCTCAAATAAATCTTAAAAAAAAAATGAATTCATAATAAAGATACCATAACTAGATAAAATAAATTCTTCTTTTTTTTTTTTTTTTTTTTTTGACAGGCAGAGTGGACAGTGAGAGTGAGAGAGACAGAGAGAAAGTTCTTCCTTTTTACCGTTGGTTCACCCTCCAATGGCCGCCACGGCCGGCGTGCTATGGCCAGCGCATCGCGCTGATCCGAAGCCAGGAGCCAGGTGCCTCTCCTGGTCTGCCATGCGGGTGCAGGGCCCAAGCACTTGGGCCATCCTCCACTGCACTCCCTGGCCACAGCAGAGGGCTGGCCTGGAAGAGGAGAACCCGGGGGGCCAGATAAAATAAATTCATAAAACACAAAACGGGCCGGCGCCGCGGCTCACTAGGCTAATCCTCCGCCTTGCAGCGCCGGCACCCCGGGTTCTAGTCCCGGTCAGGGCACCGGATTCTGTCCCGGCTGCCCCTCTCTGCCCAGCTCTCTGCTGGCACCTGGCTCCTGGCTTCGGATCAACTCCAGCCGTAGCGGCCATAAATGGGGTGAACCAACGGAAGGAAGACCTTTCTCTCTCTCTCTCTCACTGTCCACTCTGCCTGTCAAAAAAAAAAAAAAAAAAAAAAAAAAAAGCCCACAAAAGCATGGTCTCTCATTGGCATAATTTTCCAGGAACCATCCTAATGTCCCCATAGGTGGGTTAAAGGCCTCTGGACATCACTGTCCACACTCTCAAAAAGAGTAGATAATTCACTGCAAGGCAGTCAAATGTTTGACTGCTAACATCATTGGAAGAAATCCTACCGTAGGCTTTCGGGGTCATCTGCCCAGCTTTCCATGACCCGCCAGTCCCTGCATGAGTAGTCCCTTAGCGTGCCAGCGCATTCCACCTTTTCTCGGTCCAGAAAGACCCAGTAACCCCGCGGAAAACCAAAGCAGAGCCAGGGCCGCTTCTTCCGGGGCCCCGCCCCGCCCCGCCCCATCTCCTAGCCCCGCCCCGGGTCCCGCCCCATCGTGGCCAGGCTAGCGGCTCGCGGCTCGGCGCTTCCGCTTCCGGTGCTGTCTGTGGCGGCGCGCGAGACAGCTATGGCGGCCGGTGGCGTTGATCCGCGGGCTGGCGACGTCGAGGAGGACGCTTCACAGCTCATCTTTCCCAAAGGTGAGGTGAGGTGATGCGGGGCTATCTCTAATCATCGGTCGCTTCTCGCTGAATTCCTGGCCTCAGCGGACGGCCGGGGTCCATCCCGGCGCGGCGTGGAGCTGGGGGAAGGGGGACCCTGGCCCTGGAAGGATCCTGGTCGGGCACCGGCGGACCCTGGCGTCGCGGCTTCCACGCTCCCATCCCTGGAATGCTCGGCGCCCACTGGCATTTGCCCCTGCCGGGCCTCCTGCTGCCTGTGTTAGGTGCACTAGTGTCTTTTACCCGGGAACAGACTGCCATCTGCTGCCTCGCAGGGTGCATACCAGCAGGAAGCTGGAATCAGCAGTGGAGCCAGAACCAAATCCAATATTGGATGCTGCACGGGACTTGGGTTTCCCAAAGTAGCATCTGAACCACGGTACCTTCGTTTTGTACTAGAGAGAAAAATGTATGGTGTAAGAAGACCACTCAAGGGGCTGCGCCGTGGCTCACTTGGTTAATCCTCTGCTGCGGCGCCGGCATCCATATGGGCACTGGGTTCTAGTCTCGGTTGCTCCTCTTCCAGTTCAGCTCTCTGCTGTGGCCCGGGAAGGCAGTGGAGGATGGCCCAGGTGATTGGGCCCTGCACCCGCGTCGGACACCAGGAAGAAGCACCTGGCTTCGGTCGGCGCAGCTCCAGCCGTGGCAGCCATTTAGGGGGTGAACCAACGGAAGGAAGACCTTTCTCTCTCTCTCACTCTGTCTCACTCTTATCTGTCAAATAAATTAAAAAAAAAAAAAAAAGACCACTTAAACAAGCCACTCGTAAACCATTAATGACTGTAGTGCAGGAACCTCAAGAGAATTTCCAGGTGACTTACTGACCAAAGAATCATTTTAAGTTATTTGTGACCGCCATTTTTAAAATAGCTGCACTGGGGCAACATGTAGGTCCCTGATTTCACCTAGAAAATAATGAGTTTAGCCTTAGGGAGAAATATTGAAGCCTTCCTCTCCATAGTGTTTTCTTTTTTTAGATTTATTTGTTTACTTGACAGAGTGAGAATGAGAGCAGGAGGGAGAGAGAGAGATCAGAATCGCTCTTTCATCCACTGGTTCACTCCCCAGAAGGTCATCATGGCTGGGGCTGGGTCAGGTTGAAGCCAGGAACCAGGAACCCTATCTGGTCTCCCACGTGGATGGCAGGGGGCCAGTCTGTTGAAGTAGAATCCTGGAAATGTTTCTCAGGGGCTTGGTGGTATCACACACTCTTTGCCTAAGCCACTCCAATCAGCCAGTTTGGCTTTTTCTTTCTCTTTTCTTTTGTTTGGGGGGGTGGGGTGGGGTGTATGTTGTGGAAAGGCAGAGAGACAGCTGCCATCCACTGATTGGTTCCCCAGATGCCCACAGTGGCAGAGCTGGGCTGGGTCACCAAGAGCTGGGACTGCAATAAAGGTCTCCCACATGGGCGGGAGGGACCCAACTGCTTGAACCATCAGTTCTGCCTCCCAGGGTCTGCGTTAGCAGGAAGTTATAAATCTGCAGCTGGAACCTGAACCCAGGTCCAGGTGTGCTCATGTGGGATGAAGGCATCTTCCCTGCTAGGGCAAACACATGCCCTTTCCTTGACTGAAGAAAGTGAGGGTAGTGTGTAAGTAGTACTTGGGCATTGCCTTAGTGAGGAATGGGAATGAATGACTAGTCTCTGCTGTCCTGACATTCCATTCCCATTACTTTTGTTGTTAAATTAATTTATTTGGGAGCTGGCGCTGTGGGGCAGTGGGTTAATGCCCTGGCCTGAAGCATCGGCATCCCATATGGGCGCCGGTTCGAGACCTGGCTTCTCCACATTCCATCCAGCTCTCTGCTATGGCCTGGGAAAACAGTGGGAAAACATGGCCCAGGTCCTTGTGCCCTGTGCCCATGTGGGAGACCGGGGAGAAGCTCCTGGTTCTTGGCTTTGGATCGGCACAGCTCCGGCTGTTGCAGCCATCTGGGGAGTGAACCAGCGGATGGAAGACCTCTCTCTCTCTCTTCTCTCTCTGCCTCTCTTCTCTCTGTGTAACTCTGACTTTCAATTAAAATAAAAATCTTTAAAAAAATTAATTTATTTGAAAAGCAGAGTGACAGAGACAGGAGAGACATCTTGTGTTCCCTGTCCTCCCCCAGATGGCTGCAACAGCCAGAGCTGGGCCAGGCTAAAGCCAGGAGCCAAGAACTCCATCCGTGTCTCCCGTGTGGGTGGCACGAATTCAAATAGTTGAGCCATCACCCAGGTGCATTAGCAGGGAGCTGGCTTGGAAGTGGAGTAGCTGGCAGTCTGATTTGGGATGCTGGCTCCAAGCAATGGCTTAGTCTGCTGTGCTGCAAGTGCCAACCCTATCCCATTGCATTCACAAATAGATGTGGCTTAGTGCAGAAGCAGAGGCTTCTCTAACTTTGTTTGATTTCCATTTATTTTTTAATGAAAATTTATTTATTTATTTGAAAGGCAAAGTTAGAGTGTGAGATCTTCCATCCACTGGTTTATTTCCCAGATGGCCGCAATGGCCGGAGCTGGGCCAGTCTGAAGCCAGGAGCTTCTTCCAGGTCTCCCATGTGGGTTCAGGGGCCCAAGGACTTTGGCCATCCTCTGCTGTTTTTCTCAGGCCATTCTCAGGGAGCTGGATCAGAAGCAGGAGCAGCTGGAACTCAGACCTGCCCCCATATGGGATGCTGGCACTGCAGGCAGTGGCTTTACCTGCTACTAGATTAGTCCCAGCTGGGGTGCCAGTGCCGCAGGCGGAGGATTAGCTAGTGAGCCGCGGCGCCGGCCTTAATTCCCATTTTCTAAGGCTGAATTAATACTGCAGCCTCAGAAGCTGAAATCAGCTAATTAGCTGCTGCTGCTTTTTCTCTTTTAAAAAAGATTTTTTATCTATTTGAAAGAGTTACAGAGAGGTGGAAACAGAGAGAGAGAGAGAGAGAGGTCTTCTGTCTGCTGGTTCACTCCGCAAATAGCCTCAACAGCCAGGCTGGAGCTGAGCCTATCCAAAGCCAGGAGCTAGGAGCTTCTTCCAGGTCTCCCTCTTGGGTGCCAGGGCCTAAGCACGTGGGCAATACTCCTGCTTTCCAAGGCGCATTAGCAGGGAGCTGGATTGGAAGTGGAGCATCCAGTGCCCATGTTGCTGGCACTGCTGACCAGAGTTTTAACCCACTGCACCACAGCGCCTGCCCTTGCTTTCTCTTATTTTGCCTATGTCACTTGTTACTGTCATTTCAGAGTTTTGTGGTCATATAGTCCTAATGGTTAATGTCTTCTTGTCTTCTCACTGCTGTGAGGCAGCAATAGCTCTTCACTTGTGCTTAATCCCCTCAGAGGGTTGAGGATGACAAGAGCTAAAGTTTTTGGTTTTGCAGTAAGTATTCAGTGTGGTGTATCCCCGTGATAAGCCAGTGGGCTGAAGAATAACATGCAGTGAGAGTCTTGTTCCAGTTCTGTTCCCTGCAGGCAGAAAATACCTTTGAGTGTCCTATTCAGTATACCTTTCACATACAAATGCTGTTGCCTTCATGTGGACCATCCGTGTGGTGAAAGGGGAGTGAGGCTCTTGGCACTTGACTTCTTGAGTCAGGTGTTTCTTAGCAGGAGTTTCTGATGGCGGTGTTAGTGATTTCCCAGAAATAAACATAACTGTATCTCATGGAAATGCCGAGGTACAAGTAATTTTAGATTCTTCTCACTGTTGCTTCCTCTCTTTCAGTATGGGATTATAAACATGAATTTGTGTTCACTCTTGACTCCTACTGTAGGAGTTCTCTTACTCATTGGTAAGGGAACAGCAGATAACCAGCTCTAATAATACTTTCAGATAAATATTGGGAACATATGCTAGTGTGGGAACATAAGGGAAAAATGATTATTTTTAAAGATGTATTTATTTTATTTGAAAAGTAGAGGCAGAGGGAGAGACAGAGAGAGAGGGAGAGAGAGAGAGAGACACCATCTGCTGGTTCACTCCCCAAATGGCCACAATGGCCAGGGCAGACCCGAACCAAAGCCAGGAACCAGGAGTATCACCCAGCACTTGGACTATCTTCTGCTGCTTTTTTAGGCAGATTAACAGGAGCTGGACTGGAAGTGGAGCAGCTGGGACTAAAACTGTTGACCATGAAGGTTCCTGGCATCACAGGTGGTGTCATAACCTGCTGCACCCCAACTCTGGCCCAAGGGAAAAATTCTAATAGATTTGTACAGATACAAAAATAGAACTAAGGGGACCTTATAAATTATGGATAGCTTGATAGTGCTTATTAACATACAACAATTGTTTAAGTTTATTTTTAAAGATTTATTTATTTGAAAGGCAGAGTTATGGAGAGGCAGAAGCAGAGAGAGGTCCTCCATCCTCTGGTTCACTCACCAAATGGCTGCAGCATCCGGAACTGGGCTGATCCAGAGCCAGGAGTCTGCCCGGTCTCCCACACAGGTGCAGAGGATCAAGAACTTGGGCCATCCTATACTGCTTACTGCTTTCCCAGGCCATAGCAGAGAGCTGGATCGAAAATGGAGCAGCTAGGAGTTGATGCAGCACCCATACGGGATGCTGGCGCCGCAGGCAGAGGCTTAACCCATTATGCCACAGTGCCAGTCCTAACAATTGTTTTTATTTATTTTTAAAGATTTATTTATTTATTTGAGTTGCACAGAGAGAGGAGAGGCAGAGAGAGAGAAAGAGGTCTTTTTTTTTAACTTTTATTTAATGAATATAAATTTCCAAAGTACAGCTTATGGATTACAATGGCTTCCCCCCCATAACGTCCCTCCCACCCGCAACCCTCCCCTTTCCCACTCCCTCTCCTCTTCCATTCACATCAGGATTCATTTTCGATTCTCTTTATATACAGAAGATCAGTTTAGCATACATTAAGTAAAGATGAGAAAGAGGTCTTTCATCCGATGGTTCACTCCCCAAATAGCCGCAATGGCCAGAGCTGTGCCGGTCGAAGCCAGGAGCTTTTTTCGGGTCTCCCACGCGGGTGCAGGGGCCCGAGGACTTGGGCCATCTTCTACTTCTTTCCCAGGGCGTAGCAGAGAGCTGGATTGGAAGCAGAGCAGCTAGGTCTCAAACCGGCGCCCATATGGGATGCTGGCACTTCAGGCCAGGGTGTTAACACGTTGCACCACAGTGCTAGGCCCCAACAATTGTTTTTTTTTTTTTTTTTTTTTTTTTTTTTATTTTTTTGACAGGCAGAGTGGACAGTGAGAGAGAGAGACAGAGAGAAAGGTCTTCCTTTGCCGTTGGTTCACCCTCCAATGGCCGCCGCGGCCGGCGCGCTGCGGCCGGCGCACCGCGCTGATCCGATGGCAGGAGCCAGGAGCCAGGTGCTTTTCCTGGTCTCCCATGGGGTGCAGGGCCCAAGCACCTGGGCCATCCTCCACTGCACTCCCTGGCCACAGCAGAGGGCTGGCCTGGAAGAGGGGCAACCGGGACAGAATCCGGCGCCCCGACCGGGACTAGAACCCGGTGTGCCGGCGCCGCTAGGCGGAGGATTAGCCTAGTGAGCCGCGGCGCCGGCCCCAACAATTGTTTTTAAATTTTACTTTTATTTGAAATGCACAGAAGGCGATATATTCCCTCTGTTCACTTCCCCAAATGCTTACAAGGGCCCTCGGTTGACAGCCCAAGCTAGGAACTGGGAATGTAATCTAGGTCTCCTATGTAGGGTAGCAAAGACTCAGTTACTGCCAACTCTGCTGCCCCCAAGGATCCTCATTGGCAGGAAGCTGTAGCAAGGCATAGAGCTGGGTATCAAGCCCAGGCACTCTGATTTGGGACATAGGTATTCTAGCCAGAATCTTAACTGTTTTAGGTCAAACACCTGCCCACACCATCAATTCTTAAAATTGGGAGTACATTAGCATTATAGAAATATAAAGATTATGAACTCATATGGGCCAGAGGAAAATAATTGTTCGTGTGGTCCATTTTGAAATCAGTAGCTTGGGGGCCAGTGTTGTGGCATAGTGGGTAAAGCTGCTGCCTGCAATGCCAGCATCCTATATGAGCACCGGTTTGAGTCCCAGCTGCTCCACTTCTTTTTTTTTTTTTTTTTTTTTTTTGACAGGCAGAGTGGACAGTGAGAGAGAGAGACAGAGAGAGAAAGGTCTTCCTTTGCCGTTGGTTCACCCTCCAATGGCCGCCCCTGCAGCCGGCGCACCGCACTGATCCGATGGCAGGAGCCAGGAGCCAGGTGCTTTTCCTGGTCTCCCATGGGGTGCAGGGCCCAAGCACCTGGGCCATCCTCCACTGCACTCCCTGGCCATAGCAGAGAGCTGGCCTGGAAGAGGGGCAACCAGGACAGAATCCGGCGCCCCGACCGGGACTAGAACCCGGTGTGCCGGCGCTGCAAGGTGGAGGATTAGCCTATTGAGCCACGGCGCCGGCCTGCTCCACTTCTGATCCAACTCTCTGCTAGTGGCCTGGAAAAAGCAGCAGAAGATGGCGCAAGTGCTTGGGCCCCTGCCAGCCGTATGGGAGATCTGGAAGAGGCTCCTGCCTCCTGGCTTCATGCGGACCATTGTAGCCATCTGGGGAGTGAACCAGCAGATGAAAGATATCACTCTGTAACTCTTTCAAATAAAAACAAATATTATCAGTAGGTTGAGCTTGTCATTTTAGCCTTATGGTTACAACACTCCTGTCCCACGTCAGAGTACCTGAGTTTGGTGCCTGATTTAACTCCTGACTCTAGATCCCTGCTGGTACAGACCCTAGAAAGCAGTGCTGAAGGCCTGATTGGATCCTTGCCACCCATGTGGGAGAACTGGTGCCCATATGTGATGCCGGCGCTGCAAGCAGAAGCTTAACCAACTATGCTACAACAGGTTCTGGTGTTCTGACACGCTGCAGCTTACAACACCAGCATCCCATGTGAGTGCATGTTGAGTCCCGACTGCTACACTTCCGATCTAGCTCCCTGGTAATGCATCTAGGAACAGAAGATGTCCCAAGTGCTTGGGCCCTGGCCACCCATGTGGGAGATCTAGATCTAGCTCTTGGCTTCAGTCTGGCCATTATGGCCATTTGGGGAGTGAGCTAGCAGGTAGAAGATTACTTTCTCTCTTTGTAACTCTGCCTTTCAAATAACTAAATAAATCTTTTTTTTTTTTTTTTTTTTTTTTTGACAGGCAGAGTGGACAGTGAGAGAGAGAGACAGAGAGAAAGGTCTTCCTTTGCCGTTGGTTCACCCTCCAATGGCCGCCGCGGCCGGCGCGCTGCGGCCGGCGCACCGCGCTGATCCAATGGCAGGAGCCAGGAGCTAGGTGCTTTTTCCTGGTCTCCCATGGGGTGCAGGGCCCAAGCACCTGGGCCATCCTCCACTGCACTCCTTGGCCACAGCAGAGGGCTGGCCTGGAAGAGGGGCAACCGGGACAGAATCTGGCGCCCCGACCGGGACTAGAACCCGGTGTGCCGGCGCCGCTAGGCGGAGGATTAGCCTAGTGAGCCGCGGCGCCGGCCCTAAATAAATCTTTAAGCAAAAAATCATTAAGTAGCCTCATGAGGGTAATAACGTGTTGTTTAATAGCACGTCTAGATCAAGTTCTTTGGTGTCAGAAATGGTATAGAGGGCTGTCTGGCATTATGGTGCCCTAGGTTAAGCTTGTGCTGGAATGCTTTCCTCCCATATCAGAGTGCTGGTTCAGGTCCCGTCTGCTCCTCTTTCCATCTGACTTCCTGCTAATGCATCCTGGGAGGCAGTGGATGATGGCTGAATTTCTTGAGCCCCTGCTACCTGTGTGGGAGACCTGGATGGAGTTCTGTGTTCCTGTCTTTGGTTTGTCCCAACCCTAGCTGTTGCAAGCCTTTGGGGGATGAATAAACCTGCAGGTGGAAATTCTCTCTCTCTCTCTCTCTCTCTTTCTCCCTTGATATGCCTTGGAAATAGATGAAAAATAAAACAAACATTAAAAAAACTATCTAGCCAAGTTATAGTATGTCATGAACTCCATTCTGCCTTGTGGTACATGAGTGTGGAGGAAAGTAAAGATGTGGAATGAGAAGCCCCCAGATTTCTGCAGGGGTAGAGATACTCAAATGCAAAGTGAACATTTAGGAGGGTGGCACTGTGGTGCAGCTGGATAAAGTGCCTGCCTGCAACGCCAGCATCCCATATAGGCGCTGGTTCAAGGCCCAGCTGCTCCACTTCCCTATTAATGCACCTGGGAAAGCAGTGGAGCATGGTCCAAGTCCTTGGGCCCCTGCACCCACGTGGGAGACCCAGAAGAAGCTCCTGGCTTCAGATTGGCTCAGCTCTAGCTGTTGCGGCTGTTCAGGGAGCGGACTAGTAGATGGAAGACAACTCTCTCTGTCTCCGCCTCTCTCTCTAACTCTGTGTTTCAAATAAATCTCTCTCTCTTTTTTAAAGGTTTGTTTATTTATTTATTTGAAAGAGTTACATAGAGAGAGAAGGACTTGAGCCATCTTCTACTGCTTTCCCAGGTCATAGCTGAGAGCTGGATTGGAAGTGGAGCAGCCTGGACTTGAACCAGCACCCATATGGGATGCCAGCACTGCAGGTAGTGGCTTTACCTGCTACACCACAGCACCGGCCCCAAATAAATAAATCTTAAAAAAACACGAACATTTAGAAGCATACCTTTGAACGAATATTTTCTCTTTTAGAAAATATTTAATTTTTTAAAAAAGATTTATGTATTTGAAAGGCAGAGACACACAGAAAGAAAGAGATCTTTTATGCTATATTACTCTCTAGATGGCCACAATGGCTGGGCTTGGCTGAAGCCAGGAGGCTGGAACTCCATCTTAGTTTCCATGTGAGTGGCAAGGGCCCAACCACTTGCGCCATCTTCCCTTGCTTTCCCAAGGCAAATTAGCAGGGAGCTGGATTGGAAGCAGAGCAGCCAGGACTTGAACTTATGCCTGGCTTAACCTGCTGTACCACAACCTGGCTTTAGGATTTAGTGATTTTTTTTTTTTTTTTTTTTGGACAGGCAGAGTGGACAGTGAGAGAGAGAGACAGAAAGGCCTTCCCTTGCCGTTGGTTCACCTTCCAATGGCCGCCGTGGCCAGTGCGCTGCGGCCGGCGCACCACGCTGATCCAATGGCAGAAGCCAGGTACTTATCCTGGTCTGCCATGCGGGTGCAGGGCGCAAGTACTTGGGCCATCCTCCACTGCACTCCCGGGCCACAGCAGAGGGCTGGCCTGGAAGAGGGGCAACCGGGACAGAATCTGGCGCCCCGACCGGGACTAGAACCCGGTGTGCCGGCGCCGGCGGATTTAGTGCTTTGAAAGGCAGAGGAAGACACGGACATCTTCCATCTACTGGTTCACTCCCCAAATGCCTGCAGTAGCCAGAGGTGGACCTGGCTGAAGCCAGGAAGTCCATCCAGGTTGCCCACATGGGTGGCAGAAACCCAAGAACCTGGGCCATCTCCTGCCTCCCCAGTAGGTGTATTAGTAGGAAGCTGGATGGGAAACAGAAGTGGCACTTTGATCCCTGGCAATCTGAGATGAGCTTCTGGCATCCCAAGCGGTGGCTTAACTTCCCTGCCAAAAGGCAGAGAGAGGAAGAGCTTCCATCTGCTGGTTCATTCCCCAAAAGCCTGCAACAATCAGGGCTAGACCTGGCTGAAGCCAGGAGCCTGAACCTCAATTTGGGTCTTCCATGTAGTGGCTGGGACCCAAATTCTTGATCCATCATCTACTACCTCCCAGGGTGTGCATTAGTAGGAAGCTGGAATTAGGAGCGGAGCCTGGGTTTGAACATAGGCACTCAGATAAGGGATGTGGGTGTCCCAAGTGGCTTCTTAAGTGCTGTGCCAAACGCTTGCCCCTGAAGGATTCTTCTCAGCTTACATTTGTGCCTCTGACAGAGTTTGAAACAGCTGAGACACTTCTAAATTCCGAGGTGCATATGCTTCTGGAGCATCGCAAGCAGCAGAACGAGAGTGCAGAGGATGAACAGGAACTCTCGGAGGTCTTCATGAAGACTTTGACCTACACAGCCCGTTTCAGTCGTTTCAAAAACAGAGAGACCATTGCCAGTGTCCGCAGGTGAGTGCTAAAAGAAAGTCTGTTAGTCCAACTTGTTGGACATCTACATGTGTAACATTGTTCACTCTTGCTTTTCCCAACATCATCTGTGAAGGTTTTTGTTTTTTTTTTTTTTTTTTTTTTTTTTAAGATTGATTTATTTAGGGGCCGGTGCTGTGCTGTAGCAGGTAAAGCCTCCACCTGCAGTGCTAACATCAATACTGGTGCCGGTTTCAGTTCCAGCTGCTTCACTTCCCATCCAGCTCTCTGCTAATGTGCCTGGGAAGGCAGTGGAAGATGGCCCAAATGCTTGGGCTCCTGCACCCATGTGGGAGACCCAGAAGAAGCTGCTGGCTCCTGGCTTCCAATTGGCCCAGTTCAGGATGTTGTAGCCATTTGGGGAGTGGACCAGAGGATGGAAGATTCTCTCTCTTTCTCTCTGCCTTTGCCTCTCCCTCTCTGTAACTCCACCTTTCAAATAAGATTTATTTTGTAACTAGAAAGGTGGAGTTACAGAGAGGGAGGGAGGGAGGGAGGGAGGGAGAGAGAGAGAGAGAGGTCTTCCATCTGCTGGTTGAGAGAGAGAGAGAGAGAGAGGTCTTCCATCTGCTGGTTTACTCCCCAAATGGCTGCAACGGCCAGGAATGGGCAAGATTGAAGCCAGGAGCTAGGAACTTTATCTGGGTCTCCCATATGGGTACTGGCGCCCAAACACTTGGGCCTTCTTCCGCTGCCTTCCCAGGCACATAAGCAGAGAGCTGAGTGAGAAATGGAGCAGCCAGGACTCAGAGCAGCATCTGTATGGGATGCTGGGCATTGCACGTGGTGGCTTGTGCTGCTATGCCATGACTCCAACCCCCGTGTGAATTTAATATAAGTAAAGTAACATCATTGTCAAAAAATTTTAATTGTTTATAAGGCCAAAATTATCTTGAGCCACCATCTTTTATACCTAAATCACAGTTTGATAGAATTTAAAGATTTTTAATTAAGCAGATTTACTTATTTTGTGCCTAAAACATCATAGAGATCTTTGCATGGTAATAAATGTAGATCCAGAACATTCTTTCTGGGAGACACAGTGAGGTGCTTGGGCTTAAAGGAGGCTATAGGAAAAACAGCTAGGCCAAATGCCTCCTCCACCCTGGTTTTTTTCTTATCAGAAAGCTGAAGATCATTTCTGAAACTAAATTTACCACAGATGAGCTCTATTTTAAGAGGCAGAGGTGGGGCAACTGCTGTGGCACAGCGGGTAAAGCTGCCGCTTGGGACACCTGCATCCCATATGGGCACCAGTTGGAGTCCCAGGTGCTCCACTTCGGTCCTGCTCTCTGCTAATGCTCTTGAGAAAGCAGTGGAGGATGGCCTTATTTCTTGGGTCCTTGCACCCACGTGGGAAGTTCCTGGAAGAAGTTCCTGGCTCCTGGGTTTGGATCTGCCCAGCTCCAGTGTTATGACCATTTGGGGAGTGAACCAGCAGATGGAAGATCTGTCTCTCAGTAACTCTGCCTTTCAAATAAATAAGTTTTTAAAAGAAAAAAAAAAGAGAAAAGAGGTAGAGTGATGAACATTCAAGACAGTATTTGTGCTGACAGTGTTCCAAACAGGACTTGTATGTTTACTGATTTATTTATTTACTTATTTGAAAGGCAGAGTTACAGAGAGACAGAGGCAGAGAGAGAGAGAGAGAGAGAGAGAGGTCTTCCATCCACTGGTTCACTCCCCAGATGGCTGCAATGGCCAGAGCTGGTCCAATCTGAAGCCAGGAGCCAGGAGTCTCTTCCTGGGTCTCCCATGGGGGTGCAGGGGCCCAGGGACTTGGGCCATCTTCCACTACTCTCCCAGGCCATAGCAGAGAGCTGAATCAGAAGTGGAGCAGCTGGAACTAGAATCAGTGCCTATATGGGATGCTGGCACTGCAGGTGGTGGCTTTTCCTGCTATACCACAGCACCGGCCTCTGTATGTTTAATTAAGATATGTTTCATACACCAGTATGCACAAAATAGGGTAGTCTGTATTCCTATTTAGATAAATTTTAAAGAGAATTTCCTCCCTGTCAAAATACCTATTAAATCGGGAACAGCTAACATTATGTGCTTAATGTAAAATTAAGAGGGGTGGGCGTTTGACCTATCAGTTAAGACGTTAGTTGGGATACTTGCCTTCCATATTGGAGTTCAGTCCCACTTTTTTTTTTTTTTTTTTTTTAAGATTTATTCATTTATTTGAAAGGCAGAGTTACATAGAGGCAGAGAGAGAGGTCTTCCATCTGCTGGTTCACTCTTCAAATGGTCGCAATGGCCAGAGCTGGGTTGATCAGGAGCCAGGAGCCTCCTCCAGGTCTCCCATGCAGGTGCAGAAACCCAAGGACCGGGCCATCTTCCACCACATTCCCAGGCCATAGCAGTGAGCTAAGCTAGATCCAAAGTGGAGCAGCCAGGACTCCCAACTGGCATCCATATAGGATACTGGCACTGTAGGCAGCAACCTCGCACTCTGTGCCACAGCACCAGCCCCCAGTCCCACTTTTAATTCCAGCTTCCTGCTAGTGTGCCCTCTGCAGAGCAGCAGGTCATGGCCCTAGTAGTTGATTTCTGTTACCATGTCACCACTGAGTTCCCAGCTCCCACCTTCCTTCTGGCTGTTGCATGTGAGGAGTGTACCACTGGACAGGAGTTCAATGCCTCTCTTTGTCTGGCTCTCAAATAAGTTAATTTCTTCAAAAAAATTTTTTTGAGATTGATTTATTAAAAGGGCAGAGAGGAAGAGACAGAAATTTTCCATTCACTGGTTCACCTCTCAAATGCCAACAATAGACAAGTCTGGGCCAAGCTTAACGCCAGGAGCCAGGAACCCTGGTCTCCTACCTGAGTTACAGGGACCTGAGTATTTGTACCATCTTCCACTGCCTTCCCAGGCATGTTAGCAGGAAGCTAGATCAGAAACAGAGCACCTAGGACTTAACCCAGTACTCCTTATGAGATGCCTGTGTCACAAGTGGTGGCTTAACCCACCGTGTCACAACGCTGGCCCCTCCCGATAAATAATTTTTTAAAAATTAGTAATATAAGAGTCAAAGAGGTATAGTAGAAAGAATAGTAACAAGAAAATAAATTTCTGGGCAAAAAGTGGTATCGTCTGAGGTATGAAGTAGTTTTTCACAGGTTGTGGCAGGTGCTCCTCTACCTGGTGTGTCTCCTCTCTTTCATCTCTGCCTAAGTTCACTGCAGCTTCCTGTTCTTTAGAGGCAGAAACAGGAAGTAATTTGAAAGTAGAATTCTGCAGCCCACATAACCGTAAAGAGAAGGTTGCAGATGCTTCACGTTTTCTCTTTGCTCCCCACAGTTTTTCTTGTTGATCATTCTTTGATTGGGTTGTTTTGTTTGGATTTTCCTCTCTATGACCAGCTTGCTGCTCCAGAAGAAGCTTCATAAGTTTGAGTTGGCCTGTTTAGCCAACCTTTGTCCAGAGACTGCCGAGGAGTCAAAGGCCCTGATCCCAAGGTTAGTACAGCTGTGAGAAGTTCTATGTGTATTGGATAAATTCCTGCAAACAGAATTGCTGTGTCTAGATGATGTATGCATTTAAACTTTGGAGAGGTATTACCAACACTGAAAATCCTTGTTAATAATGTGTGATGGGGTGCCATTTGCAGCACCTGCATCCATTGTTGGTGATCCCAGGCATTTGACAATAAGAAAATGAGTAAATGGATCATTGTATGGTTATTATTAGTACATCTGTGAAAGAATTAAAGAACTAGAACAGTATGGAATAAGTGCAACATACGCCGAACTAAACTCAGAGAAAATTGCAGAGTGTGTACAGTGCAGCTCCGTTTCTTATAAGTACACAGACAATATTGCATGTTGCTTATGAATACATATAGAATAGAATAAGTGGGGCCGGCACTGTGGCACAGTGGGTTAAGCTGCTGTCTGCAGTGCTGGCATCCCATATGGGTGTTGGTTCGAGTCCTGGTTGTTCCACTTCTAATCCAGCTCCCTGCTCGTATGCCTGGGAAGACGGCAGAGGATGGCAAAGTCTTGGGTCCCCGCACCCATGTGAGAGACTTGGAGGAAGCCTCTGGCTCCTGGCTTTGGCTTGCCCAGCCCTGTCCATTGGGGCCATTTGGGGAGTGAACCAGCAGATGAAGAATCTCTCTCTCTCTGTGTAACTCTGCCTTTCAAATAAATAAATTTTTATAAAAGTCAAAAATGAATAAGAATAAATATATGTGTAGGAAAAATTGATGCCAAATTTAGGATATTGTTGACCTGGGGAAAGGGGAGGGGATTGGACTGAGGGAGCACATGCAGGGCCATCAGTTGTTCCTGTTATGCTTACTAAAGATATGTAAATCAAATAGAGATGTCTGTTAAAAGACTTTTTTGTGCCTTTTATGTGTGTGAAATACTTTCTAATTTTTTTTAACATTTATTTGAATGGTAGAGCAACAGAGAAAGAGAATGAACTTTTCTATCTCTAGTTCACTCCCCAAACAACCAGGTCTGCATCAGGCCTAAGTCAGGAGCCAGTAACTGCATCCTGGTCTCTCATGTGGGTAGCAGGGGCACAAGTCCTTGGGTCATCTGCTACTTTCCTGGGTGCAGGGAGCTGGATCATAAAAGGAGATGCCAGGATGTGTACTTTCACTCTGATGTGGGATGCAGTTGGTGTCGCAAGTGGCAGTGTTGTCCCCACTTTGTAATATTTTCGTAAGGACAAGCAGAAAAGAGAGTTAAAAGGTAAAGCTGGCCGGTGCCGCGGCTCACTAGGCTAATCCTGCGCCTGCAGCGCCGGCACCCTGGGTTCTAGTCTCAGTTGGGGCACCGGTTCTATCCCGGTTGCTCCTCTTCCAGTCCAGCTCTCTGCTGTGGCCTGGAAGGGCAGTGGAGGATGGCCCAAGTGCTTGGGCCCCTGCACCTGTATGGGAGACCAGGAGGAAGCACCTGGCTCCTGGCTTCGGATTGGTGCAGCGTGCCGGCCGCAGCAGCCATTTGGGGGGTGAACCAATGGAAAAGGAAGACTTTTCTCTCTGTTTCTCTCTAACTCTGCCTGTCAAAAAAACCCAAAAAGGTAAAGCTGTTGGAAGTATGGGCAGTCACATTTCAAGGAGGCCTGTGGGAAATTTGCCAGTCATTCATTTTCATTTCTTTGTATTTTTTTTTTCTTCATTGTAGCCTGGAGGGGCGATTTGAAGATGAGGAGCTGCAACAAATTCTTGATGATATTCAGACAAAGCGCAGCTTTCAGTATTAATCTCCAGACTTCTCGGCTGCTGGAGGGAACCACATGCCCAGCACAGCATCACCTTCCCTGGGTCTGGGGTGTCTTGCACAGAAATGCCACTACATTTCCTCTGGAGAGCACAGCCCAGGATTGGTTCAGGTTGCTGTTGAAATGTGACTGTTAGACCAGGATGAGCACATAGTCTTGGCGTGGCTTTCTAGGGCACCTGGCTTTCTGTGCCAGGAAGAGGGTAGGGGTGAGGTATAAGCTGTTGACTGCCTCATGCTATGGTTTTGGGCTCCCCTGTAGTTATTTTTACTGTTAATGTTTTCATATTTTAATTTGAATGTGTTGATAGTTTTTAGTAGACTGGGACAAGGACATAGGAAACTTATGTAGGGAGAAAACGGTCTTACCTAGATGTGAAAGGAAGAATGAAACCTGACAGGTGTTCATGGCTGTGAGAGTATTGGCGTCCTTGTGCCTAACCCAGGAGGTGGGAAGCAGTGAGATCTGGGGCACCTGTGCTCAGCGTTATGGGGCCCTGAGCCTTGAGGGACATGGCTCCTTAGCCTGTCTTCTTGAGCTGTCTTGCAGAGGGGATTTGAAGTAAGTGGTTCATTTTGTCGCTGTCACACAAATTAAGATGTTTCTATCATAGGCCCGACTTGGAGTTCTGAAGACTGGGAAGTCAACTTCAGGCATCCAGTCCATGCCTCTGGCTTGATCCTTAGCAACAGGTGTTCCATCATGGCGGGTGGGATGGGAAGGAGGGTTCCTCTCCTGAGCTTCTTCAGTGGAGTCACTCAACCTTAGGCTGGGTTGTAACAAAACATTCTAGAGTTGATTTTTCTGAGGGAAAATAAGCAAGCTTATTTGTATAATTTGAAGGCTTTTCTTTCAGACACTTGCTGGCCATACATGGATTTGTGATGTAAGGATTAAATCAAGGACAGAACAAATTTGGCTTTAAAAGTTGAGGTTGGGCGGGTGAGTGTCATGGTGCAGTGGGTTATCCAGCTGATGGGAGGTGTCTCTGTCTCTTAAATAAGTAGAATAAAGAAATAATTTAAGGTCAGGATACTTTTATGTTAACTACTGGTTAAGGCAAAAATAAAATATTTTTATAAATTCTTTCAGTTTCTGAAATGGCTTCTTGATGACCAATGTTTTTAATCAATGTTGGAAGTTTTTGTTCTTGGGCAGCTTCACTTCCTTCAGCCTCATCTATGTTCTTAATTGTAAAACGTGAATGGTAGTACTTACTGTCTACCATGTGGGTGTTTTAAGATTGGTAAGATTATCCTAAGGAGCCTACAGGTGTCTGACACACAGTATATCCCCGTGTTAGATGTGATTTGTGCCTCTAGCAGGTAAGCAAGTGTAGATGGATGGTGTCAGCTCACTTTATAGAAAGTAGGATGCCAACCCAAACTGAAAACAAACCAAATTACTTGATCCTTAAGTATGCAGAATAATAGAGGCAGTTAGCTGTGCCCCTTGACACCCTATAGAACAGAACAGACCCGGAAGACAGCCCCTTGTTAAGATCCAGGTGTGGGTGCTAGAAGGCAAGAGAGCAGCATGGTCCCACCGTTGTTACTGGCATTCCCACCTGTGAGCTCTCTGAGCATATTAAAATACATGAAGACGGGCGAGTGTCGTGGTGCAGTGGGTTAAGCCACTGTTTGGGATGGCTACATCCCATATCAGAATATCTGCTTTGAGTCTTGGCTACTCCGTGCTTCTGATTCAGTTTGCTGCTCATGTATCCAAGAGGCAGTATTTAATGGCCCAAGTATTTGGGTCCCTGCCAAATAGGAAACCTGAACAGTTATTGGCTCCTAGCTTCAGGCTGGCTTAGCCCTAGCTTTTGACATTTGGGGAATGAACCAGCAGATGGAAGATCCCTCTTCCTCTCTCTGTCACTCTATCTTTCCAATAAAATAAATCTTTCAAAATAAAATTACTCAAACCAAGGAATTACTTGTTAAAGCAACCTCATACCTCCCAGCCATTCTGCTGAGCAGTCTGTTCCTGCAATCCTGAGGCATCTTGTTGTAGAGAGGAGTCGGCAGGAGACCTGGAGAATCCTTAACCATCTGTGAAAACATGGTGAGGCTCACAATACCATATTTGCAAAAGCAAGAAAGTGGAGACACACTGCAAGAAAACAAAAGGATGTGTTGTCAAACCCTTAGTTCACCAGAAAGCTAAGTTAACCAGAAGAACCCTCTCTGAAAATTTTAGAGCTTAGTCTGTACCTGCTGTTAAAATCCCTGAATCCAGGACACTCAGTGATTAATAGAAGCTCATTTCTTAAACAGTTCTGGAAGCTGGGAATTCTATGCTCAAGGCCCTGGTAGCTACCAGCTCCTGCTTCCTGGATAGAACCATACTCTGTCCTCCCAGCAGGGCACTTAGAAGGATGTTCATCTCATTCACGAGGGCTCTGCCAAGACTTGACCATCCCCTAGTGGCTCTATTAATAGTATCACATCAATGATTTCCAACTGAGTCACACTCAGACCATAGCATCCAGGCATTTGGCTTTAGAATGTAATAGAATTGAGGCTTGAGAAATAGCTTGACTAGGTGGGGCTCAAGCATCACTGAACCATTCTTGGTGGTGGCCATTAACGTTTCAAGTTTATATAAACCACTGAAGCCCACAGGGTTTGCCAGTGCTCTGATGTTTTTTCACCTTTTTATTATGAAAAACATTTTTTAAAATATTTATTTGAGAGGTAGAGTTACAGAGAGAGAGGGAGAGACAGAAAGGTCTTCCATCTGCTGGTTCACTCCCCAAATGGCTATAATGGCTGGAGCTGGGCTGATCCGAAAACAGGAGCCAGGAGCTTCTTCCGGGTCTCCCCTGTGGGTACAGGGACCCAAACACTTGGGCCATCCTCTACTGCTTTCCCAGGCAATAGCAGAGAGCTGGATTGGAAAAGGAGCAGCTGGTAGTAGAACAGGTGCCCATATGGGATGCTGGCGCTTCAGGTGGAGGCTTTGTCCCACTATGCCACAGTGCTGGCCCCTATGAAAAATTTTAAACGTGCAGAAAAGCTAGACGAGTATGTTGATCACCTGCATGTTCACACCTAGACTTAAACCATTTGCCGAGGGGCAGGCATTTGGCCGAGCCGTTAAGACAACTCTTGGGACTCCTCCATCCTATACTGGAATGCCTGTGCTTGAATCCCAGCTCCCTCCTCCATTCCAGCTTCCTGCTAATGTGCACCCTGGGAGGAAGCAGATGATGGCTGAAGTACTGGAGCCCTTGCTGCTCACATGGGAGACCTAGATTGTGTTCCAGGCTCTTAGTTTCAATCTGACCCAGCCCTGGCTGTTGGGGGCATTTGGGGAATGAACCAGTGGATGGAAGATCTTTCTCTTTCAGAAAAATGCTAAAAAAGTTAATTAAAAATAGGATACATTTTCAAAATGAAAGACAAAGTGGTAAGGTATAATAAAAGTGAAAATCAGGCCTGTGTTGTGGTGCTGCCCATATGAGTGCCAGTTCAGGTCCCAGCTGCTCCACTTGCAATCTAGCACCCCTATTAATTGGAAAGCAGCAGAAGATGGGTGAAGTCCTTGGGCCCCTGCACCCAAATGGGACACCTAGATGAAGCTCCTGGCTCCTAGTTTGACTTGGTCTAGTGCTGGCTGTTGCAGCCATTTTGGGGGAATGAACCAGCTTCAGTAGACAAAGGTAAAAAAAAGTAAGTGGGTGGCTGTGGCACAGCAGGTTACGCTGCCCTTTGGGACGTCCATATCCTATATGAGTGCCCGCTCCAGTCCTGGCTGCTCTGCTTCTGATCCAGCTTCCTGCTAGCACTTCCTGGGGAGGCAGCAAATGATGGCCCAAGTGCCTCAGTCCCTGCTACCCATCTTGGACACTCCTAAGTACTCAGACCTCTTGGCTTTGGCCTGGCTCATCCCCAGCTGTTATGAACATTTGGGGAGTGAGCCAGCCAATGGAAGACCTTTCTCTTGCTCACTCTGCATTTCAAGTAAATAAATAAATAAGTCTTGGTGTGCTCTTCATTTGTATTGTGATGATTTTGATCTTTAGTGGGCATTGCCTTTACTGTGAAAATGGGTACAACCCAAGTTGTTAAAGTACTGCTGTAGAGGGTTTTGTACTCTCCCAGTGCTGTGGAATATTTCTTACCATTATTTCCCAGTTTGAGGCAGGTCTTGTGGTGCAGTGGGTAAAGCCACATTTGGGATGCCACCATCCCACTTGGGAGTGCCACTTGAGTCCCAGCTTCTCTGCTTTTGATCTAGCTTCCTGCTAATGCACCTGGGAAGTGGCAGACAATGGCTCGAGTACTTGAGTCTCTGCCTCCCAAGTGAGGGATGTCGACTGAGTTCCTGGCACTTGGCTTTGACCTTGCCTTGCCATTCGGGGTGACAACCAGCATATGGAAGATCTCTTTCTGTCTGTCACTCTGCCTTTCAAATAAGTCAGGAAATCTTTAAAAAAATTTTTTTCCTCACGTAGGCATTGTAAATTTGAATTGAAACCCACATCTGGCACAAGTTTCAAATTCTGATTTCTCAGGCGAGTGGTTTTTTTTTTTTTTTTTCCTCTTAGATTCACAGGTCATGGCAAGCATCCTTTTCTCGCTGAACCTGTGAGTAGGATCCTCCCTGGCCTTGAGCAGCCAGCCCTGGCTCATATTTGGGGTCTCAGTGCTATGTTCCTGCAGGCCTATCCTGAAGACCCTCCTAGGAAATCAAACAGGCACCTGCAGCAGCCAGACCTGATGCCACCTCTTGGCCCCATCTGAGGTCACTGCAGTCACACTTTGAAGCCCACCACACTGGCTTTCAGTTCCTACATGGTTTCGCTTTACTTTCTGGATGTTCACTGTGTGTTTGCTCTTTTCAATGGGAGCTAGGGGCTGGGTGGTTCCATCAAGATGGTATTTCTAGGTTTCTGCGTGATGAAAGGTTCACTCAGTGGGAGTGTGAATGCCTAGGTTGGGAGAATTTCGCCTCCCACCTGTCCGTCCACCTTCAGCCCCTGTGAACTCCAGGTTTCCAAGGCTTGTGTCTCCTGCTGGGAGGAGAGCAAGCTGCCCCCTCTGGTTAGCATGTCAGATGAATTCCCGTCTTTGGAGACTTGGCCCAGCTGTTCCCTTCTCTGTCACAATGCCTCTAAAAATGCCCATGAACTCCACAGTTCATGGCTAATGTCTGCACTGTGGCTCAGCCTCATTTCCTTCTGGCTTTCATTAGTTGGATAGATACTGAACCCCTGTTAGCTCTCTCAGACACTGTTCTAGGCTCCAAGGATACAGGGATGGACAAGGCCAGCCAGATTCTCCGTGAGGAAGCTGATGGTTTAGTAAGGGTTGAAATGAAGCAAAGAAGGTAATGGTGGTAATGGAAGATGTATGGAGAAAAGAAAGCAGACTAAGGTGGGGGGAGGGGCAGCGCTGTGGCACAGCAGGTTAAAACCCCAGCCTGAAGCACTGGCATCCCATATGGGCTCCAGTTCTAGTCCCAGCTGCTCCTCTTCTGATCCAGCTCTCTGCTAGGGCCTGGGAAAGCAGTGGAAGATGGCCCAAGTCCTTGGGCCCCTGCACCCATGCAGAAGACCTCGAAGAAGAAGCTCCTGGCTCCTGACTTCAGATCAGCTCAGCTCTGGCCATTGCAGACATTTGGGAAGTGAACCAGTGGATGCAAAACCTCTCCCTCTCTCTGTAACTCTTTCAAATAAATAAAAATGAATCAAAAGAATATAAGAGTGAGTGAGTGGTTGAATGTTGGCTGCTCACAGGCTTCTCTGAGAGGCAGGAATGGTGGGGCAGAACTGCCAGAAGAGATTACAGTGTGTAAAGGCCTGGAGGTGGGGGTAGCTGGTGAGACCAGGATAGTGCATCTGGGTGTTAGCATGCAGCCATGCAGGGAGGGGTTGTGGAAGGCTGTGTGGAGTGGGGCTGGTAGGGACATGTCAGGACAGGGTCTTTGCCAAGTGCATGTCTGTGTGCCCACGCGAATGACCCAAGAACTGAGAAGTCCATTCCCGGGGAAGAAGGTAACTGCAGGAGGAGAGCATGAGGAGGTCCAGTGGCCAAGGGCAGAACTAGGGCAGAAGCAGGATGGTTTCTCGGTTTTAATAGGAAATAAGCAGCAGGTGATGGCTCAACTAGTGGGCTCCCTGCCACCCAGGTGGGAGAGTAGGAGACCTAGACTGAGTTTCCCAACTCCCGGCTTCGGTCTGGCCTAGTCCTGGCTGTTGTATATATGGGGAGTGAGACGGTGGATGCGAGCTTTCTGTCTGCCTCTCAAATAAATACGTTGGGAAGAGCAAGGACATGGGAAGTACAGGCACTCGCAGGCCATGAAAGGTTTTTTTTTAATTTATTTATTTATTATTTATTTATTTTTTGACAGAGTGGACAGTGAGAGAGACAGAAAGGTCTTCCTTTTTCGTTGGTTCACTCCCCAATGGCCGCCACAGCCAGTGCACTGTGGCCAGCACACCACGCCGATCCGAAGCCAGGAGCCAGGTGCTTCTCCTGGTCTGCCATGTGGGTGCAGGGCCCAAGCACTTGGGCCATCCTCCACTGCCCTCCTGGGCCAGAGCAGAGAGCTGGATTGGAAGAGAAGCAACCAGGACAGAATCCAGTGATGTTCTCTTAGTCTACTTGTCTTTCCACATGAACTTCACTCTCTCATCCCTGCCCATCTCTTTCATGTGGCAGAGAACGGGCCCTGACAGCCCCTGAGTTTCATTATCCTCACGCCTGCCAGCTGAGACAGATTGGGTCACACTCTCTTTGGACTCAGATTCAGAAATCCCAGCAATGGACTTGGTTCTGGTGCCTGCCCCTGAGGACGGTCATAGAGATGGGCTAGGAGTCCACATGGTCAGGTAAACAGCGGGGTGGGGGTGGACGTTGGGGCACAGAGGGTCAAGCTGCTGCTTAGGGTGCCCACATCGCATATTGGAACATGGGTTGGTCCTAGTTACCCAACTTCTGATCCAGCTTTCCTGCTAATGCCCTGAGAGAGGCAGTGGATAATGGCCCAAATATTTGGGAGCCTATTACCCTTGTGGGAGATCTAGATGGAGTTTCTGGCTCCTGACTTCAGCCTGGCCGAACCATGGATCTTGTGGGGCATTTGGGTGAATGAACCAGTGGATGAAAGACCTCTCTGTTACTCTGCCTTTCAAAGAAATAAACAAACAAAAAGTGGTGGCAGTGGTGCCAGATGAAAGGAAGAGGTTCTTGGCCCAAGTACCATAAAAAATGTTCATCCTTTGAGCCAAGGATTCCATTTCTGGGAATTATCCTGCATGCCAAATATCCTGAAATAGAAAAAAACTCTACATATGGAGTTCTCATTCCTTTTCTAATAATGGAAAGTTGGCAAAGAATGTCTTGGGTTATCATTCACCTATTAAACAAGTAAGCCTGGGGCCGGCGCTGTAGCGTAGCAGGTAAAGCTGCTACTGGCAGTGCTGTCATCCCATATGGGTGCCGGTTCTAGTCCTGGCTACTCCACTTCCTATCCAGCTCTCTGCTATGGCCTGGGAAAGCAGTAGAAGATGGCCCAAGTCCTTGGACCCCTGCACCCGCATGGAAGACCCAGAAAAAGCTCCTGGCTCCTGGCTTCTTTAAAAAATTTTAAAAAATAAACAAGTAAGCTTTTTCCAGGAGCTAAATGGTTGACAACCAGTAATTTTGATTTGACTTCAAGTAAAGATGACACAAAGAAGATAAACATGTGTCCCTCCTAACGGGAGATTGGAGAAGGGAACTTGCTTTCTCACCCAGGTCACTTTACTCCAGATTGAACAACAGGGAGGTGCCAGATGCCTGCCTCCATTTCCCCCATGGACATACCTGCTCACGCCAACTGACCCTGCTAGGCCGGCCTCAGCTGGAGAGGGCAACAGGCCTCAGCTGCACCCAGGATTCCTAAAAACGCGTCAATATATTTTTTTAATTAGTTAATTCATTAATTTGAAAGAGTGACAGAGTGATCCTCAGTTCGCTGGTTTACTCCTCAAATGCCCACAAAGATCAGGACTAGGCTGGGCTGGGCTGCAGCCAGGAGCCCAAAACTCCAGGTCTTTCACATGGGTGGCAGAACCCAAGCACTTGGGCCATTATCTGCTGCCTTCCCAGGTTCATTAGCAGGAAGATGGATTGGAAGCAGAGCAGCCAGGATGTGAATCAACACTCTGACGTGGGATGCCAGTGTCACAAGTGGCAGCTTCACTCTCTGTACTACAATGCCACAGTGCAGTTTTGATGCCTCCTCCTGTGGTGGCAACCACTGCTACACCTCACTCACATGCTCACTTGGGGCCCCACAGCTGATTTTTACATCTCTTGGGTTTTCAACACCACCTCTATTTGCATGTTGGGATCAGATGAAGAGGCTAGTAGCAGTTGGATACACACTTAAAGTGGAAAAGCCAAACTGTGATCACCATGTCCTGTTTTGGGTGGATAAAAATGAGCTGGTTTAAATAATAATAATAACTTCCCTCCCTATTTAGGGACACATAGCAGCTATTGGCAAGGTCGGTTCTGAAATGTCCTTTTCAAAACTTTGCTTCTGCCAGTAAACCAATTCTCAGTAAACAGGAGTGACTGTCAAGATATTTAACCCATTTCGGGCTGTCAGAAATTAACCTTCTAGTTGCTGGATCATGGTGAGGTTCTGGGGAGATGGGGCGTGGTGAGAGGTTCCTTATGGATGTATTTCAATTTTTAAATACCTAACAAATTAATCTTCATTTTATTTGAAAAGATGGAGCAGAAAGAGAGAGAGAGAGAGAAAGAGATCTGCTGATTTACTCCTCAAATGCCCAAAAAGTAATTTGGGCTGGACCAGGCTAAAGCCAAGAGCCCTGAACTCAATTCAGGTCTCCTGCTTGGGTGGCAGGGATCCAAGTACCTGGGCAATCCCCACCACCTCACAGTGTGCATGTTAGACAGAAGTTGGAATTGGAAGGACAGCAAGGACTCAAACCCAGGCAATCCATGCGTCCCACACAGCATGGTTACCCCTGAACCAAATGTCTGTCCCTCAGTATTTTCATGTGGCCCTGGGGCACCCTCCCTGGCTCAATCTCCTTCTTCTCACTGCCCCTCCTGCCCACAAACTCCTAGGATTATTTGCATTCGAAAGCAAAGTAGTGGGAACTGCTGGCCACTGGAGCCAGGTGTTTGTGGTTAGGTACTCTCAGATGTTTTATGTTTCATACTGAAACGTCACTGTAAACCTCGGAGGAATTTTAAAAACAGCCTAAGGTTCTTAGGCTCACTTGCTTTTCAATGTTCTCCTAACCATTTTATTATCTGATATTCCATTCAACAAAATTTATTGAGTACTTACCATATAGATTAGGATCAAAAAGGAGAGCAAGAGGGGTAGGGTTTATGGGGCCGGTGCTGTGGCATAGTGGGTAAAACCACTGCCTGCAGTGCTGCCATCCCATATAGGCGCCGGTTTGAGTCCCAGCTTCTCCACTTTCAATCCAGCTCTCTGCTATGGCCTGGGAAAGCAGTAGAAGATGGCCCAAGCGCTTGGGCCCCTGCACCCAGGTGGCAGACCCAGAAGATGCTGCTTGCTTTGGATCAGCGCAGCTCTGGCTTTGTGGCCAACTGGGGAGTGAACCAGAAGACGGAACACCTCTCTCTCTCTGCCTCTCCTTCTCTCTCTGTGTAACTCTGACTTTCAAATAAGTAAATAAATATTAAAAAAAAAAAAAAAAAAAGAGAGAGAGAGGGGGTAGGGTTTAGCCTAGCAGTTAAGATGCTGGAGTAAAGTCCTGACCCTGGCTTCTCACTCTGGCTTCCTGCAGACTGTGGGAGGCAACAGATGGTGACTCAAGCAGTTGGGTTCCTGTGATCCACATGGGACACCTGGATTGAGCTCCTTGTTTCTGTGACATGCACTTAGGGTTTAGGGTGTGAACTAACAGATGGGAGCTATCTCTGCCTCTCAAAAAAATTAATGACTATATATATATATATATAAAGTCCCAGCTATGGGAGCATCCAGGGAGAAAAAGCTCCAGAGCGGGAGGGAGGAAGCTCAGGCCAAGGGCATGCAGGATGGGAGAACCACATAGAAAAAAGTTGAAGTGGCTGTCAGTCCCTTTTTTTTCCCCCCAAAGATTTATTTATTTATTTGAAAGTCAGAGTTACACAGAGTTACCCCAGTTGGCAGCAATGGCTGGAGCTGTGTCGATGTGAAGCCAGGAGTGTCCTCCGGGTCCCCCATGTAGGTGCAGGGGCCCAAGGACTTGGGCCATCTTTTACTGCCTTCCCAGGCCATAGCAGAGAGCTGGATTGGAAGTGGAGCTGCCAGGACTCAAACTGGCACCCATATGGGATGCTGGCACTGCGGGCAGTGGTTTTACCACAGCGCCGGCCCCAGCTGTAGGCTCTTGAGTCAAAGAACACTGCTAAGAGCTGAGGTTGTAGATCGAAGCAGGCCTGGATCATGGTACAAGACACTTGGACTTCACAACCTGCACATTGGCAAACTAGCTGGGAGCTTTAAGCACAGTAGGAAGAAGGATGGTCAGGAGGCAATTGCAAGAGTTTGGCAAAAACTGCTTGAATTACAGCAGGTGTCCACAAACTTCCTATAAAGGGTTAGAGTATTTTGGGCTCTGTGGGCTACCTATAGTTTTTGGCACATATTTTCTTTTTTGTTTTTAATCAACCCTTAAAATACAGAAGCCATTTTTTTTTTAAAGTTTCATTTATGTATTTGGAAGGCAGAGTGCCAGAGACAGAGAGAGATCTTTCACCTGCTGGTTCAGTCCCCAAATGCCCACAACAGCTAGTGCTGGGCCAGGCTGAAGTCAGGTCTACCATACGAGTGGCAGGGACTCAATTACTTGAGCCACCACTTGCTGCTTCCCAGGGTGTGCATTAGTAGGAATCTGGATTGGAAATGGAGGTGGAACTAAGCTCACGTAAGCACACCAAGCAGTGTCTTAACTACTGTGCCAAACGTCGGCCCCCAGAAGCCATTAACTAGATGGCTGATACCTGGACTAGAATGACAGACGAGAAGATGAAATGTGGTTAGGTTTGCAGCTGACTTTGATGACTTAGCCAGGTGATTCCATTTTACCAAGAAAGAAGCTGAAACTCAGACAAATAAACCAGAATTATGCAACCAGCAAATTATATAGGGAAACTCCCAGGAAGGAATTGAACATCAGACTATGTGACTAATGGGATTACAAGAGATAGGAAAGTATTTAGGACACGCAAGGTTGAAGCTTTAGTAGTGGCGTTTGTGTATTCCCACGGCCAAGGGCAAATGCTGGGCCGAGAATTGAATATGCCAAGTGCTCCTAAAATTCAGTAACAGTCATTAGTCGGGGGCTGGTGAGGGGTAAGTAATGGCGGCCCACACTGGCTCACTGGTGCGCATGGCATGGCATGCCAGACCTATAGTTGTGCATGTAGCATTCTCCTCCTTTTGTTTCCTTGAAGCTTCTGAGCCTTATAAAGAAACTCTACACCCTGTCTTTGGTCTTTAATTCAGACCCTTTAGTTGCTACAGTTTAGTTTGTTGCTACTGCTGCATTGAGCAGGCTTGTTACCTCCGTCTCTAGAAGGAAGAGGCTGCACCATTTACACCTGCTGGGAATCTGGGACTGCGATGCCTAGAAAGTCTGTTAACCAGGTGGAAGGTGATTTATGGAGCTGTGCTTAACACATGTAGAGAACTCACAAGGATGGTGATTGCAGAACTATCTGTATTAGGGAAAGACTGAAGTGATCTAAATGCCATCAGTAGAGGTTAAACAGAGCACCTGTTAAAAAGCCTAAAGATATGTCTATTGGGGGTAAGACATCAAAAACTTTGTGGAAAATGGAATTCAAAGATTGGCAGAGCGGTTGGGACACCTGTATTCTGTATCAGAGTGCCTGGCTCAAGTCCCGCCTCTGCTTCCGAATCAGTTCCTGCTGATGTGCACCCTGGAAGGTAGCTGGTGATGGCTCAAGTATTTGGGTCTATTAGGAGACCTGGATTGAGTTCCAGGCTCCCAGCTTTGGCCTGCCCTGGCTACTGTGAGCATGTGAGGAGTGACTCAGTAGATGGAGGCTGGCTGTTTCTATCTCACTGCTTTTCAAATGTCACAATGAATTTTTGAAACAAGGTTAAGTCTATTTTGGTGCAAAAGATTTTTGAAATGCATGCAGTTTTTTTATAACAGGCATTTTCCATGAACTTTTTAAAATTTATTTGAAAGGCAGAATGACAAGGAGCAGAGACAGATATCTTCCATCCACTGGTTCACTCCCCAAATGGCTGCCAAAGCCAGTAGTCAGGAACCTCCCTAGGAATTCCCTGTGTGGCAGGGGCCCAAACACTTGGGCCATCTTCCACTGACTCCCCAGGCACACTAGCAAGAAGCTGGATGGAAAGCAGAGCTGCTAGGACTTGAACTGGAGCTCCAGTACCGGATGCCTGTGTTGTGAGCAGCGCACAAGCCACTGCACCACAATGTCGGCCCCTCCATAAGCTTTTTTTTTTTTTTTTTTTAAAGATTTATTTGAAAGTCAGAGTTACACACACACAGACACAGAGGTGGAGAGAGAGCGAAAGGTCTTCCATCCGCTGGTTCACTCCCCAGGTGGCCGCAACGGCGGGAGCCACACCGATCCGAAGCCTTCGGAGCCAGAAGCTTCTCCCAGGTCACCCTCGCGGGTGCAGTGGCCCAAGTACTTGGGCCATTTTCTATTGCTTTCCCAGGCCACAGCAGAGCCGGATCGGAAGCGGAGCAGCCGGGACTCGAACTGCTGTCAATATATATGGGATACCGGCACCTCAGGCAGCCTACGGTTACCGCTGCACGGCCCCGAAACAATACCTTGTTCAAACTCTGTAAGACCAGGTACTTTCCAGAGCATCCAGCTTAGCGCACACAGCGAAGACAGTGAGCCCCGTGAGCCGCTCTCGCCTGGTTCCTCCTCTGGGAGGCAGCGCGGACCTCCCGGCGTCAGAACAAAGGAAGCCCTAGGCACAGCCGCGTGTGGTTCCCCTAGACCCGGCCCCTCACCTCCGCACATGCGCAGGCCGAACCTTAGGCGATCCCGCAGCCCCGCGCGCGTGATGTAGTCTCGTACGCCGGTACGTGATGACGCAGGGGCGTGCGCTCAGTGGCTCGTAGGGGAAGATGGCGGCTGCTCCTTTGGAGGAGAGGGATTGATAGGGGCGGAGGGAGGAGGCCATCCAGCGGAGACAAATCGGAGAGTGAAGACAAACGCTTCACTCGCCGTTAGGAGCTCCGCTCAACGCCAGACGGTGAGTCCGGCGGCGGCGCGGGACCGCCGGCCTGCAGAAGACGGCAGCAGTCTCCGCCATTTTCAGGCTCGGCCGTTGCGTGCTCTGGGGGCTTGGAGGGGCTTGGGACAGGTTGGAGGAGCTGGGAGGACCATCTACGGGAGGGCTCGTTGAGGCGGGGTCGAGCCTTCGGGGAGGGGGATGGAGGCTGTAGGCCGTCTAGAAAAAGAGCGGGGTGAGGGCGGGGGGCACCAAGGCCAGGACTGAGAACTGCTGGCGACTGGAAGACGTGGGTAAGGCAGGCCACAGCTGAGACGTGAAGTTTGGACGCGGGAAGCCCTTAGAAACTGTGATTTGGGGTGGGAATGGCACGAGGTGGGCCGTAGTGGAGTGTGGCTTTGCTTGGTTTGAAGGGGTCACGGGAAGTTTATGTAAAAAGTGCAGAAACAGCTGAAGATTCGGCCTTGATGCTGTCGCGGCTTGAAATCGGCGTTTGTTTCGGGGATAAAGGCCACGGCTTGACAAGCAAAGCCCTGCTCCTTTGGGATAGTTCTATTCCTGTTTGGTTCGCTTTAGATCCCGTTCCCCGCAAGCGTCGCTCTGATAACCCCTTCCCTGTGTCCAATTTCAAGCTTGCTCTTCAGATAAGTAGTTAGCATCTTAGCATTCGTGCTTTAAAAAGAATAAAATAAATGTTGGTGCTCGGTTGTAACCCTTGTGGTTAGTGCCTCTTCCGGGGTAAGGAGGCGTTGGGGCTCGTGGATAGGGAACTCCCTAATAGGATCTGTTTAAATCCATTCAGAAAAGTAAGAGTTACTTGGAGAAAGCCCGGGAAGAATTGTTCAAAGAAGTTTCTCACAGATGATATTAACTGTTTAGGAACTTTGGAGGTCTTTAGGGTAAGAACTGAGAGGAGCATCTCTTGGGAGCTTCTAAGTGCACCCTGGGGAGAGAATGCATGGGGTATTTTATTTTATTTTAATTTTTATCTGTGAACATGGTGCAGTGTTAGAGCTATTTAATTCAAACAGAGCTTTTAGTGACTGTTAGTTAAAACATGTTACTTGTTCCCCTGGTGGCATTTTTCTTTTCCTAGTCTTAATTGCGTTTGACACCTGTCTTTTTTTACTACTGTAAGATACTTTTTTTTTTTTTGAACTGGTCTCCTTTCCCAATAGAAAGTAAAATGCTGTATAGATTTGAATTTGTGCTGAGGCTTGAAATTCTATCTTCAGCTTGTCTTCTTGAAACTTAACGGGAAAATTTTAACTTTGTACGCAGGGAAAGAATTCTGGTAGAAAGTTGCCTTATCTCCACAGCGCTTTGGGGAAAATTGCATCATTATCTATGAAGCTGATGGCTTAACCTGCATTTTTTTCTTTGGTTGTTGAAGATATTAAAGCAGCTGATTTTGCAATCACAGTGTATCTTCAAGCTTTACAAAGTTTATTTTTTCATGTACTTAAGGGGCAGAGCTAGAGAGAGTGAGAGACAAAGATCTTCATCTGTTGATTCACTCCCCAAGTGCCCACAACAGCCAGGGCTGAGCCAGGCCAAAGCTGGAAGCTCAAAACTCAATCTAGGTCTCCTACATGGGTGGTAGGGATCCAAATACTTGAGCTGTCTTCTGTCTCCCAGGATCTATCCTTGGGAAACTAGATCAGAAACGAAGAGCTGGGACCAAACACTCCAGTATGACATGTGGGTGTCTCTCTCAAGTTGGTGGTCTAACACACTGCTTCATAGTGCCTGCCCCTTTTTAAGCTTTTAATTATATTTTTACCAACCACTTAAGATGCTCATTCAGAGCTCTGTTAAGTAACGAAAAGTCCATGTATGCTTTGTGTTATTTGGTGAAAAAAGATTTTTTTAAAGATTTTATTTGAAAGAGTGACAGAGACACAGAGATAGAAAGATTTTCCATCCACTGACGGCAACAGCTAGGGCTGGGCTGTGTGGAAGCAGGAGCCTTGAACTCCACTGGGGTCTCTTCCATGGGTGGCAGGGACCCAAGCCACTTGGGCCATCTTCAGCTGCTTTCTCAGGCACATTAAAATGGAGCTGGGTGGGAATCGGAGCAGTGGGATGCAAACTGGTGCTCCAGAATAGGTTGCCAGCATTTCAAGCAGTGGCTTAATCTGCACCACAGCGCAGCCCCCCCCCCCCATATTTTTTTTAGAAAGATTTATTTACTTGAAAGAGCAACTGAGAGGGACACACACACACACACACAGATCTTTATCTGCTGGTTCATTTCTCAGACAGCTGGGGCTAAGCCAGACCAGGAGTCAGGAATGGCCACCTCTATGGGATGCTGGTATTGCAGGTGGTGGCTTAACATGCTGTACCACAATGCTGGTCCTGTTAAAAAAAAAATTGATAATTGCCAAAGTTTGAATAGTTTTCTATCTCAGAATAAGAAAGTGAGGTTATGGAGTCAGTGTTATGGCATTACAGGTTAAGCTCTTGTCTGCAGTGCCAGTGTTTCATATAGCTGGCTGGTTTGAGTCCTGGCTGCTCCACTTCTGATCCAGCTCCCTGTTAATGCACCTGGAAAAGCAGTGGAAGATGGCCCAACTTGTTGGGCCCCTGAATCTATGTAGGTGACCCAGATGAAGTTCCTGGCTTTGGCCTGGCCCAGCCCTGGCCATTGCAGAGCGAATCAGCAGATGGAAGACCTTTTCTCTCCATTATCAAAGTATGTTTAAATAAATATCATAATTGTTCAAAGCATAGATTGCAGATTTTCTTTTTTTGTTTTTAAACTTGTTTATTTGAAAGGTAGAATTACAGAGAAGGAGACAGGGAGAGGTAGAAAGAGATCTTCCATCTGCTGGTTCACTCCCGAAATGGCTGCAATGGCCATCTGGGCCAGGCTGAAACTGTGAGCCAGGAGCTGCTTCCTGGTTTTCCATGTAGGTGCAAGGGCCCAAGGACTTGGGCCATCCTCCAGTATTTCCCAGACACATTAGCAGGGGGCTGGATTGGAAGTGGAGCAGCTGGAACTCGAACTGGCGTCCATATGGGATGCCCCTTTACCCACTACTCCACAACGCTGTCCCCCTCCATTTTTTCTACAAAACATTATTCCGGGCTTGCACCATGGCTCACTTGGTTAATCCTCCGCCTGTGGCGCCAGCATCCCATATGGGCGCTCGGTTCTAGTCCCGGTTGCTCCTCTTCCAGTCCAGCTCTCTGCTGTGGCCCGGGAGGGCAGTGGAGGATGTCCCAAGTGCTTGGGCCCCTGCACCTGCATGGGAGACCAGGAAGAAGCTCCTGGCTTCGGATTGGTGCAGCGCCGCTGTAGCGGCCATTTGGGGAGTAAACCAACGGAAGGAAGACCTTTCTCTTTGTAACTCTACCTGTCAAATAAAAACAAAAGAATAACAATAAAAAACATTATTCCAAGAAATTCATTTGTATTAAAAGTTGCTAATGAGACACATTAACTATTTTGTTGCAATGCTTGGAAGTTTTCTCAGTTGTTACAGTGTGTTGTGTGACAAATAACCTGCCTGACAGTTTTAGTAATTAAAAACGTGTTGTCTTTGTCTTTAGCAGTGATTTAGGTTTAAAAGTAAAATTTTGTGACTTCAAGCCTATTTTTCATTTGTAACATTTCCCTCCCCATTGCAAATAATTTGTGCTGCTCCTTGGCACAGAAGCTCTTCAGTATATTGGAAACTGGGATGTATATTAGTGTCATTTTTTTCTGGTCCTTAAATATTTTAGTAGTTTTCTGGCAGAGTAACTGATTTCACAAAGTTTGTGTTGAACTTTGTATTCACAATTTGAATGCTTAATAAATCCCCAGAGCTGGATGGTTTTGAAAAGGGTATACTTTAGAGGCTGGTGCTGTGATGCAGCAGGTTTAAAGCCCATATGGGTGCCAGTTCTAGTACCAGCTGCTCCACTTCTGATCCAGCTCTCTACTATGGTCTGGGAAAGCAGTAGAAGATGGCCCAAGTCCTTGAGCTCCTGCTCCCACATGGGAGACCCAGAAGAAGCTCTTGGCTCCTAACCTTGGATCAGCTCAGCTCCGGCCATGCAGCCATTTGAGGAGTGAACCAGTGGATTGGAAGACCTCTTTTTCTATTTCTACCTCTCTCTGTAACTCTTTCAAATAAATAAAAATAAATCTTTAAAAAAAAAAAAAAAGAAAAGGGCATACTTGTTTCACAGACCTAAGTTTGAATGTCAGGCTCACCACTAACTAACTTTTTATTTTGGGCCAGTTAATTCAACTCTAAGGTTCAATTTCCTTACACATAAAAAGATTAGTTAGGCCGCTGCCTGTGGTGCCAGCATTCCATGTGTGTGCAGCTTCCCTTCCTGGCTGCTCTGCTTCTGATCCATCTCTATGCTGTGGCCTGGGAAAGCAGTGTTGGATGGCCCAAGTCCTTGGGCCCCTGTACCCACTTAGGAGATCTGGAGGAGGCTCCTGGCTCCTGGTTTCGGATCCGTGCAGTTCTGACTGTTGTGGCCATCTGTTGAGTAAACCTGCGGATCAGATGAAGGTTTCTTCTTTCTCTGCCCCTGCCTCTCTGTAACTCTGCCTTTCAACTAAATAACTAATTTTTTTTTTAAGATTAGTTAGAAAAGTTATCCCAAAGGAGAAAGTGCCTTGTGTATAGGAAGCATTCAGTAGATTTTGACATTTTTGTCCGTGATTGGAATTTAATTGGTAAATCATTAATCATTTCCTTTTTTTTTTTTAAAGATTTATTTATTTATTTGAAAGAGTTACACAGAGAGAGGAGGAGAGGCAGAGAGAGAGAGAGGTCTTCCATTTGCTGGTTCACTCCCCAGTTAGCCGCAATGGCTGGAGCTGCGCCTGATCTGAAGCCAGGAGCCAGGAGCTTCTTCTGGGTCTCCCAAGAGGGTGCAGGGGACCAAGGCCTTGGGCCATCTTCTACTACTTTCCCAGGCCATAGCAGAGAGATGGATTGGATGTGGAGCAGCCGGTACTAGAAGTGGTGTCTGGCCGGCGCCGTGGCTCAATAGGCTAATCCTCCACCTTGCGGCGCCGGCACACCAGGTTCTAGTCCCGGTCAGGGCGCCGGATTCTGTCCCGGTTGCCCCTCTTCCAGGCCAGCTCTCTGCTATGGCCAGGGAGTGCAGTGGAGGATGGCCCAGGTGCTTGGGCCCTGCACCCCATGGGAGACCAGGAAAAGCACCTGGCTCCTGGCTCCTGCCATCGGATCAGCGCGGTGCGCCGGCTGCAGCGGCGGCCATTGGAGGGTGAACCAACGGCAAAGGAAGACCTTTCTCTCTGTGTCTCTCTCTCACTGTCCACTCTGCCTGTCAAAAATAAAAAAAAATAAAAAAAAAAAATTTAGAAGTGGTGTCTATATGGGATGTCGGTACTGCAGGTGGCGGCTTTACCCACTAGCCACAGCATTGGCCCCATGGGAAATGATTTTCAATTTTTAAACCCTCAGATATCTTTGTTGAAAACAGGTTCATCAGTATTCTTTCCTCTTTGTTACGAAGCATTTTTTCATGTATCTCTAATACATTTTGTGAATTTTTACACTGCTTTCTGAGCACTTTGAATACAGTGCTTTATATTTTTGTATTATTAAAACCTAGGCATTTGAGCCGGCGCCGTGGCTCAATAGGCTAATCCTCCACCTTGCGGCGCCGGCACACCGGGTTCGAGTCCCGGTTGGGGCGCCGGATTCTGTCCCGGTTGCCCCTCTTCCAGGCCAGCTCTCTGCTATGGCCAGGGAGTGCAGTGGAGGATGGCCCAGGTGCTTGGGCCCTGCACCCCATGGGAGACCAGGAAAAGCACCTGGCTCCTGGCTCCTGCCAGGATCAGCGCGGTGCGCCGGCTGCAGCGGCGGCCATTGGAGGGTGAACCAACGGCAAAAAGGAAGACCTTTCTCTCTCTGTCTCTCTCTCTCACTGTCCACTCTGCCTGTCAAAAAAAAAAAAAAAAAAAAAAAAAAAAAAAAACCTAGGCATTTAATGTTGAGTAGTGAATGGACTTTCTACAGAAATTCTCATGACTACTCTAGTCCGTGTTTCACACATGCCTGACTTATTTCTGCTCTTGGACCTTTGCTCACTGCCTTGATTGTCTTCTTTCTTTCAGACTCTATGTTCATATCCTTTTAATTCCTCAGTAGCCACCTAACTCTGATCCCATTAATGAGGTCTTGCTTGATTTCATGAATTAATTTACTTTTAAATATTTATTTATTTATTTGAAAGCGTTAACAGAGAGGCAGAGGAAGGGAGGGAGGGAGAGAGAGAGAGAGAGAGAGTAAGGTCTTCCATATGCTGGTTCACTCACTAGATGGCTGAAACGCCTGGAGCTGAGCCGATCAGAAGCCGGGAACCAGGAGCTTATTCTAGATCTCCCTCACGGGTGCAGGGGCCCAAGGACCTCCGCCATCCTCCATTGCTTCCCAGGCCACAGCAGAGCTGGATAGTAAGTGGAGCAGTTGGGACTTGAACTGGCACCTATTTGGGATGCCAGCACTGCAGGTGGTGGCTTCTCCTTCCATGCCACAGTGCCGGCCCCTCATATATTTATAATTTGTCTCGCAAGTTAACCTAAGGCCTTTATGACTGCCTCATGTTACTTTATGTCTCTGGTTCCTGGCACTGTGTCTTGCCATTTGCTTTTTCTTAATTTTATTTTTTAATTTTAATTATTTTATTTATTTGAAAGAGTTACGGAGAAAAATAGGGACAGAGAAAGTTCTTCCATCCGCTGCTTCACTACCCAGATGGCTGGAGCTGAGCCAATCTGGAGCCAGGAACCTCTTCCCGGTCTCCCAAGTGGGTGCAGGGACTGGGCCGTCCTCTGCTACTTTCTCAGGCACATTATCAGGGAGCTGGATCAGAAATGGAACAGCCAGGATTCAGACCGGCACCCATATGGATGCCATTGCTGCAGGGTAGGGGTTTAACCCACTGAGCTACAGCCCTGGGGGAACCCCGCCCCGCCCCGCCTTTTTTTTTTTTTTTTTTTTTTTTTTTTTTTTTTTTTTTTTTTTTTTTTTTTTTTTTTTTTTTTTTTTAAGGTTTTATTTATTTGAGTGGTAGAGTTACAGAGAGGGGGAGAGAGGGAGAAAGGTCTTCCATCCACTGATTCACTCCCCAAATGGCCGCTTTGCTATAGCTGAGTTGATCCGGAGCCAGGAGCTTCTTCTAGGTCTCCAATGCAGGTGTAGGGGCCCAAGGAGTTGGGTCATCTTCCATTGCTTTCCTAGGCCATAGCAGAAAGCTAGATTGGAAGAGGAGCAACTGGTGCCTATATGGGATGCTGGTGCTGCAGGCCGGGGCTTTAACGAGTTGTACCACAGTGCTGCCCACCGCCCCACCCCGCCTTTTAAAGAGTCATTTATTTATTTGGAAAGGAGAGTTAGAGAGAGAGAATGCTTCCATCCTCTGGTTCACTTCCCAAATGGCCGCTACTGCCAGGGCTGGGCCAGGCTGAAGCCAGGAGCCAGAAGCTTCATCTGGGTTTCCCACATGGGTGCAGGGGCCCAAGGACGTGGGCCATCTTCCACTACCTTCCCAGGCGCATTAGCAGGGAGCCAGATTGGAAGTGGGGCAGCCAGGACTTGAACCAGTACCTTTAAGGGATTCTGGCATCCCAGGTGGCAGCTTTACCTGCTGTGTTGTGTTGGCCCCTATTTTTAAATTAAAAAGTTAATTTATTTGAGAAGCAGAGAGAGAAAAAACCAAGTGCATATGAACAAACTGGTTCACTCCCCATAGCCTACAGTGGCTGGTGCTGGGCCAGGCTGAAGCCAGGAGCTGGGAGCTAGTTTTCCCATGTGGATGGCAGGAACCTAACTACTTGAGCAATTGCCAGCTGCCAGTCAGGTTTCATGTTAGCTGGAACCTGAAATGGAGAGTAGAGCTGGGACTCACACCCGGGTACTTGTCTGCCTCCTAGTGTCCCTATCAGTTTGTCAACTGTTTGCTCAAATGCCTTCCACTCCATCTTTTCAGACTCTTGCACATTTAAAAATTTTCTGATGGTGTGCTTTGTTACTTACCTTTCCCTCTACTCCTTTTATTTCCTACAGATTGGAAGTTAACTCTACATAGGTTTGATTAAATTTGGACTAAATATTGGTGAAAAATTTCATAGTTGAGAATATATGATTTATATATTACATCAGGAAGGAAAGAATATCTGATTCCTTTCTCATTAGTCATGAGCCCTTAATACTTGCTGTGGGGACTACCAGGTGTTAGTTTGCCCCATTATTTATAGTGCTGTGTTTGCTTGCTTTGTGTGATTTTTTTTTTTTTTCCTGTTGGAAAGGTACATTTTCCCCTTTGGTATTATTCATGATCTGTAGCCTGATAAATTTGTTAATATATTGTCAAATCTGCATTGTCCCTTCCTCATTTCCCCCAGTCATTCCAGGGATTTTACATTTTTCACCCTAAGAATAAGTTCGTTCTCTAGAATACTAACAATATTAACAAATTTTGAATATTTAGGATTTGTAGAGTACTTAATGCAGTTCATAATTAAATTTATTCAGTTGTCCCAGTAATATCACTCACAGAATTTTTTTTTAGAAGATTTATTTATTAATTTCAAAGGCAGAATTAAACAGAGAAAGATCTGGCATTTGCTGGTTCACTCACCAAATGTCTGTAACAGCTGGTGCTGCATCAGGTGAAAGCCAGGAGCCTAGAACTCCACCTAGGTCTTCCATGAGTGGTTGAGGCCCATGTCCTTGGGCTATCTTCCTCTGTTTTCCCAGGTGCTTTAGCAAGGAGCTGGTTGGAAGCAGAACAGCCGGGACTTGAACCACTGCTCATATGGGATGCCAATGTTGCAAGCGGCTCCTTAACCTGCTGTACCACAATGCTCTCTCCAAAGTGTTGTTTTTTTTTTTCTATAATCCAAATCCTATCTAGAATCAAACATTGATTTGTCATATCTCTTAGTTTTAATTGTGATCACTTCTTTTATGACTGAAAATTTTAAAATTTGAGAAGCAGAGACAGAGCTCCCATTCACAGTTTCATTGTCCAAATGTCGTCGATGACCAGAACTTGGCCGGGCACGAGCTAGGGAACTCGGTCTGGGTCTCTCATGTGAGTGACTGCTTCATAGGGTAGGGTCTGCACTACCAGGAAGCTGGAGTTGGGAGCCTGAGCTGGACATCCAACCTAGGTATTTTGATATGATATGAGATGTGGGTGTCCCACCCATTAGGCCAAATACCTGCTCTGATAATTCTGTTCTTTTTTTTTTTTTTTTTTTTAATATGAAAGAGGGATCGAGAGAGACACAGAAATCTTCCATTCACTGCATCATCCTTTAAATGTCCACAGCAGCCCAGGCTAGACCATGTTGAAGCCCAGATCTCAGTTGCCCCTTTGTGTGGCAGGGATCCAAGCATTTGATCTATCATCTGCCTCTGAGGGTTTACATTAGCAGGAAACTGGAATCAGAAGCAGAGCTAGAACTTGAACCCAGGTACTTTGATATGGGATTTGAGCATCCTGTGTGGTATCATCTGTTGCACAGTATGCCAGCCTCAGTAGTAGGGAATTAAAAAAAAAAAATTATGGGGCTGGCGCTGTGACATAGTAGGTTAAGCCTCTGCCTGCATTACCAGCATCCCATATGGGCACCGGTTTGTGTCCTTGCTGCTCCTCTTCTGATCCAGCTCTCTGCTAATGGCCTGGGAAAGCAGATGAAGATGGTCCAAGTGCTTGGGCCCCTGCACCTGCTTGGGAGACCTGGAAGAAGCTCCTGGCTTTGGATCAGCCCAGTTCTGTCCGTTGTGGCCATTTGGAGAGTGAACCAGTGGATGGAAGACCTTTCTCTCTGTGTCTCCTTTTCTTTTTGTAACTCTGCCTCTTAAATAAATAGAGTCTTAAAAAAAAATAAAGTCTTTAAAAAAATTTGTTTATCTGAAAGGCAGAGAGAAAGAGCCTTGTCTTCGCTCTGCTGAGTCACTTTTCAAATGCTCTTTATAGCCAGCCCAAAGCCAGGAACCTGGAACTCACTATGGGTCTTCTATGTGGGTGTCAGGGACCAAAGTACTTGAGCCGTCATCTTCTGCCTTCCAGGCTGTGCCCCAGCAGGAAGCTGGATTGGAAATGGAGGATCCAGGACTGGAACCAGGCATTGCAGAACGGGCTATGGCCATCACAAGTGACATCTTTTTTTTTTTTTTTAAGATTTATTTATTTGAAAGACAGAGTTACAGTCAGAGAGAGAAAGAGAAGAGAGAGAGAGAGAGAGAGAGAGAGAGAGAGAGGTCTTCCATCTGCTGGTTCACTCGCCAAATGGCCTCAATAGCCAGAGCTGAACTGATCCAAAGCCAGGAGCCTGGAGCTTCTTCTAGGTGTCCCACATAGGTGAAGGGCTCAAGCACTTGGGCTATCCTCCAAAGCTTTCTCAGGCCATAGCAGGGAGCTGGATAGGAAGTGGAGTAGCTAGGACTCTGGTGCCCATATAGGATGCTGGTGCTGCAGGCCAGGGCTTTAATTCTGCGCCACAGTGCCGGTCCCCACAAGTGGCTTTTTTTTTTTTTTTGACAGGCAGAGTGGACAGTGAGAGAGAGGGAGGGAGAGAAAGGTCTTCCTTTTCCGTTGGTTCACCCCCCAATGGCCGCTGCAGCTGGCTGTGCCGGGGCACCTCACTGATCCGAAGGCAGGAGCCAGGTGCTTCTCCTGGTCTCCCATGGGGGTGCAGGGCCCAAGGACTTGGGCCATCCTCCACTGTACTCCCGGGCCACAGCAGAGAGCTGGCCTGGAAGAGGAGCAACCGGGACAGAATCCGGCGCCCCAACCAGGACTAGAACCTGGGGAGCCGGCGCCGCAGGCGGAAGATTAGCCTATTGAGCTGCGGCGCTGCCTTTTTTTTTTTTTTTTTAAAGGTTTTATTTATTTATTTGAGAGGTAGAGTTACAGACAGTGAGAGGGAGAGACAGAGAGAAAGCTTCTTTCAGTCTCCCATATGGGTGCAGGGGCCCAAGGACTTGGGCCATCTTCTACTGCTTTTCCAGGTCATGGCAGAGAGCTGGATTGGAAGAGGAGCAGCCGCGACTAGAACCAGTGCCCATATGGGATGCAGGTGCTGCAGGCAGAAGATTAACCTACTGAGCCACAGCGCCGGCCCCACAAGTGGCATCTTTAACCAGGACAGACGACTGCCCCTTTTGCCTGTTTTTTAAATTGAGTTATTTCTTTTTTATTGTTGAGTTTTGTTTTGTTTTTTTTTTTTTTTTTGAAAGCAGGTTTAGCTTTGTAGTACTCCCTTGTGTGGATGTGCTTTAGTACATTTGCTCAGTTCCTTTTAGGATTCAAACGGGACATACTTGAGAGTGAAAGGGAGAACTGTGTATTGTGTCAAGACAGCCGGCCTAAACTCAGCAAACTTAAACATACTGACTACTAGTAATAGCAAATGTATTATTATTATTTTTTAAGATTTATTTTATTTATTTGAAAGAGTTACAGAGAGGTAGAAACAGAGAGCAAGGTCTTCCATCTGCTGGTTTACTCCCCTGGCTGCAATGGCCAGAGCCGTGCTGATCCGAAGCCAGGAGCCAGGAGCTTTTTCCAGGTCTCCCATGTGGGTGCAGGGGCCTGAGGACTTGGGCCATCTTCTACTGCTTTCCCAGGCCATAGCAGAAAGCTGGATTGGAAGAGGAGCAGCCAGGACTAGAACCGGCGTCCGTGTGGGATGCCGGCACTTCAGGCCAGGGCTTTAACCCACTGTGCCACTGAGTCAGCCCCAGCAAATGTATTCTTTAGTGCAACTTAGGATTTTTTTTTTTAAATCATGGTAAAACACATATGCAACAACTTCTGATCGTTGTTCTTTGCGCTTTCCACTATAGGGCTCCTCAACCAATATGTGAGATTGAAAAAGTGAGTAAGGCTAATAATTTCTCTTTTTACTACAGATATTTGAAGTCTGTGATTACTTGTTTCTTACCATGTTTTATGTTCCCTTTACAGAGCTTTTTCCAGGTGATTTGTGAACTCTGTTTTGATAACTATAGCTATTTTTGTTGTCATAGTAGAAATAAGTAACTCCCTGTACTCAATTAAGAATTGAGTACTATATTTTCAAAACTTTACAACCCAATTATTGTATTTCTTTGGTACAGATAACTTATCTATCATTCAGTTTCAAAAGTTAGGTACTGAAGGGTTCATTGAAGAGCTTTAACCTATGTGATAATACTCTGTACACAGTCACAATTATTTTTCTGTAGAGGGAAAGAAATTCCTGTTTTGAGTAGGATGCATAAAAAAAGCTTTAATGAAATTTCAGTTTCATATATAGGAATAGACTCAAACTCAGCATGCATCAGGCCAAGTACAGTTTACAAAAATAAGCTTTATGAATTCTGTGGTTTTAAATTTAGATGTAGTGGGACATTTGATTTTTTTTTTTTTAATTCTGTACCTGGTTTGAGTCAATGACATTTTTTTGAAAGGCAGAGTGACAGAGAGAGATTGTCTATCTACTGGTTCATACCCCAAATGGCCTTAACATTCAGGGATTGGAAGTGGAGCAGCCAGGACTTGAACCAGTGTTCTGCCAGGAGATGCCAGCATTGCAGGCAGTGGCTTAACACAAGCCCCTGAAGGTGTGTTTTTTTTTTTTTTTTTTTTTTTTTTTTTTAAAGATTTATTTATTTACTTGAGAGGTTGAGTTAGAGAGGGAAAGACAGAGAGGTTTTCCATCTGCTGGTTCACTCCAAATGACCACAGTGGCTTGAACTGGGCTGACCCAAAGCCAGGAGCCAGCAGCTTCTTCTGGGTTTCTCATATTGTTGCAGGGGCTCAAGCATTTGAACCATCTCAAGCATTTGAACCATCTTCTACTGTTTTCCCAGGCCATTAGCAGAGAGCTGGATTGGAAGAGGAGCAGCTGGGACACAAACTGGCGCCCATCTGGGATGCTGGCGCTGCAGGCGAAGGCTTAGCCTAGTATGCCACAGCAAATGTTTGGGCCATTTGTGTATCTTTGGAGAAATAATTGTCAGATCATTTCCCCATTTAAAATATTGGGTTGTCTTTTTTTTTTTTTTTTTTTTTTTTTTTTAAGATTTATTTATTTGAATGACACGGTGACAGATCTTCTGTCCTTTGGTTTACTCCCCACATAGCTGCAACAGCCAGGGCCAGGCCAAAGCCAGGAGCCAGGAACTCATTCAGGTCTCCCCCATGGGTGGTACGGGCCCAAGTACTTCTGTTGCCTTTCTCTGTTGCCTTCCCAGGCACATTAGCAGGAGCTGAATTGGAAATGGAGCAGCTGGCATTTGAACTGGCACTCTGATATGGGATGCAGGTGTTGCAAGTGCTGGCTATGACCCTTGTCTTTTTATTATTGTGTTTATTATTGTGTGTAAGAGTTCTTTATATATTTTAGATGCAAATCTGTTTTAGATACATACTTTGCATACATGTTCTTTCATTCTTTGGGCTCTTTTCACTCTTTTTTTTTTTTTTTTTTTAATTTACTATTTATTTGAAAGAGTTACAGAGAAAGAGGGAGAGACACAGAGATCTTGCAACCAGTGGTTTACTTGCCAAATGGCCACAATAGCCAGAGCTGGGCCATGCTGAAGCCAGGAGCCTGGAGCTTCATCCAGATCTTCCACATGTGTGCAGGGGCCCAGGCACTTGGTCCGTCTTCCGCTGCTTTCCCAGGTGCATCAGCAGGGAGCTGCATCAGCAGAGGAACAGCCAGGCAATGGCTTTACTCACTGTGCCAAAGTGCCAGCCCCTCTTTTCACTCTTTATAAAATAGTATTTAATGTTTTACTTTTTATTTGTTTATTTAGGAGAGAGAGAGCGAGCGAGGGAGCGATATCTTCCTCTGTCTGCTGGTTCACTTCCCTAATGACCACAACAGCCAGCTGGGCCAGGCATCTGAGTCTATCATGTAGGTGGCAGGAACCCAGGTCTTTGGGCCATCATTTGCTGACTCCCAGGTTACATTAGCAAGAAGCTAGACCAAAAGCCAGGACTTGAACCGGCACTCTGATATGGGATGACGCATCCCAAGCGGCAGCTTAACCCACTGCACTGTAATGCCCATTCCTTTTATGTGTTTTTGCTTCTTCATTGTCATGGTGCCAGCTGAGGTCGTCAATACATTGAAACTAGATTGACAGGGTGGGAACAGATTGTTCTGCCATTCCTCTATTTTGAGTTGTACATCAAAGCTGGGACTGATCACTGCAAACTTGTTTAACCTTCTTGTGAGGTGGACAACACTTCCAGCTCTGTGATAATGAGTGATTTCAAATTTGCCAAGATCAGGGCCAGTGCTGTGGTGTAGTGGGTAAAGCCACTGCCTACAGTGCTGGCATCCCATATGGGCGCCACTTTGAGTCCCTGCTGCTCCACTTCCCATCCAGCTCTCTGCTATGGCTTGGGAAAGCAGTAGAGGATAGCCCAAGTGCTGGTTTACCTGTACCCATGTGTGAGACCTAGAGCAAACTCCTGCTGCTAGCTTAGGATAGGCACAGCTCTGGCTGTTGGCGGCCATCTGGAGCGTGAACCAGTGGATGGAAGACATCTCTTTCCCTGCCTCTGCCTCTCTGTGACTTTGCATTTCAAATAAATAAGTAAATCTTTAAAAAAAGAATATTCATCAAGGTCACTATGCTTCATTATAACACTTGGAAACCTGACAGTGACTTTGGAGCATGGCCTAATAAAAATCTGGCATTTGCCTCTCATTTTTGCAGTGTTGATGCTCTTGAGAGCATTAGTCAGGACATTTGTGTGCACTGTTGTGGTGGCACAGAAACATGGTGGTTTTGGTGTCCTATCCAAGGGAGCTTTGCCTTTCCCAAGGTTATGAGTGTATTTCCTATATTGAATAAAATTTGCAATTGGTTAAGCAGTTGATTTTCTCAACGAAGAATATGAATTATTATCTGAGTATAAATATAAATGCGAGTTTGACTTTTTGGTTAGACTAGCTGTAACCTTTAGGTAGTTCTAATAAAACTAACTTTTAGTAACTGTGTTGAACCTTAACTATTTAGTAAAGGATGTTTCAAGTTACAAAATGGGCATGTTTCATTTATGAAACTTTTTTCCACTTTATTTTTAGATATTTAATTAACTTTCAGTTCATCATATCTTAATAAGCACTGTTTGAAATCCAGACTGACTTGTTTGAAAGGATATACTTAAACTGTTTTGTCATAAGGCAATTAAAAGGCCCATTACAGATTGCAGTTACACTGAGGAACCAGTTAGATTTTTTTAGGTCAATGTGGATAGTAGAACTAGAAACTGAAAACTACTGTTCCAAAATCAGGAGGCTCTCTGAAACTTAAGCTTGTCATTTCCTCTTGCTATTGACAGATTTAAGAAATAGACAGGACCAACCAAATCTTTAGGCTGGTCCATTTTGGAATGGTTGTTTTTTTTCTGTTAAATGCCTTATCTTCAGTTTGGTTGTTAAACCAGGTTTAAAAATGAGCTAAAAGAAATTTTGGATAATTCTTTTTTTAAAAGCTTTATGTATTTATTTATTTGAAATGCAGAGTTACAGAGAGGCAGAGGAGAGGCAGAGGCTGGGAGAGAAAGAAGGGTCTTCCATCTGCTGTTCACCCTTCAATTGGTTGCAATGGCCGGAGCTGGGCCAATCCGAAGCCAGGGTCCTGAAGCTTCTTCTGGTTTTCTACGTGGGTGCAGGGCCCAAGGCCATAGCAGAGAGCTGGATTGGAAGGAGAGCAGCCGGGACTCAAATCAGCAATGATATGTAATGCCAGCACTGCAGGTGGCAGCTTAACCTGCTATGCCTTAATAGCATTTTCCATGAAATTAAAAATATATTTTTATTTCAGAAGGCAGTCAGAAAAAGAAACAGAGATCTTCCATCTACTGATTAGCTATCCAAAAGCTTTCAAAAAGCTGGAGCTGGCCATACAGAGCCCAGAATTCAATCATGTGGGTGGCAGAGACCCAAGTACTTCATTCATTTGCTGCCTCCCAGAATGTGCTTTAGTAGGAGGCTGGAAATGGAAGTGGAGCTGCACTCTGACTTGGGATTCATGTGTCCCAAGCAGGATATTGGCATCTGGGCCCAATGCCCACCTTTAGTTTTAGCCTTTAAATCTGTCAGATAATCATGGAATTTGACGGGATTTTTCTTGGTAGGTTTTGTGTGTGTTGTGTATGTGTATATATACATTAAGTGTGTAGCTCAGTGTTTTCCTTATATTTTGTATCAGATATTCAAATTGTTGATATTAGGGAATTTTTCTCACCTATATTTTCTACCCACAGTGCTCATTTCCAGCTATCTTTTTCTTTTCACTTTACTTTTGTGTCTAGAGTACACTTCCCTGATTTTACATTTCAACATATCTGTAATACTACTGTTAGTATTTTTTAGGGCCGGTGTTGTAGCATAGTGGGTTGAGTGCTGGCATCCCATATGGGCATCGGTTTGAGTCCCAGCTGCTGCACTTTTAATCCAGCTCCCTGCTGGTAGCCTGGGAAAAGCAGTGAAGGATGACCCAAGAATTTGGGCTCCTGCCACCCATGTGGGAGACCTGGAAGAAGCTCCTGGCTGCTGACTTTGGCTTGGCCCAGCTCTGTCCATTGTGGCCATCTGGGGAATAAATCAGCAGATGAAGGATCTCTCTGGCTCTCCCTTTCTGTAATTCTTTCAAATCAATATATAAAGCTTTAAGAACAAATTAAAAAAAATCTATTTGAATGGTATGATGATAGAGGGAGGGAGAGATAAAGAGAGATCTTTCATCTATTGGTTCATTTCCCAAATGGCTTCAATAGCTGGGGCTCCAGAAACTCCATCTGAGTCTGCCATGTGGGTGGAAGGAGCCCAAATATTTTAGACTATGTATAGGAAGTGTATTTGCGTCTGTGTCTTTATTGTTTTTCACATATATTGTAATATTCTGTACACTGTGTGCTTTGCTTTTTACACTTAATGTATCTTGCAGTTCCTAATTAAAACTACCTCCTTCATAAAATTCTATGAGTATTTTATGATTTACTGTCACTGGACCTCTATTTACAGATGTTGGGTCATTTCTAGTTTTTTGTTTTTATTTTTTTATTTTTTGACAGGCAGAGTGTACAGTGAGAGAGAGAGACAGAGAGAAAGGTCTTCCTTTGCCGTTGGTTCACCCTCCAATTGCCGCCGTGGCAGCGCTGCGGCTGGTGCACCGCGCTGATCCGATGGCAGGAGCCAGGTACCTATCCTGGTCTCCCATGGGGTGCAGGGCCCAAGGACTTGGGCCATCCTCCACTGCACTCCCTGGCCACAGCAGAGAGCTGGCCTGGAAGAGGGGCAACCGGGACAGAATCCGGCGCCCCGACTGGGACTAGAACCCGGTGTGCTGGCGCCGCAAGGCGGTAGATTAGCCTAGTGAGCCGCGGCGCCGGCTTAGTTTTTTGTTATTACTGGCTGCTCCATTGAGTAACTTGATGCATAAGTTGTATATGAGTATGTAGCAATATGTGAAAGTGAAATTGCTTGGCCAGACATGAGCGTTATCAGTGTATAATATGACTGTCTCATACCTCATCAGCACTTGAACTAATTTTTTTTAAAGATTTATTTTATTTATTTGAAAGGCAGTGTTAGAGAAGGAGAGATAGAGGTATCTTTCATCTGCTGGTTCACTCAAATGGCCACAGTGGGTGGAGCTGTGTCAGGCCAAAGCTAGGAACCTGGAACTTCATCCATGTCTTCCATGAGGGTGGCAGGAGCCTAGATACTTGGGCCATCCTCCACTGCTTTCCCAGACATGTTAATAGGGAGCTGAATGGAAAGTGGAATAGCTGAAACTCGAACCAGTGTTCATGGGATGCCAGCATTGCAAGCAGTAGTAATTTAACCCACTATGCCTTAACACTGGCCCCCAAAATTTTTACTTTTTTGAGTGATGTTGCTTCTCAGTAAGTGAGGAGGAGTCATTCCTCAGTATGAGTGACAGGGAATTTAAAATTTATTTGTCCCTTTTGGTAATTTTCATGTTAGACATTTTTAATGCAGTAAAAATGTTATGCAGCTTGTTGCATGTTAATTATGCAAGGTAGATTCTAAGAAGCAGTCAAAGTCCTGATCAGTGTAGGTCAAAAGGTCAGGTTTTAGTATAAAAATAGTAGACTTGTCGGCCGGTGCTGAGGCTCAATAGGCTAATCCTCGGCCTAGCAGCGAGGTTCTAGTCCCGGTCGGGGCGCCGGATTCTGTCCCGGTTGCTCCTCTTTCAGGCCTGCTCTCTGCTATGGCCTGGGAGTGCAGTGGAGGATGGTCCAGGTCCTTGGGCCCTGCACTCCATGGGAGACCAGGAGAAGTACCTGGCTCCTGCCTTTGGATCAGCGTGGTGCTCTGGCCGCAGCGCGCCAGCGGTGGCGGCCATTGGAGGGTGAACCAACGGCAAAGGAAGACCTTTCTCTCTGTCTCTCTCTCTCTCACTGTCCACTCTGCCTGTAAAAAAAAAAAAAAAAAAAAAAAAAAAGTAGACTTGTAAAAAAAATTTGTCTGTCTTCTACCTTTGGTTATTATAAATAACCTTACAAGTCCAGATAAAAATTGGACAGTCAAAAACTGTAAAAGGTTTATTTGAGAGGTAGAGACAGAGACTGAAACAGATATCCCAGTCTTTATCTTAATTGGTAGGCCAAACACCTGCCCACCAGTTCCTTTTTTACTAACACCTTTTGTTAAATTTTTTTTTTTTTTTTTTTGACAGGCAGAGTGGACAGTGAGAGAGAGAGACAGAGAGAAAGGTCTTCCTTTGCCGTTGGTTCACCCTCCAATGGCTGCCGCGGCCGGCGCGCTGCGGCCGGCGCACCGCGCTGATCAGATGGCAGGAGCCAGGAGTCAGGTGCTTTTCCTGGTCTCCCATGGGGTGCAGGGCCCAAGCACCCGGGCCATCCTCCACTGCACTCCATGGTCACAGCAGAGAGCTGGCCTGGAAGAGGGGCAACTGGGACAGAATCCAGCGCCCCGACTGGGACTAGAACCTGGTGTGCCGGCGCCGCTAGGCGGAGGATTAGCCTAGTGAGCCGCGGCGCCGGCCCTGTTAAATTTTTTTAAAATCAAACTGTAAGTTGTTGACCGAATTGTTTTCTTGCTTCTTACCCCTTCTTTGCATTGCAGAAGGTTTTAATCCACATATCTGGCCTCATTCACTATTATTCACCTTAGTGGTTTTTATACTTTTAGATCCTTTGGGAATCTGACGCAGACTGAATATTTTGTATCTAGAAAAAGTACAGGCCTGTGCTGTGACGCAGTGTGTTAAAGCCCCAGCCTGCAGTACCGGCATCCCACATGAGCACCAGTTCAAGTCCCGGCTGAACCACTTCCAACCCAGCTATTTGCTATGGCCTGGGAAAGGAGTAAAAGATGTCCCAAGTCCTTGGGCCCCTGCACCCTCGTGGGAGACCTGGAAGAAGCTCCTGGCTTCAGATCAGTACAGCTCTGGCCATTGCAGCCAAATGGGGAGTGAAACAAGTGGATGGAAGACCTGTCTCTCTGCCTTGCCTCTTTGAAACTCTCTCAAATGAATAAAATGAATCTTAAAAGAAAAAGTAGAAGTATCCATACTAGAATGCTGCATGCAGCTTTGGGATGGGAGATGTGATTGAACTTCTTTTGCCATCCGTGTATCCATAGACTCCAGTTAAGGCTTCCTGCTTTGCATTTTAGGATCCAGCTTCAAAGTATGAATTCAAGTTTCCAGTTTCTTCCCCTGCTGTTGTTTATTTTTCCTACTCTGTGAATTGTTTTTTCTTAAAATCTTTTTTTTTTCTTTTTCTCCCATGGCTCACTTGGTTAATCCTCTGCCTGCAGTGCTGGCATTCCATATGGGCACCAGATTCTAGTCCCGGTTGCTCCTCTTCCAGTCTAGCTCTCTGCTGTGGCCCGGAGGGCAGTGCGAGGATGGCCCAAGTGCTCGCGCCCCTGCACCCACATGGGAGACCAGGAAGAAGCACCCGGCTCCTGACTTCGGATCGGCGTAGCTCTGACCGTAGCAGTCATTTTGGGGGGTGAACCAACGGAAGGAAGACCTTTCTGTCTGTCTCTCTCACTGTCTAACTCTGTCAAATAAATTAATAAAAAAAAGTTTTTTTCTTAAAAAATTATTTATTTGAATAAGTGACAGAAGGAGACAGAGCTCTACCATCTGTTGGTTCTCTCTCTAGATGACTGCAGTAGCTGGGGTTGGGCCAGGCTGAAGTCAAGAGCCAGGAACTTTTTGTAGATTTCCCACATGGATGCTAGGGATCCAAGTACTTGAGTTGTAGTCCGTTGCTTTCCAGGTGTTTTAGCAGGAAGTTGGATCTGGAATAGAGTAGCTGGGACTTGAACTGGCGCTTTGATATAGTATGCTGGTGTTGCAAGCTGCAGCTTAACCCACTGTGCCAAAAAAGCCTGCCCCAGAACATTTTAAAATGCAGAAAAACGGGGCTGTCGTTGTGGCACAGGGAGTTAAGCCATTTGCTGCTTATGACAATGGCATCTCTGCCAGTTCCAGCCCCAGCTGCTCTGCTTCCAGTCCAGTTCCCTGCTAGTGCACTTGGGAAAGTGGCTGAGGATGGCTCAAGTACTTGGGCCCCTACCACCCATATGGGACACTCGGATGGAGTTAATTGGTTCATGGCTGCAGCCTGGCTGGCCTAGCCCTGGCTGTTATATCTAATTGCATTAGCTAGCTGGTGGAAGATCCACTGCTCCTCACTTACCCTCGCCTGCCACCATTGTTTCTCCCTCTGTCTCTGCTTCTCTACCTTCTAAATAAATAAATAGGCCTTTAAAAAAAAAAAAAAAAAAAAAAACTTGGCCGGCGCCACGGCTCACTAGGCTAATCCTCCGCCTAGCGGCACTGGCACACCGGGTTCTAGTCCCGGTTGGGGCGCCGGATTCTGTCCCAGTTGCCCCTCTTCCAGGCCAGCTCTCTGCTGTGGCCAGGGAGTGCAGTGGAGGATGGCCCAGGTGCTTGGGCCCTGCACCCCATGGGAGACCAGGAAAAGCACCTGGCTCCTGGCTCCTGCCATCGGATCAGCGCGGTGCGCCGGCCGCGGCGGCCATTGGAGGGTGAACCAACGGCAAGGGAAGACCTTTCTCTCTGTCTCTCTCTCTCACTGTCCACTCTGCCTGTCAAACAAAACAAAACAAAACAAAACAAAACAAAACAAAAAAAAACTGACAACAGATAACGCTACTCCTACCTCCTTATAAAAATGTTATCTATATTTGCTTTGGACAACTTAGAGAAACCCCAGGTATGAAGAAGATAAAAAGATTTTACCGTAATTTCATGTTGAGCTTTTTCATGTGTTCCTTCCATTTTTTGCCTTTTACACATACGTATACATTACTTTTAAAATAATCAGTTATCATGCACTTTCCATGTAACATTAGATCATATACAGCTTGTTGAAAAACTTTTCATTTTCATGAAATTTTATGATATGGATATGCTGAAGTTGTTTTCCTATAGTTGCTTATTTATACCTGTGAACTGAAATGAAGGACCCTTTTGCAGAATAGAATTTTTTAGGTTGCCTACATTGATCTCTAATGACCTGTTAAATTATAAGTTATATTTTTGTTTATTTATTTGAAAGGCAGAGAGTTACAGAGAGAAGGCAAGACAGATCTTTCATCTGCTAGTTCACTCCCCAAATGGCTGTAAAAGACTGTAAATGCTGGCGTTGCAGGCGATAGCATTACCCACTACTTCACAATGGCGGCCTCAAATCACAGGTTTTCAGTTCTGCATATATTTCAATGACATAATATTTATTTTAAAGTCACCATAAGTGACATGTCAATTGCATAATTTATCTTTATATTTTGTCATATATATATATATAGAGAGAGAGAGTGATGGGACATAGCTTGATTAAATCATTGGATGTTTCTGAATTTTATACATATTCAAAGGCACTTCTGAAAAGTCACAGCTACTTGTAACATGGCTTAAAAATAGCAAAAATTTGAGATCGATTTTGTAGTGCACCAGGTTAACCTGCAGGTTGGGATACCTCTGTCCCATATTGGAGTGCTGCTTCAAGTCAAGTCCTGGCTACTCTGCTTCCTATCTGGCTTCTTGCTACTTCATCCTGGGTGGCAGCAGATGATGGCTCGAGTGCTTTGGGCCTCTGCCGACTTTGTGGGAGGCTGGATGGAGTTCTGGCTCCTGGCTTCAGCTTGGCTGTTGTGGGCATCTGGGGAGTGAATCAGAAGATGGGAGATCAGTAGATTGAGCTCTCTTTCCCTCTCTTCTCCCCCACCCTGTCCCTCCCTCTGTCATTCTGCCTTTCAAGTAGATGAAAAATAAATTTTAAAAATAGCAGAAATTGGGAGTGGGCATTTAGTGGCGTGGTTAAGATGGCATGGAGCCGGCGCCGCGGCTCAATAGGCTAATCCTCTGCCTCGCGGCACCGGCACACCAGGTTCTAGTCCTGGTTGGGCGCCGGATTCTGTCCTGGTTGCCCCTCTTCCAGGCCAGCTCTCTACTGTGGTCCAGGTGTGCAGTGGAGGATGGCCCAAGTGCTTGGGCCCTGCATCCCATGGGAGACCAGGAGAAGCACCTGGCTCCTGCCTTCGGATCAGTGCAGTGTGCCAGCCGCAGCGCACCGGCTGCGGCGGCCATTGGAGGGTGAACCAACGGCAAAAGGTAGACCCTTCTCTCTCTCTCTCTCTCTCTCTCTCTCTCTCACTCTCTCTCTCTCTCTCTCTCTCTCTCACTCTCACTGTCCACTCTGCCTGTCAGAAAAAAAAAAAAAAAAAAGGCATGGAATACCCACATTCCATGTTAGAGTGTCCTGGTTTGAGTACCAGTCTCTGCCTCAGATCCAGCTTGCTGCTAATGTGCACCATAGGAAGCAGCAGCTAATAACTCAAGTGTTTGAGTCTCTGCCACCCATGTTGGAGATCTGTATTGGGTTCCAAGCTCCTGGCTTTGGTGTTGCACAGATCTGGCTGTTGTGAGAATATGGGGAGTGAACCAGTAGGTGGAAGATTTCTGTTTCTGTGTCTTAACTCTGCCTTTCAAATATATAAAATATAAATAAATACATCTTAAAAATAGCAGAAATTATCCAGCACCACTATATTAAGTATATGTCCAAAATAAATAAGTGTGTCAAATATCTGAGCTTGAATGTTTATCGCAGCACTATGTACAGTAATCAAGATATTTAACCAGCTTAGTTGTCCACCGGTGCGTGAATGGATAAAGAAAATGTGACATATATACATAATAAAGTATTATTCAAAATATGAAATTTTGTCACTTGCTACTACATGGATGGAACTGGAGGACGTTAAGTGACATAAAATAGGCACAGAAAGACAAATATTACATGTTTTTATATGTGGAAACTACATTGATCTCATGGAAATAAACAATGGAATAGTGGTTATCAGAGCCTGGGAATGGTGTGGGGGTTAAAGAGAAAGGATGGTTGCTGGGTACGAGAATGCAGCTGGATGGGAAGAGTAACATCTAATGTTCTATAGCAAGGTCAGGTAACCATGGTTGCAGTAGTTAATTTTTTTTTAAACCTAGCTGGCAGGATTTTGAATGTTTCCAGCACAAATAAATATTATTATTATTATTTTATTATTATTATTATTGACAGGCAGAGTTAGAAAGTGAGAGAGAGAGAGAAAGGCCTTCCTTTTTCTGTTGGTTCACTCCTCAAGTGGCCGCCATGGCTGGTGTGTTGCAGCCAGCGCGCTGCGCTGATCCAAAGCCAGGAGCCAGGTGCTTCCTCCTGGTCTCCCATGTGGGTGCAGGGCCCTTGGGCCATCCTCCACTGCCCTTCCGGGCCACAGCAGAGAGCTAGACTGGAAGAGGAGCAACTGGGACAGAATCCGGCGCCCCAACTGGGACTAGAACCTGGGGTGCCGGCGCCACAGGTGGAGGATTAACCTAGTTAGCTGTAGCGCTGGCCAACAAATAAATTATGATACTCTAGTTGTCCTGATCTGACCATTACACACTATATTCTTATTGAAATGTCACACTGTACCCAATAAATATGTATCATTTCTATGTGTCAATTAAAAATAAAAAGCCAAGGTTTTCTTGAAAGTCAAATAAAAGATTGTAAGTATATATTTACAAATTTTATGTGTTAAATGGTATTAAAGATCCTAAATCTTGTTCCCCCACTCTTGAGGTTGAAGAAACAAAGACCTAGTGATCACAGTTTTCTCTAGGATAGGAAAGTAATAGAGCCTCAAGTTCATGGTTATTTGCCCTCCATAGTTGCTCCCCATTCTGCACCCTAGTACCTAAAATAGTGGTAATGACTGTTTTTGTTCTGTTTCTTGAATTTGCTTCTGAGATGTGGCTTGAAGAAGGGATTCTGTTGCTGAAAGAGATTGCAAAAGACTGGAGAGGGGCAGATGTTTGGCTTAGTGGTTGACATGCCTGGTAAGACACCTATGTCCCACATTAGAGAGCTTGGATTTGATGTCTACCTTCAGCTCCTGATTCCAGCTTCCTGCTGATTCAGACCCTGGAAAGAGGGGATGGCTTAAGTAATTGACTCCTACCACCACCATGAGAAATCTGGATTGAGTTCCCAATTCCCATCTTTGGTCTTGACCCAGCCTTGGTTGTTGTGGGCATGTGGGGAATGAACCAGCAGGAATGTCTCCCTGTCTTATGCTGTCCTATCCAGTTCTATTATTTTTTTCTTGTAAAATAGAAAGTACTGCCAACTCTAGTTAATTCTTGATATTCACAGTACTTAGGTTCTGTGAAATCTTCATAAACACTGAATTTTTTTTTTAATTTTATTTTACTTATTTGAAAGGCAAAATTGGAGACACAGAGAGAGAGAGAGCTCTTCCATCTGCTGGTTTACTCCCCAAATGGCTGCAATGGCTGGGACTGGACCACGCTGAAGCCAGGAGCTTCTTCCAGGTCTCCCACACGGGTTCAAGAGCCCAAGCACTAGAATCATCCTTCACTGCTTTCCCAGGCTCATTAGTAGGGAGTTGGATTGGAAGTACAGCAGCTAGGACTCAAACGAGTGCCCATACTGGCACTACAAGCAGCGGTTTAACCGCCATACCACAGCACCTGCTGCTGAATTAACAAATATTGAACTATTAGTCTTAAGGGAAATACAGGGTAAGATTGCTGTAGGTCTTTGGTGATTGTAATTTTGTGAGCTGATCAATAGAAAATCTTGTTTTGTGTGTGTTTCTATTTTAGAAATATTTATTTATATATTTGAAAGGCAGAGTGACAGATTTTCTGCAGTTTACTATCCTGATGGCTCCAACAGGTAGGATTTGGCCAGGAACTCTTTCCAGTCTCCCACAGGGTTGGCAAGAACTTGAGTACTTGAGCCATCTTCTGCTGCTTCCCTGGAACATTAGCAGGTATCTGGATTGGAAGTGGAGTAGCCAGACTCGGATCAGTACTCCAGTGTGGGGTGGAGTGTTTCAAGCTGTGGCTTAGCTCACAGCACCACAGGGCCTACCCCTGTGTTTCTATTTAAAGGCATATAAAGTTGATCTGCTAGAACTTAACTCATAGCCAACATTTTTTATTTTTTTAGTTTTTTTTTTTAAAGATTTTATTTATTTGAGAGGTAGAGTTACAGACAGTTAGAGGGAGAGACAGAGAGAAAGGTCTTCTTGTGCTGGTTCACGCCCCAGATGGCTGCAATGGCTGGAGCTGTGCTGATCTGAAGCCAGGAGCCAGGAGCTTCTTCTGGGTATCCCAAGAGGGTACAGGGGCCCAAGAACTTGGCCATTTCCTACTGCTTTTTCAGGCTATAGCAGAGAGCTGGATTGGAAGTGGAGCAATTGGGTCTTGAACTGGTGCAGGTATGGGATGCCAGTGCTTCAGACAGAGGATTAACCTGTACCACAGCACCGGCCCCACCATCTTTTATTTTTAATAAAACACCTTATTCGGGTTTTCTCTTTTTGATTTTTTAAAACTTTATTTATTGGAAAGAGTGATCTTGGATCCACTGGTTCATTCGCCAAATGGCCGAAACAGGGCTTCACAAAGCTGAACCGGAGCTGGAACTCCATGTGGGTCTTGCACAAAAGGTAGTTGAGGCCTTCCCAGGTGCATCACCAGGGAGCTGGATCAGAAGCTGTGTAGCTGGAGCTAGAACTGGCCCTTCAAAATGGAATGCTGGCTTTGCAAGCAGTGACTTATCTGTTGTGCCACAGCACTTCCTACAGCCAATAGTACTTAAAAAATTGAGAGAACTCCTGATTCATTTCTCAAATGTTAGGAGCTAGGAACTTAATCTAGGTTTTGCATGTGGGTTGTAGGTACCAGACTGTTTGAGCCATCACCTGCTGCCTCACACGAAGCTGAAAACAGAAGCAGAGCCACAGCTAAAACCTGGGCACTCCCAGGTATTTCCATATGGGACATGCATATCCCTAGTGACAACTTAATGGCTGTACCACAGGCCCTCTTCCCACCTTTTTTTTTTTTTAATTCCTTTTTTAAAATTTTATTTATTTATTTATTTTAAATTCAGGATTCCATCATAACCTAGACTAGTTAATTTTCTTCTCCTGTATTATTCTAGTTGAAATTTCTAAACCAGTTGTCTCAGAATGTCCTGTACATTTTTGTATGCTGTAACTTTGATTTTACTGTCTCACTATATTGTTTTAAACTAGAGATTGCTGAGATGCGTTAACTAAATTGTCTCATTTTCATGTACTTCTCCCAGACAAGTATAACTGTCCTAGTGATTGGAACCATCAGTGTATCTGAACCTTTGGCATGAAAAGTTCTCATTATAGGGGAGGGTGGGAGTGGGCATTTGGCACAACAGATGGGATATTCCTTAGAGTGCCAACATCCTATATTTGAGTGCTTCTTGCTGGGGGAATGAACCAGTAGATGGATTATCTCTGTCTGTGTCTCTACTTTTCAAATAAATAAAAATTTAAAAATCTGATAATTTACAAATCCTGCACAGATTCCATGCTCAATCAGTCTCTAGGTTAGTGTCATACAGTTTGGGAGCAGACAGTACTTCTGAGGTACATGTGAAAGGGTATCCATCCTTTAGGCAGATGTATTTTTTTTTTTGGATTTTTATTTTTATTTTATTTTTAAAATTTTTATTTTATTTTATTTTTTTTTCTTCCTATTTTATTTATTTTTTATTTAGTAAATATAAATTTCCAAAGTACAGTTTATGGATTACAATGGCTTTCCCGCCCCCTTCCCCAATTTCCCTCCCACTCGCACCCCTTCCATCTCCTGCTTCCTCTTCCATTCCATTCACATCAAGATTCATTTTCAATTTTCTTTATATACAGAAGATTGATTTAGTATATATTAAGTAAAGATTTCATCACTTTGCACCCACACAGAAACACAAAGTGTAAATATTGTTTCAGTACTAGTTATAGCATTACTTCACATTGGACAACACATTAAGGACAGATCCCACATGAAAAGTAAGTACACAGTGACTCCTGTTGTTGACGTAACAATTTGACACTCTTGTTTATGGCGTCAGTAATCTCCCTAGGCTCTAGTCATGAGTTGCCAAGGCTATGGAAGCCTTTTGGGTTCGCTGACTTCGATCTTATTCCGACAGGGTCATAGTCAAAGTGGAAGTTCTCTCCTCCCTTCAGAGAAAGGTACCTCCTTCTTCTATGGCCCCGTTCTTTCCACTGGGATCTCACTCGCAGAGATCTTTCATTTAGGTCTTCTTTTTTTTTTTTTTTTTTCCAGAGTGTCTTGGCTTTCCATGCCTAAAATACTCTCATGGGCTCTTCAGCCAGATCCAAATGCCTTAAGGGCTGATTCTGAGGCCAGAGTGCTATTTAGGACATCTGCCCTTCTATGAGTCTGCTGTGTATCCCGCTTCCCATGATGGATCGTTCTCTCCCTTTTTTATTCTATCAGGTAGTATTAGCAGACACTAGTCTTGTTTGTGTGATCCCTTTGACTCTTAGACCTATCAGTGTGATCAATTGTGAACTGAAATTGATCACTTGGACTAGTGAGATGGCATTGGTACATGCCACCTTGATGGGATTGTATTGGAATCCCTTGGCACGTTTCTAACTCCACCATTTGGGGCAAGTCAGCTTGAGCATGTCCCAAATTGTACACCTCCTCCCTCTCTTATTCCCACTCATATTTAACAGGGATCACTTTTCAGTTAAAATTTAAACACCTAAGAATAATTGTGTGTTAATTACAGAGTTCAACCAATAGTACTAGAACAAAACAAAAAAAATACTAAAATGGATAAAGTATTACATTGTACATCAACAGTCAAGACAAGAGCTGATCACAAAATATATTTATAAAGAAATCAGAAGCACAACACTACTTATTTGCTGGAATAGTACATTTTGTTTTCCCTGTTTTTTTTTTTTTTTTTTTTTTTAATCAACATTCACCAGAGCTGTAGGAAATTAAATTGAACCTTTAAAAGGTATCACATATGGACATGGTTGGGATTATAGACAATAAACTCATTGTAGTTGAGAGTATAACCCTCTGGATTCAGAATTCCTGTGTCACTTGCTGATCCTAATGACACTGTACTCCTACTCAGGGTGATGGGAGCCATCTTGCCTAGTCCCTTGGTGCTGTGTTTGCCCTGAAGTAATCCTGCTTTAGGATTGGCCTCTAGTAATTCATTACAGTGCCTGAGAGCTACCTCCAATAAGAGCAGCAGTCCTATATCCTTTAGGCGAGAGGCAAAGCAGTAATTGGCGCTTTTGGAAGACATGTCAGCAAAGTAGATTTCCTTTTCCAAACATGTAAGCTGTGATGGGAGCTTCAGGAGGGGCAGTTCGAAGCCCATGGCTCAGGATTCCTATCTAGTTATTCAGCCTGGAACCATGCCACAGCAGCGTCCTGTTATGAAGGTCCTCTCTGAAGACTTCTTTCTCACCCTCCTTCTCTACTTCAAAAACATCCAGCAAGGTCATGGTATAGTCATTGTGTGTAGGAGCATGGGTAGACTGTAGGTACTGAGAAATCACTTTGAACTCATAACTTTCATGCTCTAGATGGTGCAAGGAACAATGTAGGTTTTTATAGTGTTGGTCCAATGAGGCAGATGAATTTCTTATTTAAAATAAACTTTAATTAAAAATATCTCAAATTTACTTGGGGCCGGTGCTGTAGCACAGTAGGTTAATCCTCCGGCTGCGGCACCAGCATCCCATATGGGCACCGGTTCTAGTCCTGGCTGCCCCTCCTCCGATCCAGCTCTCTGCTATGGCCTGGGAAAGCAGTAGTAATTGGCCCAAGTCCTTGGGCCCCTGCACCCGCGTGGGGAAACCCGGAAGAAGCTCCTGGCTCCTGGCTTTGGATCGGTGCAGCTCCAGCCGTTGTGGCCATTTGGGGAGTGAACCAGCGGATGAAAGACCTTTCTCTCTGTCTCTCCCTCTCACTGTAACTCTGCCTCTCAAATAAATAAATAAATAAAAAATCTCTAATACACTAAAGATACTTAACACCTTATTTTGTACTTTTAAAAAATATTTATGTTGAAGCTGATTGTAGTTCTCTAGAAATATTATCTTGGGCTGAATCTCTGTTTGGAAGGACCTTTATCACATATGGGATAAATGCTGTTTTTCACTTTACAGAACTTCCAACTAAAACTGCCCTGTATTTTTGGTTGAAAACTTAACCCGATATAGAATTAGCAACTGAATTTATATTCTTGTCAATTATGAATTTATCTAGTCTTGAAGAAAGATAATGTTGGAATCCCTATTGTGTTAGAATTATTATACTATATCCTGGAATGGACAAACTTTTTTTTTTTTAAGATTTATTTATTTTTATTTGAAGGGCTGAGTTATGGAGGCAGAGGCAGGAGAGGTCTCCCATCCGCTGGTTCACTCCTCAAATGGCTTCAACAGCTAGAGCTGGGTCGATCTGAAGCCAGGAGCCTGGAGCTTCTTCCAGGTCTCCCACATGAGTGCAGGGGCCCAAGAACTTGGGCCATTTTGAAATGTTTTCCCAGGCGATAGCAGAGAGCTGGATCAGACGTGGAGCAGCCAGGACTCGAACTGAGCCCATGTGGGATGCTGGCACTTCAGGCAGCAGATTTACCTGACACAGTGTCAGCCCCCAAACTAGTTTCTTTTTTCTTTTTTAACTTGGAAGTATGAATTTATTTTTATTAGGATGCAAGGATGAATGATACATTAGCATTTTGGTGATAAAGAATCCATGCGGGCCGGCGCCGTGGCTCACTAGGCTGATCCTCCACCTAGCAGCGCTGGCACACCGGGTTCTAGTCCTGGTCGGGGTGCCGGATTCTTTCCCGGTTGCCCCTCTTCCAGGCCAGCTCTCTGCTGTGGCCAGGGAGTGCAGTGGAGGATGGCCCAAGTGCTTGGGCCCTGCACCCCATGGGAGACCAGGATAAGTACCTGGCTCCTGCCATCGGATCAGGATCAGCGCGGTGCGCCAGCTGCAGCGTCCCAGCCGCGGCGGCCATTGGAGGGTGAACCAACGGTACAAAGGAAGACCTTTCTCTCTGTCTCTCTCTCTCTCACTGTCCACTCTGCCTGTCAAAAAAAAAAAAAAAAAAATTCATGTGACCCACTATGGCAGGAGACAGTGCCATGAGTTCACTAAAGACGGCCCTGTTTACCAGAGAAGATGTTTCCTTGAATTCCACCAGCTGCACTGCAGCTTCCAGCCAAGTCTCCATGATTTTCCCAGAATCCTTCATTCCAGCATCATCTGACCCTCTTTGTTACTCCTGACTCCTTCAAGACCTAGGTCAGCTGCCTTGTCTTATTCACCCAGCTGCTTGTGGAATCCCATGTCACCCTCAGGGATGAGAACACAGTGTCACATCAAAAGCCATCATCAGGGGTACATTAGTATACAGCGCTTGGACATAAACCTAACAACCTCAGGGAATGCTTTCTCCTCAACTGGTACACATTCCCCTAGAGAGCAAAACAAGCCTCTCACTCATTTTAACATGTATGGGATGATTCTGTATCCTAGGCACAAGGGACCTAATGTGACTGGTGTTATCTAGTCATGAAGAGAGATAATGTTGGAATCCCTATTGAGTTAGAATTATTATACTACATATGCATGATACCCTGCACACAGTAGGAGGTCAAAGCATGAAAGGAACCCAATCTCTGTCTTGACGCATTCAGGTTTCTCCTGCTTTTCCTGCCTTTGAATGCTGCTGCCCTCTGTTTGGGGTATTACTTCCTTATTCGCTAGGGAAGGTGAAAGGATGGCAGAGAGAAAGGGTGGGAAGGGGATGGGGAGAAACAATCCTGGAAACAAAACCAAAATACAAAAGTCCAGAGACCAGATTTAATACTACAATATTTTATAATAGAAAGCAGCTGAAAATGCTACACACTAACAGAGACACCATGATACCTGGCCTCAACCCTCAGGGAGAGGAGTCAGTGTGGAGGGCATGGGGGAGGTCACAGGTTTACACTGAGAGCCTTCCAGTGGATTGCTGATTGGACTGAATCTGCTGCTTCAGTTGTGACCCTTCTTTGACGGTGATGGAACAGGCGATGATAGGCCCGCCCCAGGGCCTACTTGGAGTGCACAACCATGTTAGGGCACTTTCTTGTCTTCATACTGCAGCGGGTGGTGCAAGATGATGTCCAGGGGCTCAGTGACTACAGCCATCACAGTGAACTCAGAGATGCCCCAGTTGAGGGTCTTGGTGGCCCCATTGGCCCCTTTCCAAAGCTGCTTGTAATTACACGATTGCTGAACCAGGTCTAGTAGCTTCTTGGTGAGGTGGACAACTGTCAAGGCGAAGGCTTTTGGATTTACATGAACTTCAGTTATGGCTGCGGCTGTGCGGGTTCACCACTCTTGAAGAACAGCCAACGTCAGAGACAAAACTAGTTTCTTAAGACTTAGTTCTGGCTCAGTTCTCATTCAACTAGTTTATTGAGAGAGTAAAATTTCACAGGGTTTTGAATTGAGGTTTTTTTTTTTTTTTTTTTTTTTTTGACAGGCAGAGTGGATAGTGAGAGAGAGAGAGAGAAAGGTCTTCCTTTTTGCCGTTGGTTCACCCTCCAATGGCTGCCACGGCTGGCACGACTGCGGCCGGCGCACCGCGCTGATCCGAAGGCAGGAGCCAGGTGCTTCTCCTGGTCTCCCATGGGATGCAGGACCCAAGCACTTGGGCCATCCTGCACTGCACTCCTGGGCCACAGCAGAGAGCTGGCCTGGAAGAGGGGCAACCGGGACAGAATCCGGCGCCCCGACCCGGGCTAGAACCCGGTGTGCCAGTGCTGCTAGGTGGAGGATTAGCCTAGTGAGCCGCAGCGCCGGCCGAATTGAGGTTTTTAAAAACTCAGTTGATTAATAAATTAGAGAGGCATATTGACAGAGGGGAAAGAAAGACGTACAGTAAGAGAGCAAGGAAACTCTCCTATGTGTTGGCTTACTTCCCAAATGCCCACTGTCACCAGGACGGGGCTAGGCAAAAGCTGGGAGTTAGGAACTCAATCCAGGTCTCCCCCATGAGTGGAAGGGACCCAACTATACAAGCCATCTTTTGATGCCTCCCAACGTGTATATTATCTGGAAGCTAGGATTGAGAGCAGAGCCAGAACTCCAGCCCAGTCACCCCATAATAAGATGCAAGGCAACCCAGTCCATGGTTTAACTGCTAGGCCAGATGCCCACCTTTTAAATTGAGTTTTTTTTTTTTGTACTAAATCATTAAATATTACTGTGAAACTTTTTTGGATAGTCTATACATGGCATACAATTGAAAAAGTACAGACGTAAGTTCTTTCTCATCCTCGCAATAAGTCATCTAATTTCCTTCCCTATTGGCAATTTCTTGTAAAGTTTCTGATGTAGATGTCTATGAATATACAAGACATATAGGGGTCGGCACCGTGGCTCACTAGGTTAATCCTCTGCCTGCAGCACCAGCATCCCATATGGGCACCGGGTTCTAGTCCTGGTTGTTCCTCTTCCAGTCCAGCTCTCTGCTGTGGCCCAGGAGGGCAGTGGAGGATGGCCCAAGTGCTTGGGCCCCTGTACCCACATGGGAGACCAGGAGGAAGCTCCTGGCTCCTGGCTTTGGATTGGCGTAGCTCCGGCTGTAGCGGCCATTTTGGGGGTGAACCAATGGAAGGAAGACATTTTTCTCTCTCTCTCGCTCTCGCTCTCGCTCTCGCTGTCTAACTCTGTCAAAAAAAAACAACAACATGTAAATATGAATATGTTTATAGCATACCACTGGCCTACTTTGTATTGAATTAACCAATTATTTGATTTCTTTATTGAATCAAATAATTGATTAATATTGTAAATATTCATATTTACAATACAGAGGAGTTTTGCTGTTTTTTAAAAAAATCTTTGATCCCATGGAACTTCATATTTTTTCTTAAAGTTTTATAGTCATCAAATGTACAAGCATAGCTTAATCATTTTCATAAGTGAATTTTGAAAATTTAGGAATCAATCAGATTTTAATATTGATTGTATCTCTTATGAATAATTTGTAATAATACTTTAAATTGCTGATACATATCACAATTTGGGAAAAACTTTTCTGTGTTCTTTTGGGTGTGGTCAGAATTTATCTTCATAATAATAAGACATTACTAAGCTTATTGACATTTGTGCTTATGGTTGTCGCTCTCCGTCTTCGTGGAGGAACGACACAGGACCCTGCGCTGTTCTTTTGTCTACTCGGCCCTCCCCGGGTTTGCTGCTGGTTCTTCCCGGGTTGGCTACCGTCCCTCCACCTCCGTGGAGGGGCGGGCCCCCTGCCACTTTCCCCACTTCCGCAGGGGAGCGGCACACCGCCGGCCGGCTCTCTCGGGGGGTGCACAGATGTTCCTTCAGATAGATGTTCCCCTTAGATGTTCCTGGTGCATGTTGTCTCTCTCCTCCTTTATAGTCCTCTTCCACCAATCCCAACTCTACTACCCACACGCCGAGTACGCTGCTCTCCTCCAATCAGGAGTAAGTCCTACATTTTATTGGTTGAACTGGAGGCAGCTGTGTAGAAGCTGTTTCCCTTCTCAGCGCTATATTGTGGGAAAGCAGATGCATAGAATAAGTCTTAATTCCAGTAACTTAGTCTAGTCCAAGTTGCTCCCCACAATGGTGTAAGAGCAATTGTGGTTAAAATTATAGGCTCCCTAGCGTGATTCAAGGGAGTGCTACCAAATTAATAGTCATTGTATGTTTATTCATATTTCACTCTGGCAGATTAGAAGAAAAAAGTTAATTTTATTTACATTGTCATTGATGAAGTGGTAAAATAATTTTATTAAATGTCAGGTCTTAAGCACATACTTTCTTCCTTTTTTTTTTTTTTTTAAGATTTATTTATTTATTTGAGAGGCAGAAGTTACAGACAGAGAGAGGGAGAGAGAGCTTGCATCACTGGTTCACTCCCCAGATGGCTGCAACAGTTAGAGCTGGGCTGATCTGAAGCCAGGAGTGAGGAGCTTCCTCCAGGTCCCCCACGTGGGTGCAGGGGCCCAATCCCTTGGGCCATCTTCCACTACTTTCCCAGACCACCAGCAGGGAGCTGAATCAGAAGTGGAACAGCCAGAACTCAAACTGACGCCCATATGGGATGCTGCTGCCACAGGCAGAGGCGCAACCTGCCATGCCACGTTGCCAGCCCCTAACCACGTTTTCTCAAACTGCTGTGGCCTGAAATGTGTCTCCTAAACTCACATGATGAAGCCCTAACCTCCAATATGAGGATATTTGGAGATGTGTACTCTGAGGAAATAATTATATTTAGATGAGCTCATGAAGGTGGGGTCCCTTACAGTGGGAGTAGTGTTCTTATTAGAGAACTTGAGACACCAGAGTACTTGGTGTTTGCTCTTTGTGTCAAGCCAGGAGGAGAGCCCTCACTGGAACTTGACTGTGCTGGCACTCTGATGCTGAACTTCCTGCCTCCAAAACTCCAATTTTCTGTTGTTTCAGCCACTCATATTTTGCTATGGAAGCCTGAGCATAGTGTAAGTGGGAAGTGTGGCTAGAGCATTTCTGCTATATACAGAAATATGGCAGTTCTTGTGAGGGAAAGTACTATGCAATTGTATTGTCTACTTTTCTCAGTGAATCTAATCTTGATGTGAATGAGTTGACAGACTGTTGAGAGAGGAAGAAAAGGAGTGAGGCTGCCCGAGTTGATTGTATCAGGAACAAGAGGGGAATGTCACTACAGATTTCACAGACATTAAGATATTAGTAAGGCAATATGAATAGTTCTCTGCCTCCAAATTTGATGACTTGGGAGAAAGTGAGCAATTTTTTCAAAGATTCAAACTACTAGAACTCACTCAGGAATAGGTACCTTGAGTAGTCTTGTTATCTATCAAAAAATTTTATTCATGGTTTGAACCTTGCAAAGGAAACTTGAGGTCCACATGGTTTCACTGGTAAATTCTACCCAACATTTCTAGAGGATAATAATACCAATTCTACACAGTCCAGGAAATACTGGAGGAGTGAGCTCTTCCAGCTCATTTTTGAGGCTTGATGTAAACCAAATAAAGATATAACAAGAAAACCACATCAGTATCCCTCATAAACATAGATGTTAAAGTCAGAACAAAATATTAGTAACTTCAGTCTAGCAATATACAAAAGTACAATGCATCAGAACCCAAGGGGTGGGACTGGCGCTGTGGCATAGTGGGTAAAGCTGCTGCCTGCAGTGCCGGCATCCCATATGGGTGCTGGTTCAAGACCCAGCTGCTCCACTTCTGATGCAGCTCTCTGCTATGGCCTGGGAAAGCAGCAGATGACGACCCAAGTGCTTGGGCCCCTGCATCCATGTGGGAGACCCAGAAGAAGCTCCTGGCTCCTGGCTTCAGATCAGCACAGCTCCGGCCATTGCAGCCAACTAGGAAGTGAACCAGCGGATGGCAGACCTCTCTCTCTCTCTGCCTCTCCTCTCTTTGTGTAACTCTGACTTTCAAGTAAATAAATAAATAAATCTTAAAAAAAAAAAAAAAAGAACCCAAGGGGTTTATGCTAGAAATATAAAGCTGGTTCAACATTTGAAAATCAACATGGGTAATTTACTCTATTAATAGACTAAAAAAGAAAACACATCATCATCTCTGTTGATGGAGAATAAGTATAATCTTGTGCTGTATAACAACATTTCAGTTATTGTAGACTGTGTATGTAATGTCATTTTTTGAGGGAATGATAAGCTGTTAAAAGTGATAAGTATAAGCAAAGGAACACATTGGTATGTTGATAATGCTGCCATTTATTTATTTATTTATTTTTAAGATTTATTTATTTACTTGAAAGAGTTAGAGATGGAGAGACAGAGAGACGGTCTTCTATATGCTGGTTCATTCCCCAGGTGTTTGTAACAGCCAGGGCTGGGCCAGGCTGAAGCCAGAATCCAGGAGCCATCTGGGTCTCCTGCATGAGTGGAAGGGACCCAAGTACTTGGGCCATCTTTTGCTGCTTTCCCAGGTCAATAGCAGGGAGCTGTATCAGAAGTGGATCAGGGGGCTGGCACTGTGGTGTAGTGAGTAAAGCCGCAGCCTGCAGTGCCAGCATCTTATATGGGCGCTGATTTGAGACCTGGCTGCTTCTCTTCCCATCCAGCTTTCTGCTATGGCCTGGGAAAGCAGTGGAAGATGGCCCAAGTCCTTAGGCTCCTGCACTTACGTGGGAGACACAGAGGAAGCTCCTGGCTTCTGGCTTTAGATCGGCACAGCTCTGGCTTTGAGGCCATCTGGGGAGTAAACTTGTGGGTGGAAGACCTCTGTCTCTGTGCCTCTGCCTCTCTGTAACTCTGCCAACTCTGCCTTTCAAAAAATAAATTAATTAATTAAAAATGTGGAGCAGCTGGGATAGGAATTGACATCCATATTAGATACCAGAATCTCAAGCTGTGGCTTTACCTGCTACACCACAACCCACCTCCTTCCCCCCTTAATGTTTATTTTTCATCACTTGAAAGGCAGAGGGACAGTGACAGAGACAGATAGATCATTGAACTGCTGATTCACTTCCAAATACCCACCATAGCTAGGACTGGGCCATGCCAAAGCTCGGAGTCTGGGACAACATCAGGGTCTCCCATATGGGTGGCAGGGACTCAGCCACTTAAGCCATCATCTGCTGCAAGAAGCTGGATTGGAAGCAGAGCAGCCAGGTCTTGGAATGGCATTGTGGGGCCAGTGCTGTGGTGCACCGGGTTAATGCCCTGGCCTGAAGCGCTGGCATCCCATATGAGCACCGGTTCTAGTCCCTGCTGCTCCTCTTCCGATCCAGCTCCTCTTCTGATCCAGCCTGGGAGAGCGATAGAAGGTGGCCCAAGTCCTTGGGCCCCTGCACCCGTGTGGGAGACCCGAAGGAAGCTCCTGACTTCGGATTGGCACAGCTCCGGCCGTTGCGGCCATCTGGGGAGTGAACCAACAGGTGGAAGACCTCTTTCTCTGTCTCTACCTCTCTCTGTAACTCTGTCTTTCAAAATAAATAAAATAAATATATATTTTTTTTTATTTATTTTTTTTGGACAGGCAGAGTGGACAGTGAGAGAGAGAGAGACAGAGAGAAAGGTCTTCCTTTGCCGTTGGTTCACCCTCCAATGGCCGCCGCGGCCAGCGCGCTGCGGCCGGCGCACCGCGCTGATCCGGTGGCAGGAGCCAGGAGCCAGGTGCTTTTCCTGGTCTCCCATGGGGTGCAGGGCCCAAGCACCCGGGCCATCCTCCACTGCACTCCCTGGCCACAGCAGAGGGCTGGCCTGGAAGAGGGGCAACCGGGACAGAATCCGGCGCCCCGACCGGGACTAGAACCTGGTGTGCCGGCGCCGCTAGGCGGAGGATTAGCCTAGTGAGCCGCGGCGCCGGCCCAAATAAATATTTTTTTAAAAAAACAAATGGCATTATGATGTGGCATGTGGGAATCCCAAGAGGTGTGACTTAACTTGCTGTACCACAGTGCACACCTTATGTCCTGTATCTTTTCTCTCCCTTTTCCCCCCTCCCCCTTTAAGGGTTATTTGAAAGGCAAAATGACAGGGAGAAACCCACACATAGAGAATGAGAGACAGAGAGATCTTCCATTCACTGGTTCACTCCTCAAATGTCAGCAGCCAGATCTGGGTCAGGCTTAAGCCACAAACTTCATCTAGGTTTCCTTGGACCATCCCCTTTTACCTTCCCAGATGCATTCACAGGAAGCTGGGTCAAGCAGAGTAGCTGAGACTCAAACTGACACTCGTGAGGCGTCACAGGTGACAGCCTAACCTGCTGTGCCACAACACTGATCTCACATTCTGTATCTTGATTGTGATTATTCATTGATTCTGTGTATTTGTCAAAATGCAAAAATGTATACCAAAATGTGAATGTCATTGCATACAACTTTAAAGTGAATTTAATCAAGTCCATGACAAGCCAAGCCACAGAGTGGGAGAAAGTGTATCTTATAAGGACTGATTTGCAAAATATACCAAAAACTCTTAAAACAGGAAGAAAAGGAACAACTTGATTAAAAATGGACAAAAGGGGACCGGCGCTGTGGTGTAATGGATGAAGATGCCATCCCCAGGGTTGGCATCCCATATGGGCGCCAGTTTGAGTCCCGGCCACTCCACTTCCAATCCGGCTCTCTGCTTTCTTGTGGGAAAGCATAGTAGATGGAAAAGCAGTAGAAGATGGCCCAAGTGCTTGGGCCTCTGCACCCACATGGGAGACCTGGAAGGAGCTCCTGGCTCCTGCCTCCTGGCTCCAGATTGGCCCAGCTCCGTTGTGGCCATCTGGCGATTGAACCAGCAGATGGAACCCCTCTCTCTTTTTCTCTGCCTCTCTCTGTCTTTCAAGTAAATAAATAAAAATATAAAAAAAAATACCTTATAAAAAATGTTCAGATGTGAAATAAACATGAAAAGGTACATAGTATTGAACATTAGAAAACTGCAAAGAGAAAACATGTCTGTTAAGAATGACTAAAATCTCGGCTCAATAGGTTAATCCTCTGCCTTGCGGCGCCAGCACACTGGGTTCTAGTCCCGGTCGGGGCGCCGGATTCTGTCCCAGTTGTCCCTCTTCCAGGCCAGCTCTCTGCTATGGCCCAGGAGTGCAGTGGAGGATGGCCCAAGTCCTAGGGCCCTGCACCCGCATGGGAGACCAGGAGAAGCACCTGGCTCCTGGCTTCAGATCAGCGCGATGCGCTGGCCGCGGTGGCCATTGGAGGGTGAACCAACGGCAAAAGGAAGACCTTTCTCTCTGTCTTTCTTTCTCACTGTCCACTCTGCCTGTCAAAAATAAAAAAATTAAAAAAAAAAAAAAAAAGAATGATTAAAATCTAAAGTGCTGACCATTCCAAATTCTGTCAAAGCCATGGAGTCCAGGAACACTCAACTCATTGTTGGTGTGAATACAGAATAGAACACTTTGGAGTATAGTACAGCAATTTTGACAGTTTCTTTTTTTTTTTTTTTTGTCCAGAAAAATTTAACAGGTTTATTTATAATTGTTATAAAGTTGAACTGCTGAAACTTGTTCACTGAAACATTTTGACTTGCATTAATGCTTTACTTCCCCGCATTTATATTAAAAATCCACACACAAATGAAAATGGAAAAACTGCCAATACCTGATTTCTGTCCCCTATTTTCCACTCGCAATCATATACTTAGGTACCTTTTGACCCATGGGAAAAATATCTAACGTTCAGAACTACCAATAACAGGAAGAAGAGAAAAAAAAATTTTGAGAATGAAATGTTTCCCGTCATAGTGGATTCTTAAGCACGTTCTCCACGTATGCGGCGTGCTAGCTGGATGTCTTTTGGCATAATTGTTACACGTTTGGCATGGATAGCACACAGGTTGGTGTCTTCAAAAAGGCCAGCCAGATAGGCCTCGCTTGCCTCCTGCAAAGCACCAATAGCTGCGCTCTGGAAGTGCAGATCTGTTTTGAAGTCCTGAGCGATTTCTCGCACCAGACGCTGGAAGGGGAGTTTGCGAATCAGAAGCTCAGTGGACTTCTGATAACGTCTGATTTCACGAAGTGCCACAGTACCGGGCCTGTAACGATGAGGTTTCTTCACCCCTCCAGTAGAGGGCGCACTCTTGCGAGCGGCTTTTGTAGCCAGTTGCTTCCTGGGTGCTTTACCACCAGTCGATTTGCGGGCAGTCTGCTTTGTACGAGCCATGGTATAAAGACCTCCTTACTTAACCCCCCTTCTCCTTCTGCTGAAGCTCTGTGAGCGAGAGGCGGCGCTGGTGTTAGAGAGCGACGGCGGCGCGGCGGCGGCGGCTGCGAACACAATTGAAACGACAGTTTCTTACAAAACTAAACTTACTCTAATCATATAATCCAGCCACAGTGCTGCTTTTTTTTTTTTTTTAAGTGTATGTATGTGTGTATGTGAAACAGAAAGAAATAGGTGAATCTTCATCTGCTGGTTTACTCCCCATTGTACCTGACCAAATCCAGGAGCCTGGAACTCAGTTCAGGTCTCAAATTGGGTGGCAGAGGCCCAAGTATTTGGTCCATATTCTGCCTTCCCAGGCACATAAGCAGGCAGCTGGATGGGAAGCAGAGCAGCTAAAACTCGAACCGGCCCTCTGATATGAGATATCAGGATTGCAAGTGGTGACTTAACCCATAACACTGGCTGTTTGTGTGTGTGTTTAAAGACTTACTTATTTGAAAGAGTTAGAGAGGTAGAGACAGAGAGAAAGGTCTTCCACCTGTTGGTTTACTCCCAAATGACCGTAATGGACAAAGCTGAGCTGATCAGAAACTTCTGGGTCTCCTATGTGGGTGCAGGGACACAAGGACTTGGGCCATTCTCCACTGCTTTCCCAGGTGCATTAGTAGGGAGCTGGATTGGCAGAGGGACAGCTGGAACTCGAACCGGCACCCATATGGGATGCTAGCGCTACAGGCTGTGGCTTTAACCCACTGCACCACAACGCTGGCCCCTGGTCATGGTATTTAACAGAATGAGTTAAAAATCAGGATTTTAATGTAAATACAGAAAGCTTACTGTTGTTATTTCAAATGACATTATTACTATTTAATAAACTAGCACTTGTTACGTTTTATTGCAGTATCAAAGAATATTCACAATTATCTGAAAATGTTGTTAAAATATGTATCTGAACATCCAGATATTTTTCTTTTCTTTTCTAGGATTTATGTATTTATTTGAAAGGGAGAGAGATCTTCCATCTGCTGGTTCACTCCCCAAATGGCTGCAATGGCCAGAGCTGGGTGGATCAGAAACCAGGAGCTAGGAGTTTCTTCGGGGTCTCCCATGTGGGTCCAGGGGCTGGGTATTTGGGCCATCTTTTGCTGCTTTCCCAGGAACATTAGTAGAGAGCTGGATCAGAAGTGGAGTAGCTGAGACATGAACTGGCACCCACAGGGGATGCCGGCACTGCAGGCAGCAGCTTTACCCACTAAGCCATGGTGCGGCCTTGCAGATATTTTTAATACTTCTCATATAACCCAAATTTCTTAGCAGATTGGATGGAGAAGCAGATAAGAGAAAAGACTTTCAAAAATGTAAAAAACAGTGCTTCTCATTAATTGGCGAATATACTCAATATTTGAAAATGATTTAATATTAAAACATTTTTAAATTTAAAGTTATATATTTGAAAAGTTGAGATAGAGATTGTTCACTCCCCAAGTGCCTACAAAAATGGGTAACTGAGCCAGGTGGCAGCCAGGAACCAGGAACTCAAACTAGGTGTTGCAGGTGGATGTCAAGAGCCCCGGCAACTTGAATTATCACCAATTACCTCCCATGGTGCTCTTTAGCAACAAGTGTAATTGAAAGCTGAGGTGCCATGACTTGAACCAGACACAGGATGTGGATGTCCAAAGTGGTGTCTTTACTGCTGCACCAAGTGCCCCTTCCCAAAATTTCTGTTGTCATTTCTAATATGTCACTTACAAATACCACAGTAGGATAATAGTGGTTCTCTTTATCACTTTTAACTTTTTAACTTTTCAACTATCATTTATGTAATATCAGGTGGCTATTATAAAAGAAGTTATTTTGTGAGTAGTTGGGACCAGGCACAGATTATAGTGCTTATGACACCGGCATCCCATACCTGAGTGCTGGTTTGAATCCTGGCTGTTCTGATCCAGCTTCCTGCGTGGAAAAGCTACACATGATGGCTCATGTATTTGGGCCCTTGTCACCACGCGGGAGACTGGGATGAAGCTCCTGGCTTCAGCCTGGCTCAGACCTGGCTGTTATAACTGTTGGGGAGTAAAACAGTGAATGGCAGACCTCTTTTCTTTGCTTCTCTGTTGCTCTCTTTCCTGATAGATGGATTGTTTAGATAGATAGAGCTGATAAAGTAGGAACCACAAAGACAGAAGACTGTGGTATTTAGTGAATTGGAATGCTGTACTTTATGTGGTACATAATGTAAACTAGGTCCTTGATAAAATCGTATGGTTGGTTGAAACACTGGAGATTTGTGTAGAGGAAAAAAAAATGATGGATTCACAGTTTCAAGTATGTTTTTATACTTAGCAGTTTGCCTCTGTTGTTATTCTGTTAAATCTTTTAGAAAATATTTTTCTCTATATAGCAATGGGACTATTCAAAAGACTGTTACAGTAGCATTGATTGCTTTTTGTGCATTTATTTCTTTTTTCTCAAAACTTTTTTTTTTTTTTAATTTGACAGGTAGAGTTATAGACAGTGAGAGAGAGAGAGAGACAGAGAGAGAAAGGTCTTCCTTCCATTGGTTCACTCCCTAAATGGCCGCTATGGCTGGTGCTGTGCCGATCCGAAGCCAGGGGCCAGGTGCTTCCTCCTGGTCTCCCATGCAGGTGCAGGGGCCCAAGCACTTGGGCCATCCTCCACTGCCCTCCCGGGCCACAGCAGAGAGCCGGACTGGAAGAGGAGCAACTGGGACTCGAACCCGGTGCCCATGTGGGGTGCCGGCGCTGTAGGTGGAGGATTAACCAAGTGAGCCACAGCGCTGGCCCTGCATTTATTTATTTATTTTATTAATTATCTATATCTATCTAACTATCACTGGCCTTGATTCTATCTATTTATTTATGCAAAAGGCAAAATTATTGAATGGAGGGAGAGAGAGAGAGAGAGACCAACCGACCGACCGACTGACCGACCTTCATCTGCTGGTTCATTCCCCAAATTGCTGCAATGGCCTGTGCTGGATCAGGCTGAAGTCAGTAGCCATGAACTTCATCTGGGTCTCCCATGTGGGTGAAGGGGCCTAAGCACTTGGGCCAACTTCTGCTGCTTTCCCAGACATATTAGCAGAGAGCTGGACCGGAAGTGAAACAGTGGACACTCAAATTGATATCCATATGGGATGCTGGCATTGTAGGCAAATGGCTTAACTCCCTATGCCACAACACAGGCACTTGCATTTGACTTTGATTATCATCCTCATCTTTGTACAGATGATCCTTGATTTTACCTGCCTCTGTGTATTAGCATAATCTGAAGTTTTAATGTAAATGGAATCATAATATGTGACTTTTTTGTCTCACTTCTTTTGCGTAGCAGATGGTTTCTATATTTATCCGTGTTGTGATTTCTTTCAGTACTTCCAATAATTCTATTTTTAGAAGCTGAATAATTTTTAAAGATTTATTTTTATTTATTTGAAAGATACAGTTACAAAGAGAACGAGAGAGAGAGAGAAAGAGAATGTACTTCCATCTGCTGATTCACTCCCCAAATGGCCATAATGGCTAGTGCTGGGCCACATCAAAACCAGGAGCCGGGAGCTCCTTTTGGGTCCCAGGTGGGCTATCCTCTGCTGCTTTCCTAGGTGCATTAGCAGGAAGCTGGATCAGAAGTAGAGCATCCAGGACTCCAACCAGTGCCCACTTGAGATGCCGGGATCACAGGTGCCAGCTTTACCTGCTATAACACAACACTGACACCAGGCTTAGAATTCTTTATTCACATTTGCTATTAAGAAACTACTATTAAAATAATTTAATTCTAATAAAATTAGAAATTTGTTGTAACATGAAAAAGTAATAGTTTTACATTATACTTTTCAAAGCATCATTCTTTTGGGATTACTGACCTAGACATCTGAATTGAAGCTATTAATTTAAATCTGATGTTGAGACTTAGTTGGATTCATGTTAGCTTAGTGAACAGATTTTTCCACCAGCCTCATTGACTCAAAAGCTTAGTGCCAGTGCTGGGTTTAAGCTATAGCTTGGGATATTTGCATCCCATATTGGAGTGCTGGTTTGAGTTCCAGCTACTCTGTTTTCAATCCAGTTTCTTGTTAATGTGCCTGGCAAAGCAGTGGATGATGGCTCAAGTAGTTCCTGCCAACCAAGTAGGATACCCGAATGGAGTTCCTGGCTCCTGGTTTCTCCCTGGCCTAACCTCAGCTGTTGCAGGGCATTTCAGGAACGAACCAGCAGCTGGAAGATCTTTGTCTCTGTCACTCAGCCTTTCAATTAATAAATTTGTTTCTAAAAGCATGGTGTGTTCTGAAGCTGGTATAGTAGATTAAACCGCTGCCTGCAATGCAGGCATCCTGTATGGTCGCTGGTTTGAGTCCTGGGTGCTCTACTTCCAATCCAGCTCCCTGTTAATGGTCTGGGAAAAGCAGCATAAAGTGACCCAAGTGCCACTTGTGTGGGAGACCCCGATGGTGTTCCTGGCTGCAGCCTGGCTGTTGGAGCCATCTGGGGAGTGGACCAGCTGGTAGAATATCTGCCCCCCATCCTATAACTGACTTTCAAAATAAACAAATCTTTTGCTTTTTAAAGCTTAGTGTATTTTGTATACTCCAAATTAATTCACACACCACTCTGAGAGACAACAATATTTGTCATCTCATTACAAGTTAATATTTTGTCAGGAACCTTCCAAGATTGCTCCAGAGCAGTGGAAATCAGGTGTCAATTTTATTTTTATTGTACTATTTAGTTTTGGTGTAGTAGGGTCAAGATCCCCCCCCCCCCTTTTTTTTTTGACAGGCAGAGTGGACAGTGAGAAAGAGAGACAGAGAGAAAGGTCTTCCTTTTGCCATTGGTTCACCCTCCAATGGCCGCTGCGGCCGGTGCGCTGTGGCCGGTGCACCGCGCTGATCCGATGGCAGGAGCCAGGTGCTTCTCCTGGTCTCCCATGGGGTGCAGGGCCCTAGGACTTGGGCCATCCTCAGCTGCACTCCCGGGCCATAGCAGAGAGCTGGCCTGGAAGAGGGGCAACCGGGACAGAATCCGGTGCCCCGACCGGAACTAGAACCCGGTGTGCCGGTGCCGCAAGGCGGAGGATTAGCCTATTGAGCCGGCAAGATTTTCCTTCTACCCCTTTTCCCTTATTGTCATTATTGTTTTGGTAATTATATTATTCAGGAAGAACCAAAGTGACAAGGGTGAATGAAGTAGTCCTAAGACATTTTCATTCAAAGGAAATAGTGAATCTTTTCAGGCCATTTATTTAGTGTTTTGAGAATGAGGTAAGGGAAAAATAATGGTGACTGCAACCTTTCCTGCTCTTGAAACAAAAATTGTTGTGATTTGTTTCTAATTTCAATCCTTCATGCGTTTTTGGTGGTCAGATTTTAAAAACATGCTTACAAATTTGTTTTAAAACCATGCATATTTGTGTTATTGGCATGTAAGTTTAGATGTAGAACATGGAAGTTGAAAAACTGTAAGGTTTAATATCTTTCTCTTCAGATGTTAGCTTAATGTTCCCTTTGTAAATAAACATTTTGAGAGAGGAGTTTCTATAGTAGTTATTTGGCTCCTGATATAGATATGTGCTTTTTGGTTCATTATAGATTGAAATAGGATAATTTATTTTTCTTTCTACACAATAATAAGAAATTTAAAGACAAATGTCACAATTTAAGAATTTTTGGTGACTCATATAAAGTCTTAAGATGAACTTAAAAATAACTAGTTTGGGGGCCGACTCTGTAGCGCAGCAGGTAAAGCCTGCAGTGCCGGCATCCCATATGGGTGCTGGTTTGAGTCCTGGCGGCTCCATTTCTGATCCGGTTCTCTGCTGTGGCCTCGGAAAGCAGTGGAAGATGGCCCAAGGCCTTGGGCCCCTGCACCCGCATGGGAGACCCGGAGGAGGCTTCTGGCTCCTGGCTTCAGATTGGCGCAGCTCTAACCATTGCGGCCACTTGGGAAGTGGACCATCATGGAAGACTCTCTCCCTCTGCCTCTGCCTCTGCCTCTGCCGCCTCTCCTTCTCTCTCTGTGTAATTCTTTCAAATAAATAAATAAATAAATCTTTAAAAATTAGTTTAATTATCAAACATTTAAATGAAAATTCCTTTCAGAAAGTGTGAAGTTATCAGTGATTCTACCTTCCTTGTCTTCAGACACAGACATATTTTTCTGTCAGCTGAGGTTTACACCAAATATGCCTATTGACACTATTTTTTTTTTAATTTAGCTTTTTTCAAATGTGTAACTGGTCTTTGCCATTTATTAATCCTGTAATTCATTTTGCAGTTAGATCGAAAGGTAGAAACAAGACAAATTAGAAATGGGAAGGAAGGATAAAAAATCAGAGTTCATTTGAAAATGTTTACCAGTAATGTTGCAGTGCTAATACTTGTAGTGAAAGTATTTTTTCTTATTCTAGTGTCTTAGAAGGAAAGCATCACCATGGCCACAGAAATTGGTTCTCCTCCTCGTTTTTTCCATATGCCAAGGTTCCAGCACCAAGCACCTCGACAACTGTTTTATAAGCGACCTGATTTTGCACAGCAGCAAGCAATGCAACAACTTACCTTTGATGGAAAACGAATGAGAAAAGCTGTAAACCGAAAAACCATAGACTACAACCCTTCTGTAATTAAGTATTTGGAGGTAAGTCCAACGAATATGCATCAGGTAATCAAACTCTGATACTTTATTTTTTAAAGAAATATTTTCAGTTTTGGTTAGTAAGTACAGCTGTGTTTCTTGAATTAGTGTGATGAAGTGAAATTTCATACAAGGCCATTAAGGGTGACTTCAGATCAGTAGTACTTTTTTCTTTTTCTTTCTTTCTTTTCTTTTCTTTTCTTTTCTTTTTTTTTTTTTTTTTTTTTTTTTTTTTGGTTAAGATTTATTTATTTATTTGAGAGGCAGAGTTACGTACAGAGAGAGGGAGATAAAGAGAGAGGTCTTCCATCTACTGGTTCACTGAACTAATGGCCACAATGGCTGGAGCTGAGCCAGTCCGAAGCCAAGAGCTTCCCCTGGGTCTCCCCCGAAGGTACAGGGGCACAAGCACTTGGGCCATCTTCCACTGCTTTCCCAGGCCATCAGTGGAGAGAGCTGGATCAGAACAGGAGCTGCTAGGACATGAAATGGTGTCCATGTGTGATGCTGGTGGCTCAGGCAGAGATTCAGCCTACTATACCACAGTGCCAGCCCCTAGTTGTACTTTTTTCTTTTGTTTTCTTTGAGCATGAAGCATCTGAAAATTATTAGGCTACAGTTGAGAAATAGACTTTGTTTTAAAGATTCAAAACAAATCAGAAATAGCTCTGGTGCTTTATTCCCTTAGCCAATCTTAAAACACTTGTTGAGCTCACATTGTGTGTGTATTGTAAAGCTTTCTCAGCTTAATGTTTCTCGTTTTTGGGTTCTTAGAAATAATTTCTGTGATTGACTTTTTTTTTTTTTTTTAAGATTTATTTATTTATTTGAAAGGCAGAGTTACAGAGAGGCAGAGGTAGAGACAGAGAGATCTTCCATCCACTGGTTCACTCCCCAAATGGCTGCAATGGCTGGAGCTGAGCCGATCTGAAGCCAGGAGTTTCTTCCAGGTTTCCCATGCGGCTGCAGGGGCCCAAGCATTTGGACCATCTTCTACTGCATTCCCAGGCCATAGCAGAAAGCTGAATCGGAAGTGGAGCAGTTGGGACTCAAACCGGCGCCCATGTGGGATGCTGGCACTGCAGTTGGCGGCTTTACATGCTGTGCTACAGTGCCAGCTCTGACATTGTTTTTTTTAAAAGATCTATTATTTATTTATATATTTGAGAGGCAGAGTTAGAGGGAGAGACAGAGAGAAAGGTCTTCCATCTGCTCATTAACTCCCCAAATGGTTGCAACAGCTGAAGCTGGGCCAATCTGAGGCCAGGAGCCAGGAGCTTCCTCCGGGTCTCCCACATAGTTGCAAGCACTTGGGCCATCTTCCACTGCTTTCCCAGGTGTATTAGTGAGAGCTGGATTGGAAAAGTATCAGCTGGAACACAAACTGGCACCCATGTGGGATGCTGGTGCTGCAGGCGGAGGCTTAGCCAACTATACCACAGCGCTAGTCCCGACATTTCATTATTAACATTACCCTGTTTACTGGGTTTTGGGTTGCTGTGACCTGTGAAAATTTGTCTACTTTTCATTAACTGAGACCTGCAGTTGAAGACCTATTTGCATATTGGGCCTGATTCTAAAGAAAGTTAAGAGTAGAGACAGATTTAGACTTTTCCAGAAATTTGAGTTGGGAAACCAGACTAGGGGAGTTTTAGAGGAAATATGAAAGCCAAGGGTGAAGAATTGATTTGTCTTGAGGGTTTTTGAGGAATTGGGAATGTCTGTCATCTCCAGCTGTGTTTGCTTTTATTAAGGGATGATTGTTGAGAATGTTTTGGAGTCAACAGCATCTTGGATGAGTGGGTAGGGGTTTATGTGAGTTACGTAAGGAGTGGAATTATAAGCAGTGTCAGTAGGATAAGAGGGAAAATCACTTTAGGATACCCATTATTATCCACATTCTAGAAAATAACATTTTTGAATCCTGTTCCACTGATTTAATATAGCTAACATTTTTGTTATGTCGGTTTCAAATTGACTATAGTTAAATCATATATTCATTAACTGATCTTTTTTCTTTTTTCTTTTAACAGAATAGAATATGGCAAAGAGACCAGAGAGATATGCGGGCAATTCAGCCTGATGCAGGCTATTATAATGATGTAAGTGTAATTGTAAACTCTAGCTTATAAAAACCTCCCTGCTTAGATGTTTAAACCTCAAAATACATTACCTCAAGTTGAAGTCTTATTTTTGAATTAAAAAAAAAAATCCATTTTTATGTGTTTGAGAATCGGAGGGTATTCCTGCTCACTAGTTACTCCCCAGGTACCCACAGTGGTTGAAACTAGGATCCAGGCACTCAATCCACGTCTTCTATGTTAATGGCAGGCCTTAGCTATTTGAGTCATCACTGCTCACTTTCAGGGTCTTCATTGGCAGAAGGCTGGTGTTTGAAGCTGGAGCCAAGTATCAGACTCAGATACTGTTTATTGTATGGCATGCTGGAGTCTTTACTAGGCCAAATGGCCACCTATTTCTTCGTAAAATTTTACTTATTTGAGAGACAGAGAAAGAGAGCTGTTTTCCACTGGTTTTCTTCCCAGATGTCCATAGTGGTGGGACTAGAACTCCATCCAGGTCTTCCATGTGGGTGGCTGGAACCCAGTTACTGTTGTCTGCCAGGGTCTGCATTAGTAGGAAGTTGCAGCCAGAGCCAAGAATCCAACCCAGGTACTCTGACGTGGGTCACAGGCATCTTAACATCTTAACCACTAGACTAAATACCTGCCCTTGTTTTTACATTTTTATGATTAAAATAAACATTCCCCCTTTTATTTATTTATTTTTTATTTTTTTATTTTTTGACAGGCAGAGTGGACAGTGAGAGAGAGAGACAGAGAGAAAGGTCTTCCTTTGTCGTTGGTTCGCCCTCCAATGGCCGCCGTTGCCTGCGCACCGCGCTGATCCGATGGCAGGAGCCAGGTACTTATCCTGGTCTCCCATGGGGTGCAGGGCCCAAGGACTTGGGCCATCTTCCACTGCACTCCCGGGCCACAGCAGAGAGCTGGCCTGGAAGAGGGGCAACCGGGACAGAATCCGGTGCCCCGACCCGGGCTAGAACCCGGTGTGCCAGCGCTGCTAGGTGGAGGATTAGCCTAGTGAGCCGTGGCGCTGGCTTTTTTTTTTTTTTTTTTTTTTTTAAGATGTATTTATTTGAAAGGCAGAGGTAGAGAGTTTTCCATCTGCTGGTTCACTCCCTAAATGGCCACACTAGCTGGGGCTGGGCCAGGCCAAAGTCAGGAGCCAGGAGCTGCTTCTGGGTTTCCCAAGTAGGTGCAGGGTCCCAAGAACTTGGGCCATCTTCTGTTGTTTTCCCTGGCACATAACCAGGTAGCTGGATTGGAAATGGAGCAGCCAAGACTTCAGCTGGTGTTCATGTGGGTTGCTGACATTGCAGGCTGAGGCTTAACCTTCTATACCACAATGGCAGCCCCATAGTAAAGCATTCCTAAAGGGATAATATACTATATCTATGCAGACTATGGGTTATATTTTAAATATGTTATATTTATATGGTTTATATGTTATATTTATATGGTTATATAATATGGTTTATATTTAAAATATAACCCATAGTCTGCATAGATATAGTATATATCTATATACTATATAGATATAATATATAGTATATATAGATTTAATATATATAAACATATTAAATATATTTAATATAGATTTTATATAAAGTATATATTAAATATAATATATATTAAATATATTTTAAATATCAGCTTAAAATTTTCTTTTAATTAATTGAATTATTTGGATTTTCAATCCAAGTCTTTTGATTTAAGGCTTAATGTAATGTTCAACAAGATTAAATAGCCTCAAAATCTTGTAATAGGAAAGTTAATTCTAAATTTGGCTTATAGGACCAGTATTGTGTTACAATGAATTATGCTCCTGCCTGTGATGACAGTATCACATATGGGAGTATGTTCGAGTCTCAGCTGATAACACTTTTGGTTCAGCTCCCTACTAAGTTGCCTGAGAAAGCAGCAGAAGATGGCCCGAATACTTGGGCCCCTGCCACCCACATAGGAGGCCCTGGTGGAGTTCTGGGTTTCTGACTTCATCCTCGCCAAGCCCTGGTCATTGTAGTCATTTGCGGAGTGCACAAGCAAATTCTCCGTTTGACTCTCCCTCTCTCTGTAACTGTGCCTTTCAAACAAATAAATAAATCTTTAAATCTGGCTTATTATAAACATGTTTGTGTTGACTTTGGGAGGTAACTTGGGAAACCTGATACTTAATCTTATACTTGCTTTTGCTATTTGTTTATTATATTGTGTATTTAACTTTCTTGTATCTTAGTATTTTTATTTTAGTTAATAGAGACTAATTCTAATCTGTTATAATCATTTAAAAATATTTATTTATTTATTTGAAAGGCAGAGTTACAGGAAGAGAGTGAGAGACAGAGAGAGCTTCCATTCTTTGCTTCACTCCTCAAATAGCTGCATTGGCCAGGAGCTTCTTCTGGGTCTCCCATATGGGTGCAGGGGCCAGGGACTTGGGCCATCTTGTGCTACTTTACTAGGTGCATCGACAGGGAGCTAGATCAGAAATGGAACAGCTGGAACTTGAACTGTTGCCCATATAGGATGCCAGCATTGCAGTCCATGGCTCAACCCATTGCGCTACAGCACCCACCCCTTTAATAATTTTTTTTAAGTCTTAGATAGCCTCCAGTTGTCGTCACATGCTGAAATTATTATCTTGCCTCCTTCTTCGTTTCTGTCCTATTTGTAATATGATGCTCTAAAAACCCAATTTTCTTTTTTTGTGCAGCTGGTCCCCCCTATAGGAATGTTGAATAATCCTATGAATGCTGTAACCACAAAATTTGTTCGGACATCAACAAATAAAGTAAAGTGTCCAGTATTTGTTGTAAGGGTAAGTATTGAATATTGTTTGGAAAAATTAATCCTGTGTTATTCTGCAGATTTGACAGAAAAAGAAAAAATAAGGATTATTTTAAATGTATGCCTGAGATAATGGTTTATTTTTAGTAATTTTATTTCAGAATGCCACTCATTTTAAACTTTAAGGTATAAAAATTTCATGTATTTCATATATACAGATTTTGGAACATAGTGATACTTTCCTATCCTTGGAATAACACTAATTTATCTACCTTTATTAAGATATAACTTTTGGATTATTTTTCTTTGTATTGTAATTTCCATAGAATTATCTCTGAATACATGGATATACATTGCAGAGGTCTCAGACATGCCCTTGAATAGGAATGTTTTTGCTACTGTTTGCAAGGCAGCACTCTGAGGTGAATGGAAAGTTCTGAGAATAGTGCAAGAACTGGTATGCTATGATTGCTCTACAAAGGCACATAGAAGACACTCAGTAGTTTTTCAATGAGATCTTTTTTTTAAATATTTATTATTTTTATTTGAAAGAGTTACACTGAAGCAAAGGCAGAGAGAGAGAAAGAGAGAGGTCTTCCATCCACTGGTTCACTCCCCAGTTGGCCACAACAGCCGGAGCATGCCGATCTGAAGCCAGGAGCCTGGAGCCTCCTCCAGGTCTCCCACGCGGGTGCAGGGGCCCAAGGCCTTGGGCCATCTTCTGCTGCTTTCCCAGGTCATAGCGGAGAGCTGGATTGGAAGTGGAGCAGCTGGGACTCGAACCGGTGCCCACATGGGATGCCGGCAGTGCAGGCGGCGGCTTTACCTGCTATGCCACAGCGCTGGCCTCACTGAGATTTTTAAGAATACAATTTTAGGCTGGCTCACTAGGCTAATCCTCCACCTGTGGTGCTGGGACCCCAGGTTCTAGTCCCGGTCGGGGTGCTGGATTCTGTCCCGGTTGCTCCTCTTCCAGTCCAGCTCTCTGCTGTGGCCCGGGAGGGCAGTGGAGGATGTCCCAAGTGCTTGGGCCCCTGCACCCGCATGGGAGACCGGGAGGAAGCACCTGGCTCCTGCAGCGCGCCAGCTGTAGCAGCCATTTTGGCAGTGAACCAATGGAAGGAAGACGTTTCTCTCTGTCTCTCCCTCTCACTGTCTAACTCTGCCTGTCAAAAAAAAAAAAAGAAAAAGAAAAATTTTAAAATAGTATATTCACATGGTTCCAAAATTTGAGATTTGCAGGGGTATGCAATAAAAAAAAAAATCTTATCTCTGTCACTCAGGCATTCTGTTACTATTCTGATAGGTTGCAGTGAAGTCATTTTTGTGTTTTGATCATTCTGCATCCTAACTAAAAATGTGTTTGTTGGTTAGCAGTATCAAGAGTGGTTCATAGTAATGTTGAATTAATGACAGCTGAAAAAAATGGGACAGAGGAAAACCAGTCATGGCAAACATTAGTGTCAAATGAGCAAACTCAGCAGATCTGATGTTGAGGAGGTGAGATAGCAGGGGGAATGGAGAGGGATTTGAAGAAGTGCTAGCTGGAGCTCTTTGGACATGGCTGCAGTTAGTCTTTGCCCTCTTATTTACTTTAAAGGCTGAAGGCAATAGAAGAGCTAGAAAAGAAATAATGTATGAGTAGAACCAACCACTGTGTAGTCTAATTTTATTTGTCAAGAAATCTGTTCAAAGGAATATGGTATGCAGCCAATTGTAATATCATGTTAGCATTAGAAAACCTTTTTGAAATGAATAAAATCTGGGTATCATATCAATATTATTAGGTAAACCTTTTCATTTGAGGATCAAGCTTTAAAGTCTTAGGTAAAAAATATACACAAGTTGGAGACAGTCCAAAATCAAAGATGTTAAGAAATAATGTGGGTTCTGTGTCTACAGTTTGGTTGCTTGCAGTGTTGATTGGGTTGAGATCTGTAGCTGATTACAGAAACGAGGAAGGCAGGTGTCTTTTATTCAGAGTAATTGAAACCCTCACAGGGCAGTCATTAAAACAATTACATGTATGTCTGTAATTTACTAAATATTCTTTATATACTGTCCAGCAGTTCTTAAAAGCACATTTTTAATGTTTTAGTTCCTTGTCACAGTTTTTATTTTGGAAAAGAAGATTGTTCTGTTGACATTTTGTATATTTCTATCTTCTAAGGAAAATGAAACAATATTTTGTATTGACCAGTGTATTACAGTATTACTACAGTAATACACTGTCACAGATTCCCTCCAGTATGCAAATTGTGATATGAACATATTGATGTAATGTTAATTAGACAGGATTCTTGTGTTTTCTTTTGAGAGTAGATCAGCATAAGACTTGTTTCTCCTTGGTACTGTGAATCAAGGAAAGCTTAAAATACTTTTAAGTATGTTTTGCCTGTAAGTGTGATGACCTTGATGTCCTTAAGTTGGTGCTGATTGTTATCCTGTTTATAACTTTTCTGCCTGAATCTGCTATCAGTAGTAAGACATCAAATTCTTCATTCAGTCTTTGCATTTTTCTGGTGACTGAAAAATGAGAAAAATGAGATCTTTGCATAGTGTGAATGTACTCTTTAGAGTGCACAGGTAAGTGTAATTTAGTGTGGAGTTAGTGGGAAAGTGTGTATACTCATAACACTATTTTTAATTCCTGTACTATGTGAATAGAAATTCTTTTCTGACAAAGTACTTATAAAGTTGAGCTATACTTTTTTGAAAGTCAGTGTTATCCATTTAATGTTGATTATTTGATATTTTATAAATAGAAATTTTCTCGGTTGTTTTCAATGTTACTGAAATTGGAGGATTTGTACCCTCATGTAATGTGCCTTTTTTTCTCCCCCAGTGGACTCCAGAAGGAAGACGATTGGTCACTGGAGCTTCCAGTGGAGAGTTCACCTTGTGGAACGGACTCACTTTCAACTTTGAAACAATATTACAGGTACCAGTAATCACTAGTTGACACAGTCTTGGGCTACGGTACAGAACTTGAGATGGGGTTGCTTATGGGCATTCTTAAGTACACAATTGAATGACACATTGCCACCTCAACACTCGGCCCTGTAAAGGCTTTCACCCATTCTTTGAAGTATTCCCTTACAAGTGTTTTCTGTGTTCACAGGCTCATGATAGCCCAGTGAGGGCCATGACTTGGTCACATAATGACATGTGGATGCTGACAGCAGACCACGGAGGATATGTGAAATATTGGCAGTCGAACATGAACAACGTCAAGATGTTCCAGGCACATAAGGAGGCGATTAGAGAGGCCAGGTTTATACACAATATACCATTTTCTGTAGTCCCTATTGTCATGGTTAAATTATTCTCTAAGTGTATTCTGGGTGCAGAGATGCATGGGCTCTGTCAGATTCTGGGAAACTTTCTGCACCCTATGCACACAATATTTTTCTTTGTTTTCACACATTCACCATTTTGCTGGCATCTTTCTGAAGTAGTGTTGTCCTGGTTTCAGCCTTTACAATATGTTAGAGATGTATTGTCTGCCGCATTTTGCACTGGTTTTCTCTTTTCATTGATGGTTAATGATGTGTATACATTGCTCCTTTTTATTACCTTCTGTGTAAGACAAGAATATTTCATTCCAAATAAAGAATTCAGTCTTTAATTATACAACTGAATAAAAACTAAAGCCTACAGAAAACACCTTCAGAATTCACACAGAATACAAGGAAAAAAAAAAGGCTTAAGTGAAGACCTGGTTGGCTTGATTATGCCACGACTTCAGAAGGAAAGTATAGGACTTAAAACCCTCACAGATAACTCTCTGGATGTGGCAAACATTAACGGATTAATGAATGGGTTCTTCAAGCTTTGCAGCTGTAAGCAGACCATGGGCAAGACGACTCTAGAACTTTTCTTCTGATTCACTGTTAATAACATCAGCTATACAAATGTATATTTTCAGTGAGTTGTATATTTTTGCATATCAATGAGATATGTGTAGTAAAAGTGAAGAAAGAAGCTCATCAACAAGCCTGAAAATGGCCACAGCCTCAGAATAAAGCTAAACAGCATTCTGTAAGGTTTTTGCCACCACTTGTGGGAGGAGGTTGACATCTTTAGAGAAACACCATCCACTGCAGTCACCTGTTTCTACTTTGAGAGTCTTAAAGAAATTGTTGGATAAGCATGCTTGCTTTTTCTTACAGACTGTGCTTTAGTGCCTTGTGCATATATTGAGTTTTCATAGTTGGTCCTTTCTTATTTGTAGGATCCAGAAGTTCAGGGCAGTTCTTAACAGTTAGTTGAGAAACTTGATGACCTTTCACTACTGAGAAGAAACAGGCACCCCCCTATTTCAGCAGATTCTTTGCCTTTAAACTCAAATCTGAGTGTCTCTATTATAAAGTTTTCCTCAAAAGGTATAATACTTACTGGATAGATTGCCAGGAAGGAGTGAAAGTTTTCCACAGACCTATTGAATACATGAGAAACCATTGAATGTAAGAATGTATAGCATTTTCAGCTCATTTTATAAAATATCTGAGGCAGAAGCTGATGCTAATCTTTTGAGGAGTATTCCTGTGTGATTTACAGGCAACAGGAACGTTACAAAAATAGAATTCATTTAGCTTCAGTATTTTGTCAGCTCCATGTGTTTTGCAGGTGTGATAGGAAATACTATGCTGAGAGGAGCGTGGGCAGCATTAGTACTAATAATACACTTGTTCTGACTGTCAGTGATCGAAAACTAAGAAACAGCCACTCTCTTGAAGTCTTCTTTTGATGTTAGCTCACAGCATTCTCTTTAAGGGCTTCTTCACTGTATACTTCCCTCTCCTGGTTATAATGCAGCACAGTGTTTTTGTTTTTCCCTGTCTGAGAAGCTCAGATATCTGTTAAATGCTGACTTCTTTCCCCTGCTGTGTGTCTTCATGTAACAGTTTCTCACCCACGGATAATAAATTTGCTACATGCTCTGATGACGGCACTGTTAGAATCTGGGACTTTCTTCGTTGCCATGAGGAAAGAATTCTCCGAGGTATGTGTACTAACGGTACTGATTGGAATATTTAAATAGGGAAGGCACTTGTGATTAAATCATCACAACACCACAAATGCTGGCTTACATCTCCATTTGATTTATTTTTTTATACATACAACATTCCAGCCAGGCTCCTTAAAGAAACCAAAACTCTCTTCCCCTGGTTCACTCAATGTTGTAGCTTTTTACTACTAATATTGAGTTCTTTCAAATGTCTATTAAATACAAGAGCTCCCTTTCCCCTTTCACTTGCTTATCTGTATGCATCTTTTAGGGTTCTATTCCTTTCCTGCCTTGTACCCATGATGCCTTTCCCCAACACAACAATATTATTCTGTTTAGATAGGTCACATTTTACATTATGAATTAATTGACAAGATCCATGTTTCAGTGGCTATGATTTGTTTATATGAAAGAGTTACAGAGCAGAGAGAAAGAGAAAGAAAAGTCTTCCATCCACTATGGCTATAACCAGCTAGGGCTGGGCCAGGTAGAAGCCAGGAACCAGGATCTGGGAGCTTCATCGGGGTCTCCCACTTAGGTGCAGGGGCCCAAGCACTTGGGCCATCTTCTGCTGCTTTTCCAGGCCCATCAGCAGGGAGCTGGATGGGAAGTGAAGCAGCTGGGACTTGAACTGGCAGGTGCCCATATGGGATGCCAGTGCTGCAGGCGGCAGTTTTACTTGCTACACCATAGAGCTGGCCCCAATAGCTATACTTCTGTTACTAATAGCAGTTCGTTTTTCGGTATACCACATTTGTACTACATGGCCATCTTGTTAGTAGGCTTGTGAAGGCTTCTTTACTTTTCTTCTCTTCATAATGATAAATAAACCTGAATACTCCTATCCTGCAAAGGAAATCCATATTTTCTCTTGAATTATTGAACAAGATTATCAGATGAGATATTGGACTTTATAAAGTGGAGCTGATGAAATATTAAACAGTTCACCAGTGCCATTTTTGTGAATGTAGTAGTGTTAGGGAATTAACTGTGTGATATACATTTGCAATACAGACATTACAACAAAAACATGTATGCTTCTAACTAAAAATCATTAGATTATTATTCCCTAGGAATGTAATATTCTCAAATGCTTCATTTGAACCTAAACTGGTATAAATAAACAATACATTCTACTTCATATGGTTGATTCCCGTGTCCCACAAAGGTATCATCTTCCTCTGACACATAAATGCAGGGCGGGAGAATGGTTACTACATATACTGGGTGTCCAAAAATTATTCAGCGATTTCTCTTTCTTTTCAAGAATCAGCAGAGTTAGTTGTCGTGGTGGATTTGTAAGTTTCTCTTAATTTTCAGAGCTTCATTTATAGCATATAATGTTGATACTTCTAGCCAAGGAAAGACTTGAGATACTTGAACCCTTATTTAACCATTTAACCCCCATTTCTGTAGCCAGTATCTGTGATGACATTTGCTTAAGCATTTCCTGCTATGCACATTTTGTTAGGTTCCTCCACGATGCATTATGACTAAGCATAAGAACATAGTACCTCACATATTGAGGGAATGTACTTGCTATGAAGTTTGGAATATTGTACAACTCTAGAATGAGAAGCAGTCCTTTCAGTCATCTAGTCTGAGTTCTCTTTTGAGTGTGCACTATGACCCGGAATTCTCAAGTGATGTGTTCAAAGTAATACAGGTTCACAGCCAGGAGTGGCATCTTATCACCTGATTCCCAGCCTTTTTGATACACTAATGTATATTTTCATCACTATTAGAATTCCTAGCACTTAAACATGGATATGATAAACAACGTTTTTGTAAGCTTTGAAAATGCTTAGAAATATAATAGAAAATAATATATTAGAAAATAGCTTTATTCATTAGATGGGATTTTGAGGTGCAAAACAGTTTGACAGTAGATTATGCTACCTGAAGTTTGATAAAAAACCACTGCAGTTTGGGTAAGCAAAAGAAGAAAATCTGCTGTATGATACCATTTTTAAAATTCCACTAAGGAAGTGTTGTTCTTTGGTTTTGGTAATGAAGCTCTTTGCAAATTGTGCTTAAGTTTTTAGAGTGTTTGGGAAGTAACTAGCCATCAACTATTTTCAGATTTGAGTCATGGTTAATTTAGATAAAGTTAAGTAGATGCTGAATCATTACTTCTTGAAGAATAGGTAATGTGACTTAAAAATACACCATACTCATGTCAGTTAATTGAATTGTTTTCTTTTTTATATGAGGACTCTTTATTTTAGGAAATTTCAAACATGCACAAAAGTATAATGACCCTTCATGTACTTTTGGCTTTGTGTTCTAGTTTATGTCTTGATTTCTTTAAAACAAGTACTTAACTATCATTTTTCTTAGTACCTCAATGAGTATCTGAGGTGAATCTGTTAAACTAAGTTAATTATACAACTGAAGCAGTAGTTCGATAGTGAGTCTGTGATCCCTTTTTGTCATCTCTCACTTTTCTAAATTTTATAAATCTTAAGAAATTTCTCACACCTCTACTTGATGGGTTGAGGGTCATGGGAATGGTGAATCTATCAGGGATGATGTGAGAATCTTCAAATAAAACTTGAAGTGAACTTAATTCAGCTCTACCTGGAGAGAGAAAATTAGATCACAAATTCAAACAAATAGGGATAACAAGCTTTAACTCTCTGCTATGTCACTTGGTCTGTATTAATGGTGATGTTCCTGTTATTCGTATAGACCGTATATTAACCAACAAGCAGGCTTATTACTTCTTTGAATTATTATGTGTTATACAATTAAGCTATCACTTTCAAGCTTAACTATTAATATAATCCAGGAACATTCTAATTAAGGGAAGTTTGTGATTATTGTCAAATGCTTATCTTTTCTGTGTCATTCCTTAATCTTCTACTCACAGAGATTTTCAGTAATGGAATATTCACTGCCTCGTGAGGTTCCCCTTTTCAGTTTTAGACAGCTGTAATTTCCAGAGCTTTTTTTTTTTTTTTTTTTTTTTTTCTTGACAGGCAGAGTTAGACAGCGAGAGAGAGAGAGACAGAGAAAGGTCTTCCTTCCATTGGTTCATCCCCCAAATGGCTGCTGCGGCTGGCGCACTGCGCCGATCCAAAGCCAAGAACCAGGTGCTTCCTCCTGGTCTCCCATGTGGGTGCAGGGCCCAAGCACTTGAGCAACCAGGACAGAATCCGGCACCCCAACCGGGACTAGAATCTGGTGTGCCGGCGCCGCTAGGTGGAGGATTAGCCTATTGAGCTGCGGCGCCAGCTAGTACTTCGTTTAATATTCCCAGTAACCCTATGAGATAAGAACTGATTGGTGCCCTTTTTTGAAGTAAGGAAACCAAGACACCAAAAATTAAATAAATCTGTCAGAAGTCCTACAGGTTTTAGTGGTGGGGTAGGATTTGAACCCAGGTTGTTTGGCTACAGATTTTATGCTTTTAACCACTAAACGATTTATTTACCTATTTGAAAGATTTATTTATTTGAAAGGCAGAAGGAGATAAGAAAGATCTTTCATCCACTGGTTCAATTCCTAAAGGCCATAATGGCTGGGGCTGGTCCAAGCCAAAGCCAGGATCCCGCAACTCCATTAGATTATCCCATATGGATGGCAAGGGGCCAAGCACCAGTGTATTAGCTGGGAACTGGATTGAAGTGGAGCAGCTGAGATTCAGATCAGCTTCTGACATGGGATGCTGGTGTCTCAAGCAGTGGCTTAATCTGCTCCACAATGCCGACCCTGATCACTATGTAAAAGAAATGTCAGTAAGGATTTAGCAGCGTCTTCCTGAGCTGTATTGACAGAACTGTGAGGTAAAGATTTTTGAGAGGAGGACAAGGGTATGAGTAGAAGGAACTAATTTAGATATTCATGATTTAAATGCATTCTTCTTTAAAACTGTATATATTAAATGTTTTGACTGTAACATACATTTAGCAAAACTTTTTTTTAAACACAATCAACAGTTGAAACTGCAAATGGGTTATTATAAGGTACGTACCAGGTCATACAGAGCATGAACATAATAAAGAGTTACACTGAAGCTTATTCAGGAAGTAGTCTGTTTTCAGTTTTAAAGTGTAACACTTAGAGGAAATGAGGGCCTAAGTACTCATTGAACAGCTTAAGAGAAAGAGTATTATTAGTACTTTTGATAAGTTTCTATTTCCCTCCTTGGTGATTACATCTGAGATTTTTACAGAGTGAAGTAACTCCTCCTCCATCCAGATATTTGGTTCAGCAATGTGTTTTTGAGGTGGATAAAGACAGTTTACAAAATCTGAAGAGTCTGAAAAACTCTTAATGCATGTTGATGGAAATAATTTTACTTAGTAAAGTAATGCTGACAGACTACATAGTTTTTTTACTTTTATTTTTTAAAAGATTTATTTTATTTATTTGAAAGACAGAGTTACACAGAGAGTTAGAGACAGAGAGAGGTCTTCCATCTGCTGGTTCACTCCCCAGATAGCCGCAGTGGCTGGAGTTGCACCGATCCGAAGCCAGGAGCCAGGAGCTTCTTCTGGGTCTCCCACTTGGGTGCAGGGACCCAAGAACTTGGGCCATCTTCTGCTTTCCCAGGCCACAGCAGAGAGCTGGATCTGAAGAGGAGCAGCTGGGGCTAGAACCGGTGCCCATATGGGATGCTGGCACTGCAGGCCAGGGCTTTAACCCACTGTGCCACAGCACCAGCCCCAGACTACATAGTTTATAACAGTGGACCTGATTTATTTGTACAAGGTTTTACAAAACGTTTCACAAAATCTAGTCTTCTTTCCAAAACAAAAACAGCAGCTTATAGCAGAATAACAATTTCCACTGACACAATATGCTTTAATATTAAAAGTACTTAAAACTCCTCCCATTTTGTCATCCAAATGACTGTATGAACCCATTTTACATGCTGATGTTGTTTTCTGTATCTGTGGTTATTTTGAGAAAGAGCTTAAGGCTCTCTTCTGTCCTGAAAAGACCAGATCACATAAGCTTATGGTAGGTTCCCTGACATAATTATCTGGTTATATTATAGGAGGGAATACTAGTATAGTAAGGTGCTGAAATATTTATATGGTACGTTCATATTTTTACAGGAGTTAATATATTTACGCTAAGCTTCCTTCTTTCTGTCTATCTTTCTTTCTTGTAGAGTTATAGACAGTGAGAGATGAAGACAGAGAGAAAGGTCTTCCTTCCGTTGGTTCACTCCCCAAATGGCCGCTACGGCTGGCGCTGCGCCCATCCGAAGCCAGGAGTCAGATGCTGCTTCCTGGTTTCCCTTGCGGGTGCAGGAGCCCAAACACTTGGGCCATCTTCCACTGCCCTCCTGGGCCACAGCAGAGAGCTGGACTGGAAGAGGAGCAAATGGGACTAGAACCCGGTGCCCATATGGGATGCTGGCGCTGCAGGCAGAGGATTAACCAACTGAGCCATTGTGTTGGCCCCTAAGCTTTGTTCTGTCTCTGGTCTGTCACATGGGTGGCAGGGGCTCAAGCACTTGGACCATCTTCCCTTACCTTCCCATTTGGCATTGGCAATAAACTGGATTAGAAGTGAAGCAGATGGGTGTTGAATTGGCACTTGAATATGGGATGCTGGTGTTGGAAGAGACAGCTTAACTTGCTGTTCTCCTCACCCCACTCCTCTGCAAAAAAAAATAAAAATAAAAAAAAAATCACTCATCTGCAAGCCCACGATGGCTGAGGCTTTCCAGGCCAAAGCTAGGAAATGGGAGCTCAATTCAGGTCTCCTCTGTGGGTGGCAGGACCCCAGCTACTTGAGTTAGCACCTGTTGCCTCCCAGGGTGCACATCATTAGGAAGTTAGATGGGAATGGGGTCTAGACTGGAACCCAGGCACTCTGATATGGGACACAGGTGATCCAAAGGGCATCTTCACTGCTATGCTAGATATTCATTCCAGTCTTGGATTTTTTAAATGGTTGATGTGTGAATGCTTGAGGCGTTTTCCCTATTTACAGAAATACTCAGAGTGGTGATGCTTCACTTTTGAGAGCTGTTGATGAGAATGGAAGAGATCTGAATATCATGAGAACAGTAAAGGGGAGTTTAGTATTTAGCCTGGTCAAAAGGTTACAGTCATTTACAAAAATATAATGAATTTTCTATGTAAGTAAGGTGGGGTTATTTTGTACAGATCCCTAGACTATAAGGTGTGGGAAAGTATAGGATGCTGTGTTTGGATTAGATTATAGAAATGTTATCCTGTTGAAAGGTAAGAGAATGGACTGTTGTGTGAGCATTTGGGCTTCTGATGGCTGAAATAGTGCCACAGTTACCTTCCAACCTACCAGGGAGATTATGAATGATATTCTCTTTGCAGATGGATGGTTGGATTTAATAATATTTAACCTAGTTTGTGTTTTAGTTATAGTTTTGTGTTTTAGAGAGATGCAAAAGTCTAAGTCAAGCAGTGGGCAAAGTATTAAGTGGACAAGTTATATTTCATAAGGAGATGTTGCCTTCTGTTGAGATATTAGAAAATGTTATTAATTCTATTTGAGGTCATGAAATAGAGCCTCAAAATCTACCTTATGTTTAAAAATACATATGTGTTTAAATTATTTATACGTATAAATATATAGAGAAGCACACAAATCTTAAATGCTGCAGTGCTGTTTTTGCTGTGCTATGCTGCATTGTGTTTTTGCTTGCTTATTAGCTCAGCTAGCTACCTCTAGTTAAAGAGTATTTTGAGCACTCCAAAGATTTCTTCATGCCCGTTTTCCACTTTAGCTTTGGTTAGTTTGTTTAGGCTTTGAATATTTTTTAAACAGTATTTTGTAAATTCTATTGTTATCAGTAACCACCTAAAGAGCTTATTACACTGAAGATATTTTTATTAAATGAATTTTCCTTTATCTCTGCTCTTCTTCAAATTTATTTTGTGGGTTTCTGATTTCTGTTATCTCATCCTCTATGGTATAGAGTCACTAATTTTCTTTCATTAATTTTCCTCCTGTTCTTTTGAAAATACTATGATATTTTTAATCTTTCTGATTTGATCCATCTGCTAGTTTCCTGCTACTAAAGTGAACACCATGGAAGTTAATATAGGAACAGCATTGCACCTGATTACAAACACAGTCTGTAGAACCTGGATGTTATTTAATAGTTTTAATCTTCAGCAGCTTTGTGACATGTACAAGTCACTGTAGTGTATCTCTGTCCTAATCTGTTCAGTAGAGATTCATGGTAACACTGACCTTATTGAGTTACTCTGAGAATTAAATGAGTTAATTCACAAGAAGACTTTTACTAGTGCCTGTACATAAGGTGGTCAGTTATGCGTTTTCCAATGCTAGTTTCAGAGCCTGTTTTCATATCTCTGGCCTGTTTAAGGACAAACATGATTATTTCAGAATTGTGCAATTGTACAGTATCACTGATAGGGTAGGGGTATATAGGTTTTAGGAGCCCCAAGAATTCCAAAATCTGTGGATACTCAAATACCTGAAATAAAATGGTGTAGTCGTTACATGTAACCTGTGCTTATCCTCCTGTATATTATAAATGATCTTTAAATTAATAATACCTAATACAGTATCAATACTATGGAAATAATTGTACTGTATTCTCTAGGGAATGATGACAAACATTTGTGTGTGCTTAGTACATTTTTTTAATCTTATTAATTTGAGAGACAGAGTTAGAGAGAATGGTCTTCCACCCACTACTTCACTCCGCAGATGTCCATAATGGCCGGAGTTGGGCCAGTCCAAAGCCAGGAGCCAGGGGCTTCTTCCAGGTCTCACATGGGTACAGGGGTCCAAACACTTGAGCCATCTTCCACTGCTTTCCCAGGCCAACAGCAGGGAGCTGGATTGGAAGAGGAGCAGCCAGAACTGAGACTGTTGCCCATGTGGAATGCCAACAATGCAGGCGGAGACTTAACCTATTATGTCACAGCGCTGGCCCCAGAAGAAAGGCCAGCCACTATTTAAAATAAAAAATATTTTTGACCCATGGTTGGTTGAATCCACAGAGCTAGAACCCACATATATAGAGAGCTGACTGAATTTTATTTTTATCATTTAAAATGTTTTTCAGCTGTGGTGGTTAGTTTTTACAGTAGAACATATAGGTTTTTTTGTTTTGTTTTTATACGTAGTTCATAAATATTACCACTTGTTTAAACAAAGTTTTGTTTTTCTAGTGTTTTCAGTTGTAGAAAACTTCAACAGGTATGAACTTAGAATTTGCCTCATAGAAGCATTTAAGATTCTGCATTAATGTTAGATGAGCTTAATAATTATCAAAGTAAATAATGATTGCTCATTGTGGCCAAGGGTCTCTGCTTGGTTTGTTAATAAAAAATTTAGAGGACAGGCCTCTTCCCTTCAGTACCATGTCCGCCTTTTAGTTCTCTCATTTCTTTTTTTTTTTTTTAATAGTTATTTATTTGAGAGGTAGAGTTAATGAACAGTGAGAAGGAGAGATAGAGAGAAAGATATTCTATCCGCTGGTTCACTCCCCAAAAGGCTGCAATAGCCGGAGCTGGACCTATCCGAAGCCAGGAGCCAGAAACTTCTTCCAGGTCTTCAACGTGGGTGTAGGGGTCCAAGTGCTTGGGCCATCTGATACTGCCTTCCCAGGCCATAGCAGAGAGCTGGATTGGAAGAGGAGCAGCCGGGACTAGAACCAGCGCCCATATGGGATGCCAGTTACACAGGCAGAGGATTAACCTACTGTGCCACAGCGCTGGCCCCTTCTCATTTCTTAAAATAATGTTTGCGGCTTGACAGAGTACTGTAGTGAACCGAAATGCTGTTCACTCTGAACACTGACCATGGAGTCTACATAGTTCATCTCAGCCATAATGTCTGTGCTGTTTTGTTAAGACAGTATTGGTTTTCTCCAGGCTGAAGATTAGAGTGTTTCCCTGTTGACCAATCTTAGTCATAGAAATTATGATCTGGCTTAATTTAGTAATAAGAATTGGATAATGAAGTTATAACTCTGATAAAATATCATTTCTTTTTGCTATCTTGGATGAGTAATGCAATTAGCAAAACGTAGGAATCTTGGGAAAATATTTGTATGTATTTTTTGTTGGAGTAGACAAGATTTACAGAAATCTAATGGCATCAGTGAAGGTCTCTTGGGTACATTGTAGCCTAGTCTGCCCCCAGAGTCTTGGGTGTGGTTTGTTTTAGTGTAGGAGCCAAGTCCTTATCTAGAATGTAGCAAATATAGGCCTAATTAAATGATTGAGTGGACTATAAAGGAAACATTTAGAATTAAAAATTTTATTATGTTTTTAAAAGATCTATTTTATTTATTTGAAAGGCAGAGTTACAGAGAGTTCTTCCATCCGCTGGTTCACTCCCCAAATGTTTGCAATGGTAAGGGCTGGGCTGAGTGGAAGCCAGAGCTTTCTCTGGGTCTCTTAACTTGCTAGGAGGAAACACAGCTGGGACCTGAACCCTGGTATTCCCACATGAGTTATGTAGACTTTTCCATTTATGTATTTTTTCAAGTATCATCCTTGCTTGAGAACATTTTTAGTTTTACAGCTTTTTTGAAAGACTTATATTTATTTTGAAAGAGTTACCAGAGAGAGACAGGGAGACAGATCTCCGACCTGCTGGTTCACTTTCCCGATGTCCATAGCAGCCTGTGCTGGGCCAAGCTGAAACCAGGAGCCAGGAGTTTTATCCAGGTCTCCTACATGGGTGGCAGGGGCACAAACATTTGGACCATTTTCTGTTGTTTTCCCAGGCCATTAGTAGGGAACTGGATTGGAAGTGGAGCAGCTAGAACAGGAACTGGCACCCAAATGGGATGTGGGTGTCACAAGTGGCAGCTTACCTGATGTGACATATGCCAGCCCAAAGTTTTACAGATCTAAAAAAATTATTTATTTATTTATTTGAAAGGCAGAGTTAGGGAGAGAAGACTCTTTTTTTTTTTCTTTTTAAGGTGTATTTTATTTTATTTGAAAGAGAGGTAGGTTGGTCTTCTGTCAGCTGGTTCACTCCCCAAATGGCTGCAACAGCCGGAGCTGAGCCAATCTGAAGCCGGTATCCAGGAGCTTCTTCTGGGTCTCTCTCCTACATGAGTTGCAGGGGCCCAAAGACTTGGGCCACCTTCCGCTGCTTTCCCAGGCACATTAGCAGGGAGCTGGATCGGAAGTGGAGCAGCTGGAACTCTTAACGGGCACCCATATATGATGCCGGTGCTGCAGGCTGGGACATTAACCCACTGCGCCACACTGCTGGGCCCGAGAAGGCTCTTTAAAAGTCTGATTTTATAACTGAAAAAATGAGTTCTTCCTTTTCTTTGGAGTGGAGGTGGATTGCTTTTTTATTTCCCTGAAATTCAGTTAAGATTTCTAGTTTTTTAACTTTTATGTTAAAAAATTAGTAAGTTAGCTTTAAAATATATAGTTTTGACAAAATGTTTACTTTGTGTCTCTGATTTGTGTTACAGAAATATTATTTGTGCTAAGTTTGTATTTTGAGTGTGCCTCTGAATGTGATTAATGTGAGTATGTATAGAGATAGCATTCATCTGCAAAGAATTTATACATTTGCAGCAATTTTTTGGTGAAAGAGTACATAAGAAGTACTTTCACAACTGAGCTATTATCCAGATATTTTAAGGTGATCACTTTTGTCTTCAAGCCTTAACAGTTTTCAGTGTGATTGTCAGTAATGTTTTTTACTTTATGTATTTGGTACATTTTAATAATGCTTTTTGTATTTGACATTAAAAGTACATGGAGAAATCATCTACCAAAGTCATCCAAACCTGCCCATTAGGTGATGTGCATGAATGAGCTGTAATTTAGGGTCACTTTGTAAACCTAAAACATTTTCATTCCACTCTTGAGTATTCCCAAGAGTCAACACCCTTCAGCCAAGACCACTAGGAATACACCTGTAGTTGGACAAGTTGCTTTTGTTACTCATTGTAGCAAAGAACACAGACCATAAGGAACCACAGGGTGTCTCAGTAAGAAAGAGTAATGAAGAATCTATTATGGGGTTTTGGCTTTGATTAGTTTTTTGGGAGAATATAAGGAAGTGGGCACTTGATATTAATTGGATGCTGTCAGAAAGCAGAGGCAGTTCTGTGATTGGGCATCAGTGAATCTTACAGGCAGGGCAGATGAGAGTGAGAATGCAGCCAGCAGTAATTGGCAGTGCACTAAGCTGTCACATTTGACAAGAAGTTGAGTTTGTGTTTTGTGAATCATATGGTGACCTTTTTTGTTTGTCTTTATCATAGTCTCATAGTGACTACTTTTGAAAACAAAGTGATTAAGCTGAAAATGTCACATTTTGTGATTACGTTGAGGCTTGTATATGAACATCAGATTAGTTCTTTGATGTCAGGTTGCTTTTTTCCTTTCTCAAATGTATTTCAATCTAAGCTGGACTCTCACTGTGAAGGAGGTCAGGATTTAGCAGGACTGCCATCAGGGATGTATAGGTTGGAATAGGCTGCAGCATGCCACCAGTTACAAAACAGAACAGCAATTGAGAAGTAGTTGGTGGCATATTAACTAGCATGTGTCCTTTTTGAACTGGATGTAAGTAGTGGGTGTAATAGAAGCACGCTCTTTTTATGAAGTAAGATGACTACTTTTTCCAGCTTTACTCTCGGATTTATTCCACTAGGTTTAGTGTGTAGGGATTGCTTTTTAGCTCTTCAGGAGATGTTCCTTTAAAGCTTGAAAGAGTCAGCTGTCCAACTGGTCATTTTCTATATGGTGTATGTGACTACAAAAGATTTTCCAAAGCTTTGAAGCTTTGAAGACTTTTTAAATTTATGTATTTACTTGAAAGAGTTACACAGAGAGAGAAGGAGAGGCAGAGGCAGAGAGAGAGAGGTCGGTCCTCTATCTGCTGGTTCACTCTCCAGATGGCTGCAGTGGCCATAGCTACGCCAATCTGAAGCCAGGAGCCAGGAGATTCTTCCAGGTCTCTCACATGGGTGCAGGAGCCCAAAGATTTGGGCTATCTTCTATTGCTTTCCCAGGCCATAACAGAGAGCTGTATGGGAAGTGGAACAGAGAGAGAGAGAGAGAGAGAGAGAGAGAGATCTTCCATCCACTGGTTCGCTCCCCAAATGTCTGGCAATAGCCAGGATTGGGCCAGGCCGAAGCCAGAAGCCAGGAGCTTCTTCCTGGTCTCCCACATGTGTGCAGGGGCCCAAGGGCTGGGAGTAGATTAGCCAGGACTTGAACCAGTGCCTATGTGGAATGCTGGCAGTGCAGACAGTGTGGCCCCAGTCCTCATCTTCACACACAGTGTAAGTGACCACTGGAGATGGTCAGTTCTGAAACAGCACTTTTAATGGTATCTTTCACATAACATTTTTTTAAAGGATGTATTTTATTTATTTGAAAGAGTTACAGAGAGAGGTGGAGACAGAGAGAAAGGCCTTCCACCCACTGGTTTACTCCCCAGATGGCTGCAACGGCTGGAGCTATGCTGGCCAGGAGCCAGGAGCTTCTTCCAGGTCTCCAACGTGGGCACAGGAGCCCAAGGACTTGGGCCATAACCCACTGTGCCACAGCCCCAGCCCTCACATAACATTCTAAAATAAGCACTGCATTATAATATAGAGAAGATATTCCTGTGAGTTATGACTAATTTTTACAGGGTTTATGATCTTAAAAATGATAATAACTTTTTAAAAAAAGATTTATTTATTTATTTGACATTGTTAAGAGAGGGGAGGCAGAGAGAGAGAGGGAGAGCTTCCATCCGCTGGTTCCTTCTGTAATTGGCCGCAAAGGCTGGAGCTGCACCTATATGAAGCCAGGAGCTTCTTCCGGGTCTCCCACATGGGTGCAGGGGCCCAAGGATTTGGGCCATCTTCTACTGCTTCCGCAGGCCATAGCAGAGAGCTGGATTGGAAGAGGAGCAGCCAGGACTTGAACCGGCACCCATATGGGATGCCAGCACTGCAGCCTGCGGCTTTACCTGCTAGGCCACAGCACCAGCCCCTGTAATAACTTTTAAAAATCAACTTCTTAGGCAGTTTTGGAGAAATCTTTAAAAATGTGTAGATCTTCAAACATAAACTATGTTTTAATAAATTCCAGCATATGTTTCTTCCATTGTATCTTTACTTTGAATGATAAGTTGAGGATATTCTTTTTTTAAAAAAATGAAGAGAATGAGAAAGAGACAGATCTTCCATGTACTGGTTCACTCCTCAGATGGTTGCAATGGCCAGGACTGGGTCAGGTGGAAGCCAGGAACTGGGAGCTTCATCTGGGTCTCCCATGTGGGTTGCAGGGGCCCATACATTTGTGCCATCTTCTGCTTGTTTTTCCAGGCCATTCACCAAGTGCTGGATTGGAATTGGAGCACCTCGGACATGAACCAGCACCCATTTGGGATGCTGGCATTGCGTGTGTCAGCTTTACCTGCTTTGACGCAGTGCCAGTCTCGAGGGTATGCTCTTTAACACTGAATCCTTTAACTGCTTGGTATAATTGAGTAAGTGTTAAAGCTCAAGTTCAATTTGTAGTTATGACTTAGTTGTGGGGGCTGGTGCTGTGGCACAGTGGGTTAACGCCTTGGCCTGAAGCGCTGGCATCCCATATGGGCGCCGGTTCGAGACCTGTCCGCTCCACTTCTGATCTGGCTCTCTGCTATGGCCTGGGAAAGCAGTAGAAGATGGCCCAAGTCCTTGGGCCCCTGCACCCACATTGGAGACCCGGAAGAAGCTCCTGACTCTTGGCTTTGGATCAGCGCAGCTGTGGCTATTGCGGCCAACTGGGGAGTGTACCAGCGGGTAGAAAACCTCTTTCTCTTTCTGCCTCTCTCTCTCTCTCTGCCTCTCTCTCTCTCTCTGCCTCTCCTCTCTGTGTAACTCTGACTTTCAAATAGATAAATAAATCTTAAAAAAAAAAAAAAAGGACTTAGCTATGGATGCTTTAATAAGTGTAGAGCGCGTTTGAGTAGTGTCACATGATTAGAGAATCCAGCGTATCTAGCTTCATTAGACAAGATACTTTATAGGCAGAACCAGCCTCTTCCAGTAGTGCTACTACTACTGCCATTGCTCTCTAGAATTTTCCCATAGAAATGATGTCATCATGTTTTGTTGTTGAAATCTTCATAGCTCATTTAATGGTAGCTATGAACGCTTTGCAAGAACCTGCATGACTTTTAAGAAAAGATGTAAATTACAAAGACTTTTACATCTTGATTCTTTCAGTAGAGCAGTAATGTAGTAAACTGAAAATATTGTTGATTTGCATCAAACTTAAGGATGGAATCTTTTCAGAGTAAGATTTTTTTTCCTTGGAGACTATTGCACATGAATATTTTTGAGGTTTTAAACATTCTATAATGATCTATCATTTAGATTTACTTAGTATGTAATTTTTCAGGGAAAAAGTAATATTTCAGGATTACCACAAATTTCAGAATTGAAGGGAAATACACAACCATTTTTGTCTGTGTCCAAGCTACATATAGATGCCAGAGTGCCTCTTTACATTATTTAGGCTCATAACATTTGTGATCCATTGTCTTAATGATAGTGTCTAGATAATAAGGCTTTGTATTTTGAAACTACAGCTCTTGGAGTAGAAACCCACCTTTGTGATTCCTACCAAATTCTCTGCTCCTGTCACTGCTATAATCATTGTGTTTACGTTTATGTTGTCAGAGGGACTGTTGTAGAATAGTACCACTTTACTATGTCTTTAATGGTGAATCCAAGTATATTAATAATCTTATTTTTCCTATAAAAAGGGAGACAAACTATTTGTGTAGTCATCTTTAAAATTGAATGGCAGAAGAATAGAATATATCACTGTTGTCAATGGTTAAATGGCAAGAAAGAAGAAATTATTAATATTGTTGAACCTCTTCTCTGCCAGCTTCAAAATCCAGGGTACAATCCTAGTTCCTGTTTGCCAGAATCTTTGTTTTTCTTCTTGGGTACTCAGCAAAAAGTTAGCAGGTCTGCTGATTCCCGACTTCGTCACTGGGCAAGTCTGTCTTTCCAACCTGCAAGTCCTTGTGTGTAATGTGGGTCTCCTGATACCTACCTCACAGGGCTGTTGTGAGGGCTGCAGACATATGTGGAACCTGTCGCTCCCAACAGTCCAGGAGGAAACACGTGTTCATTGCTTAAATTACAGATGTCAAGGAAAGATGCTAAAAGACATGATGAGAGTAAAGAAAGTAATGTAGTTTAGTTAATTTGAGAAGATGTTGGAATTGATTAGGAAAGGTATTAAAGAGCTCATTTAAGGAAGGAGATATTGGGTCAAGAGGTGGAATGCGGTGTGATTATCAGTAGGCATTTTAGGTTTAGAAGTGTTACTGATAAAATCAATTGTATTGTAAGCCACATTTAAATAAATAACATTATACAGAAATGAACTATGACTTATTTTTTTAAAGCTTTATTGTATAAGTCCTCATCCTTCCTCTGTCATCTCAGAACCGTGGGATGACCATAAGACAATCCTTCGCTCCAGAGTTCCCCATTCACCATTTCCAACATTCTTTTCTTTGTCGTCTTTGCTCACTAGCTTGTTATTTGAATAGCTAATATGTTGGAACCATTCTTAAGAACCACTGTCTACTTTTTTGAGTTCTAGTGAAGTAAATCTATATTTATTGTCTGATATACTGAGTTACTCTGTAGATTTATCACAGAGTATTTTTTATTACCACTTTTTACTAGGTTTACAATATTTTGAAAAAATATAAAGATCAAAAAAAGGTATATTTTTATGGTGTGATTTATTTGGGCATTTTTAATAGACATTTGGATCAAAATCAAATACTCCATTGTTAGAAATACTTGTATCAGCAGTGCTTGATTGCATTGTAAGTTCTCATTTAGACTGCTCTTCTTCAGTCTTCTTTTATTTATTGTTGCGCTTTCTAAAAAATGAGTAGTGAAAGAAAAAACCACTATTCAAACACAGTTAAGGGTAAGAAGCCTTCACTCTCCTACATTGCTTCAATTTGGCTTCAGTGTGTGGCTGAAGATGAGAAGTACAGACCAGAGACTGGGAGCTTCCTGGTCCCACAGCACAGAGAGGCTGTGCTGCAGAGACTGTTAACCAGCATTCTCTCTCTGGGAAGGGTCAACAGCATGATTATATGATTAGTGTGTGCTTGACTGGAAAAAGGAATGCATACATTTTGGTCATGTGTGTACACAAATGTGTTCTCCAGAATACAACAACCATGCCAATGAAGCCTACTCCAAGGTATTCTAAAGAAGTGTTCTTACAAAGGGATTTACTTTGAGCTTTCCATATCTTGTTCTGTGATCAGGAAGATGACAGAGGATGAATACAGAGGCAGGCTGACTGCCTAACAATCACTGACCTGTGTGGAATTTCATTTGCAACCTGGCCCCATTATCACCACCATTCCCTAAGCAATCAAGCTGAAGAATAAATGCAACACAAAGATGCCTTTTTTTCCATCAATCACACATGCTGACGGGTATATTCTGTGTGCTGCATGGAAGTAAGAATTGGAGAGAGTTGTAAGGTGGACTCACACATTCACACCATGTGCCATATGGAAGTTTGAGATCTGTGGTTCAACAGTATGGAGGGTAGGGGATGGAATAGAAAGGTACGGAAAGAAGTGGGTGGGGTTAATGTATGAATTATGAAAGCTGTCATAAGAATTTCCACCTTTTACAAAAGTAATAAACATCCATAAAAAGTTCAAGAGTCAACATCTTCCCCTTTCCCAATCTCACATCCAGAGGTAAGCACTTTTCTGTGATTAGGTTTGTGTGTACCTTTCCTATGCAAAAACAAAAGTATGTATTTTAAGATTACTATATGGAAGGTGATTGTACTCCATAAATTCTTTTCTGTTTACTTTCCTACTGTACAATGTATCATGGTCATCTTTCTGTATCATTGCTACCCCAGTCTTTCTGACTGCTCAGTGGCATTCCATAGAATGTATCAACCATAATTTACTTAGCCATTTCTCATTGATAAGACGTTGAGGATTTGTGTGAGGTTTTTACTGAGGCACAGTTGTGCTCAGAGCCTCCTACCTTTATGCTTGTATGCACACTGAAAATTTTCCTTTAGGATAGATACCTCATGATAAACATTTAAACTTTGGGAAGATGAGTTGACCTCCCTGTTCCAGAAGTCATTAAAGATGAAGTTTTCTCTCTCTTTGTAATTCTGATTTTCATGTAAGTAAATCAATAAATCTTAAAAGAAAAAAAAAGGAAGATTAAGAAAGTTTTGATCTAGCCAAACTAAGGAGCTTACATAGGATTAACAATTTCGGAAATTTCCACCATTTAAAATTTTAACTGTATTTTTTAGAATGGGAAAATCTTCTCTAATACCACCCAGAGATGGAATTTGAAATGTGAAAAATCTAATCATTTATTTCTCCCTAGAGATAATATTTTAAAACTGATTTGTTTTTGTTTATTCTTGTTATGATAGTCTTTTAAATAATATCTCTCGTGATAAATCTGATATATTTTGCCTTTGCACCAACCATATCTTCTCTCTCCTGGTTTTTTTAATGAGTTATATTTGTTTTGGTGATTTTCTTTATAGCTTTAACTTAACGCCTGTATTTTGCGGACAGGGCACCAACTTTAAGCAGTGTTAGACTCATTAAGTTACAGAGAGAAGTTTATGCCCTTCAGTGTTTTTCTACTCTTCTACCTTTATTTGTACATAATCAAGAATTTTGAGCCATTTTATTCTGCTCCTCAGCTATAGTTCTGTTCTCTTCCTATGTTAAAATTGTAAAAAAGGAAAACCAAAACATCACATTTCTACTGCAAATTACACTATTGATTATACACTTCAGTGAAGGGATGATAATCCTGTAGCAGTTAAAAAAAGTTGTTTATGCTTCAAGAATGTCAAGGTCAATTCTGATTCTGTTTTCTTAAAATCTGTCACTATCAACTTTTTTTTTTTTTTTTTTTTTTTTTTTTTGACAGGCAGAGTGGACAGTGAGAGAGAGACAGAGAGAGAAAGGTCTTCCTTTGCCGTTGGTTCACCCTCCAATGGCCGCCGCTGCAGCCGGCGCACCGCGCTGATCCGTTGGCAGGAGCCAGGATCCAGGTGCTTTTCCTGGTCTCCCATGGGGTGCAGGGCCCAAGCACCTGGGCCATCCTCCACTGCACTCCCTGGCCATAGCAGAGAGCTGGCCTGGAAGAGGGGCAACCGGGACAGAATCCGGCGCCCCGACCGGGACTAGAACCCGGTGTGCCGGCGCCGCAAGGTGGAGGATTAGCCTATTGAGCCGCGGCGCCGGCTCTGTCACTATCAACTATTGAAAATAATGCCACAGCTTGGTTTGCTTTAGTGTTTCTTGGGATTTCTAATTACCTTATCTTTTTTCTTTCTTTTAATGTCACTAAAACCTTTTTTTTTTTTAAAAAAATAGGCAGAGTTAGGCAGTGAGGGAGAGAGAAAGGTCTTCCGTTGGTTCGCCCCCCCAAGTGGCTGCTGCAGCTGATGCGCTGGGCTGATCCGAATCCAGGAGCCACGTGCCTCCTCTTGGTCTCCCATGCGGGTGCAGGGCCCAAGGACCTGGGCCATCCTCCATTGCGCTCCTGGGCCACAGCAGAGAGCTGGCCTGGAAGAGGGGCAACCGGGACAGAATCCGGCGCCCCAACTGGGACTAGAACCTGGTGTGCTGGCGCCACAGGCGGAGGATTAGCCTAGTGAGCTGCGGCGCCGGCCACTAAAACCTTTATGATAACAAATATTTAGCTTTGTAATTTTGCAGTTTGAGTAATTAAGGGTTGTTTTTTTTTTTTTTTTTTTTTTTTTTTTTTTTTTTTTAAGATTTATTTGATTGAAGGGCAGAGTTAGCAAGCACGAGAAAGGTTTTCCATCTGCTAGTTTACTCCCCAAATGGCCGCAATGGCCAGGGTGAACCAAGCCAAAGCCTGGAGCTCCAACTGGGTCTTCCACGAGGATGTAGGTGCTCAAGCACTTGGGTTGTCATCTGCTGATTTCCTAGGTGCTTTAACAGGGACTTGGATTGGAAGCAGAGCAGCTAGGACTCGAACCAGTGCCCACATGGGATTCTTGTATCACAAGCAGTGGCTTACCACACTTCGCCACAGTGCTGGCCCCTGAGTAAGTGGGTTTTTGTTTTTGATTTCCTGCTCTAGTTAGGTCTACTACTTTTCTGAACCTGTGACAAAACTCAGCCTGGGATTTCTTTACCCTCCTCTTAAAGTCCATTCACTTTTTTCAGTTTAGTTGAAAATGTATTTTATTCTCAGAAACAGAGCTTGGTGAATACATTTCAAAATTCTCGTTTCTGGAAAGGTTTTCTTTTGCCATCATACTTGACTCATAGTTTGGGTTCAAAGTCCTTTTCCTTCAGAAGTTTGAAGGCTGCCATTATATTCGATGCATTTTGCAGTCAATTGTATGTGTATGTTCTGGTTTTTCTATTTGAACATTGGAAAAATGATCTTTTTTCTTTTTTACTATTGGTGTAGGTGTAGGCATTTTAAGCTTCATCTTTCTTGATGCACTTTAATAATCTACAGTTTCATCTTCATTCCATTCAGTTTTCCTTTTTGATTACTGTTTCCTTGTCTCTGCTCAGCTTATGGAATTCTTTTAAGTTCTTGTTAGTCCTTGTGAAGCTGTCTACTTCGAGTTACCTTTTCCTTCCTATTTTGTGTTTCTGTCCTTTCTCTAAGTATTGGGAGATTTCATTTTGCCTTCCAGAATACTTACCTCGTCTTTCAGTCACACTTGAGCTATTATTCAGCATGTCTGATGAAGCTTTTATTTTGTCAGCTGCATGTTTAATTTCTGAGTACTTTTAGTGGTTCTCTGGTCTCTTCATTTTTCACAGTGGCCTGTTTTGTTACTTGTTTTTAATGAATATATCTCTTAAAACCTTTAGCATAGTAATCGAAGTATTCATGTGTTTGGTATGATCTAATGCTCTGTTTTCCTCTGAACCACTTAATCTGTTTTCTTTTTTAGTTTTTCTCTTTCCCACTGGTTAATTTTCTTCAAATCTCCAGTGCGCCTTGATTGGACAAATATTTGGTGGCTTGTGTTGGTTAATACAGTGGTTGCTCTCCTAAATGGTAGACTTCTCTGTGGACGATGTGCTGGGGGGTGTAGGATGTTTAGGATGTGTAGGATAATATTGGAGTAAACAGGGACCTGCTCCCTGGCCGGTGTTGGTGGGTTGGACTCAGAGGTGGAGTGTTGATGCTGCTCTGGGTGGCACTGCCGCAGTCCTCCCTTCCCTTGCCGCTCTCACTCCTCTTTCCCTTTTCCTTTCCTGCCTCCTTTCCGTCCTTCAGGATGGTGGCAGGATGCATCTGCAAGCTCCATGCTGCTTGCTTCTCCAGCCACAGTTCCTGCTCTGTGATCTTTTTCTCAAACTTAGTTTTGTTTTGTTAAGAAAGTTAGCTTTGTTTTTGTTAAGAAAACTAAGTTTTGTTTTGTTAACTGAAGGTAGCTATTCTGTATAAATGGATGTTCAGGAGGGGCCCCTGGACAAGTTGCCTTTGGTGAGTCCTGTACTTACCCCCCATTACTGCATCACAGTCAATATACCTGAGTTGTCAGGAGTTCCTAACATCTACAACCTTCTATGTATTTTGTGTGTCTTTTTGTTGTTGTTTGGCTTACTCACCCATATGAGTCCATCTGTTTTTGACAAATGCCCACCTTTGGGTGGAAGTTTTTTCAACTTTTCCTTAGATTTAAGGTGAAGGTATGTCAGTCTCGGGAAATGAGCTCATGTCCTACAAACCTTTGAAATTAATTTACCAAGGGGCTTGAAAACATGATTTCATTAGTACTAAAATCATGATTTGATTCTAGCCATAGTTCCCTGTTCATATTAGTGACCTTGAAACAGTTTCCCTGATCTCTGGTATTGTACCTACTACCATCATTTCTCTATTTCCTTTCTTTTCCTTTTGCTTTTTCCCTTTCCTTAGATGTACTTATTTATTTCAAAGGCAGAGCAATAGAGAGGAAGACAGAGATATCTTCCATCTGCTGGTTTACTTCCCAAGTAGCCACAACAGCTAGGTCTGGGCCAGGAGTCAGGAACTCCATCCTGGTCTCCTACATGGGTGACAAGGACTCAGGTACTTGAGCCATTTTTTGCTGCTTTCCCAGGCACTTCAGCTGGAAGCTGGATTGGAAGTGGACCTGCCGGGCCTGGACTGGCACTGAGATTATGCGATACCAGCGTGGCAAGTGGCAGCTTAACTTGCTGTGTGGCAGTGTTGTCCCCCATTTCTCCATTTTTTTTTTTTTAAGATTTATTTATTTATTTGAAAGAGAGGAGAGGCAGAGATCTTCCATCTGCTGATTCGCTCCCCAGATGGCCACAATGGCCAGGTCTGGGCCAGGCTGAAGCCAGGATCTTCTGGGTTGCCCACGTGGGCACAGGGGCCGAAGGACTTGGACCACTTTCCATTGTTCTCCCTGGCCATCAGCAGGGAGCAGGATTGGTAGTGGAGCAGCCGGGAGAGGATGCCTGCGTTGCAGACAGCAGCTTAACCTGCTGCGCCATAGTGCAAGCCCCCCATTTCTCCATTTTTAAAGAAATTCTACATATTAAAATATGTATAAATAAAGTACATATACATGGGCTTTAATCATGTATTTGATGCTTCAGATAATCATGGTATTATGGGATTTAGAGGTAAGTGATCAAATAAAATAACTTGAAATTCTTTGAATTAAACCTAGTATTTTTTTTGTAGGATCTCTATTCCTAAACATGAGTTGATGTTCTTTAGAAAATGAGAAATTGTAACAAGAATTATTTACACCATAAATAAAAGGAAGTATTCAAAATGGCAAGTAGAATAAATAGTTACATTGAAAGTATTATTTATCTTAATTACTTAAAACAGTGGAAATGATGAAGGTGGTAACAGTGTCTCCGATAGGTTTTCTAGCTGTGAGAAGTGATTGCATTGTATCAAGTCTAATACTTAGGATGGGTGTTTGTGATTTTCAGGGGGTTTTTGAAAACAAATTTAACTGTTACAAAAGCCTTTAAGGAAGTACACTTAGGTGGAATCATAGTATGCCTTCCCATACTATGTTCATAGTAATAGAAGCTGCTTTATTACCTGGTTGGAAATACTGTTCCATGATGTAGTTTTTCAGGGCAGAAATTGCATCAGACTGAAAGCTTTCATTCATTTAGTGTTCAAGATGTAAACTAGGCACGATGCTAAGTGCCTCATCTATTTCACTCAGTCTCTGAAATGCAGTAATTAATTGACTCATAGTCTGCCATTTGACACATGAAAATGCTATGGCTTAACAAGGGTGAAGTTGCAAAAGGATTGAAGTGGTAAGTGACATCTAAGATTTAAACATGTTTTACTTGAAATTTTGCTAGTTACATTCACATAGCAAATGAGCAATGAACACAGAACTTAGACTTGAATTAAATGATGTCTCACATGTCCTTTTCTTGATTCCAAATAGAAACAGCTAAAACTGTGCTTGTTGTGCTCCTATTGGGTGAAGCTGATTTCATCTCTTTATTTGGCCTTTCTTTCTCTTTTTAAAAAAGAGATTTATTTTACTTGAAAGGGGGAATTACAGAGAGAGAGAGGGAGAGACAGAGAGAGGTCTTCCATCCTCTGATGTGCTCCCCAAATGGCCGCAATGGCCAGAACTGAGCTGATCCGAAGCCAGGAGCCAGGAGCTTCTTCAGGGTCCCCCATGCAGAGGCCCAAGGACTTGAACCGTTTTCTGCTGCTTCCCAGACCATAGCAGAGAATTGGATCAGAAGTGGAGTAGCTGGGACATGAACCGGCGCCCATACGGGATGCCAGCACTGTAGGCGGCTGCTTTACTTTCTGTACCACAGTGCTGGGTTATGCCTTTCTTAAGGGAAAGAATTATAAGCGGAAATGAGAAGTCTCCTGATTGATTCATTCTTGGCCTGCCCAGAGAGGAGGGCAGAATAAAATGTTATTCTGTTTCACCCAAGAACACAATTTTGGTGTGTGGTTTTTTAACTTTATTTTATTTTTTTATAGGGTGTGGTTTTTTTTTTTTTTTTTTTTTTTTTTTTTTGACAGGCAGAGTGGACAGAGAGACAGAAAGGTCTTCCTTTGCCGTTGGTTCATCCTCCAATGGCCACCGCAGCCGGCGCGCTGTGACCAGTGCACCGTGACCGGTGCACTGCACAGATCGGAAGCCAGGAGCCAGGTGCTTCTCCTGGTCTCCCATGCGGGTACAGGGCCCAAGCACTTGGGCCATCCTCCACTGCACTCCCAGGCCACAGCAGAGAGCTGGACTGGAAGAGGGGCAACCAGAACAGAATCCGGTGCCCAAACTGGGAATAGAACCCGGTGTGCCGGCACCACAGGCGGAGGATTAGCCTATTGAGCCGTGACACCGGCTGTTTTAACTTTATTTTTGAAAGATACACACACACACACACACACACATACACACAAACAAGGGGTTTCCATCTGTTGGCTCACTTTTCAAATGCTACTGTTGTTAGCCAGGGATAGACCAAGCCAAAGCCAGGAGTCTGGAACTCAATTTGGATCTCCTATGTGGGTGGCAGGGACCCAAGCACTTGAGTCCTGACTGCTGCTGCTCCCAGGTACTCCAGTAGGTGATGCTTATGTCCCAGGCAGTGACTTAACCTTCTGTCTTTCCTTCTCTCTCTCTGTTACTCTACCTTTCAAATAAATAAGTGAAATATTTTTCTTTTTAGATTTATTTATTTATTTGAAAAAGAGGAGAGACAACAGGGAGATTTTCCATCTGTTGGTTCACTCTCCAAATGGTCATAGTGGCCGGGCCTGGGCCAGGCCAAAGCCGGGAGTCAGGAGCTTCTTCCAGGTCTCCCACTTGGATGCAAGTGCCCAAGAACCTGCGCTGTCTTCTACCGCTTTCCCAGGTGCATTAGCAGGGAGCTGGATCGGAAGTGGAGCAGCTGGTGCTGGAACCAGCATCCATATGCGATGCTGGCACTGTGGACAGTGGCTTAACCTGCTGCTCACAGAGCTAGCCCTAATAAGTAAAATCTCATGGGGTGGAACGGGGGGTGGAGAGGGAGCAGAGCGTGGACTTTAAGAACTCAGGCACTCGGATAAGGGTGCAGGATTTCCAAGAAAAATCTGCTACAGACACCTTTGTTTTTTGTTTGTTTGTTTGTTTTTTCCCCCAAAGATTGATTTATTTATTTGAAAGTCAGAGGTACACAGAGGAGAGGCAGAGAGAGAGAGAGAGGTCTTCAATGGTTCACTCTCCAATTGGTCGCAACAGCTGGAGTTGTGCCGATCTGAAGCCAGGAGCCAGGAGTTCCTTCTGGGTCTCCCACGCAGTTGCAGGGGCCCAAGGACTTGGGCCATCTTCTACTACTTTCCCAGGCCATAGCAGAGAGCTGGATCAGAAGTGGAGCAGCTGGGTCCCGAAACGGTGTCCATATGGGATGCCGGCAAATGCCTGCAATGACCAGGGATATTCTACACCAAAGTCAGGAGCTGGGAACGCAGGTCTCGCATGTGGGTGTCAGGGACCCAGTTACTTGAGTCGTCACCACTTCCTTCCAGGATCTGTAATAGCAGAATATGCATCAGGAACTGAAGGTGAGGATTGAACACAAGCACTGATAAAGAATGCAGGTTTCCTAACCAGCATTTTAGCTTTGAGACCAAACACTTGCCCCTGGAATATGTTTTCAATATGATGGAAATGAAGTCATATGACCAGTGGAGGTTTCTCAGTTTTGTTTATTTCTGCTTTGAAACAAAAATCAAGATAGTTATCAATATCCAATTTAGAGTCATTTAGATTACTTATTAATGGGAAGAAAATTTAGTAATAGCTAGAATTGACTTGGGATTCTGCAATAGATACCCACCCCCAGCAATATTTATGGGTTCATGTAACCTTTGTTTTGATACAGGAAGATTTCTGTCATTGCCATTGTCACCTGCCATTCTCCCAAAGGGTAAATAGTAGTTGAATTAAGAGTATAGGGCACTACACTTATGAAAAATGTGTGAATGTGCTCACAAAGATTCTGGGAAATGCAGGCTTACGATACAGTTGATGCTGGGAGTGCCTGTTGTTACCGTGGGAATACTTTATTTTAGCTGCAGCCAGCATTGTTGCTTCTATGTACCTGAACTTTCAACTTTAAAAAAAAAAAAAAAGGATCAATCTCACCAAGTAAAGTGAACCCATCACCTTTTTAACTGGTTTTCAGAAGGAGAGCTTGTTCTCAGAGTACCCCAGAGTGTCACTTCAGACATCTTTTTTCTTCTTGGCTGTTTTTCCTTTGCTGTAAGGAGCTTAATTCGTGACTTTTCTTCATTTGTGGTGCAGATTATCTCCTGGCACTAACTCCTGTGTTTACTTGGCATAGGTGGGTACTGTCTTTCTGGTGGCCAGATTCCTGTCAATCCTTTAAAGATTTTCAGATTTTTCTTTTTCTATTTTTTTAAAGTGATGACTACATGCTACTTTACTTGATTCTGTATGTTGCTATTTGAATTGTAAATATATGAAGAAAATTTTTACCAGAGAACCAATGGCTATTACATGCACACACATGTATACACACATACACACACAATGCATCATTTCTTATCAAGGACATGTGTGGGATCCCAGTCTCACATATTAGACAAATGACTGAAGTGCTTTAATATTTTTGTTTTAAATTTATTTTATTGGTTTGAAAGAGTGGCAGAGAGAGAGAGATGTGGAGGTGGTGGGGAGTCTTCCATCTGCTTGTTCATTCCCAAAATGACCCCAATAGTTGAGGCTGGGCCAGGCCAAACCTAAAGCCAGGAACTTCATCTGGGTCTCCCATGAGGATGCAGGGGCACAAGTACCTGAGCCACCTACTGCTGTTGTCATAGACGTGTTAGCAGGAAATTGGATCAGAACTGAAACAGCCAGGTTTGAACTGACAGTCCAGTAGGGGATGCTGACTTTATAGCCGTGCCTTAACCCACTGCAGTACAGCGCAGACCTCTCTGATGTCACTAATACCAAAGAAATAGAAGAGTATAACAACAATGAGGGTAAAGAATATTTGGTTGTTCCATTCTGTTCTTTTACATTTAAATTTATTTTTTTCATGTATTTGAAAGAAAGCAAGTCTACTGGTATAGTCCCCAGTGACTGGGAGCTTAATCCAGGTTTCCTCTGTGGGTGGCAGAAACTCAGCTACTTGAGCCATCACTGATGTCTGTGCCACATTAGCAGGAAGCTGAAGTCAGAAGTTGGAGCAGGGAATTAAACCCCTGTACCCTGACATGGGACGTGAATGTCCTTTCTGGCATCTTTACCCATTAGACCAAATGGTTAAAATAATCTGCAAAATAGCAGTGCCTCCCTCCCTCTATAAACGATTTGAATTTTTAAAATTCTGATGTGAATGTACTGGTCAGCACAAACACCTACAAAATTGCTTCTTTCTGGTTTTTGGCATTGAAGAATATAGAGGATTGACACACATTCTGAATACTCTGGGGCTGTGTATCCGTTATCTTCTCACTATTTCCATTTTATAATCTTCAAGATTTTTCCAAAGCAATCTTTAAACTTCGTTCATGTGGAAATCGTGCCCTTCCCTGCTTATGCATTTCCTCCAGGTTATTGTATTAAAAATTTGACAACACTTTGACATGTCAGCAAAATATATGCCTGTATATGTTTTGACTCAAAATTGCATATTTCACCCTACATTCATAAGAATTTGTTCACATTGGTGCTAGAGGTACTTAAGTAGTTATACGGCATTATTCTTAGAAGCTGTATGCTTAACTTTAATTTCTAACCTAGCTTGATTTTTTTTCTTTTAGATTAGCTTTTTGGTCTACCATGTAAAATATATAATTGGTAGAAACCATGTTACCTGCATATGCAAATTGAAAGTGTGACATAAGTGTGAGATTGAGTTTCTAGTTTTATATTTGTGTTTCCATTGCTCATCAGATCCTTACACGTTGCCACAACTTAATTCTGGTTTTTTAAGAGAATAAATACACATTATAGATACAGTCAGTAGCCCCTTTGCATGCTCCATTCAAGTCTTCTCCTCCTCCTTTCCCCGAGGTGTCCACTTGGAATTTAGATTCACTGTCACCATACAACATAATGAGCTAGCATTTCCAGTTTCCCAAATTGGTCTTCTGAGAGATTTGAAAGTGTTCTGAGAAGACTCATGAGCACATTCTTTCTCAGATTTGTGATAGATACTGCAAACACTGAAGGTCCACACGTGGAAACAAACTTGCCCATTTTCAAAAAACAGCATTGCTCAACTTATTTGACCCCAACTTAACTTGAAACCCCTCAGCTCCAATCCTGTGCACTGTGATGCTTGGAACATACTTTGTGGAAACACGGCCTAGAGGTTATACCCTTTGCAGAATTCATTTCTCATTTAATTCTGTAGTTGTTCACTATTGTAACTTTCTAGATTTGGATGACAAAGACTATTAGTCACTCCCAGTTGATGTTGACTGTTGGATCATGGTGAAAATCATGATGGCAAAATGGAAGGTAAACTGCTAGTTGCATATTCATTGACCAGGGTAATTTTGCTGCTTCAATTTTCAAATATTTGAGTCCTCTCCTACACTATGGCTTTGAATACCCTGTGGCTTTGAATACCCTGTGGCTTCTGGACCATGGCTTTGAATACCCTGTGGCTTAAACTGATCTGTTACATTCTATGTTCTTACAGCTGGAGGGAGCAGGAATTTATTGTTAATGTGTAACGGATTTTCTTGAGTAACAGTTCTTCAACTGCTTATATTGTACGAGATGATACTTGAATTCTTTGTTCGCCTTTTTTCTTCCTGTATTGGAAAATATTGGTACTTTCTGTAAGTTATGTATGAAAGAAACTTTTCTTAAGATTTGTTTATATAATGGCCTGATCCAGGAGAAATAAAATGGGAAAATGGACACTCGTTCTGACCTTCAAATAAAATTCATTAAGTATTGGTTTTCAGACTGTTAACCAAGCCTTGGGGTCATACATACTGCCTTATCACGAGGCTGTTTACTCTTCCTGGGTGAATGGTCCCTTAAATCTGGAGAGGCTATGGAGGAGGGTCAAGCTCCTAAGAGATTCACTGGGGCCCGTTTACATCCAAGAACCTCATCTCAGGGAATAGTCAAGGAAGAGTCCTCGTTTCCTTACTGGCTTCACTGCTAGGCTTCACCGTACTGCACTTCAGGATCTGGGGATGGCAAATAAAGAACAGGAATGCTCTGCTCAGAGTCTGGAATGTCTGTCCAACAGCTGTCTAAAGTCTTATTGTAGAATTTTGGGGGTTATTAAGAAGCTCACTCTCTTTTTTTTTTTTAAATTAGCATTTTTTTTTAGTAGAAAAATTATCTTGTGTGCAGTGCTGGTTTTCTTGGGAGTTGCTGTTCCAGGACTGTGTAATCCTGCAAGCACTCCCTCAATATTCAGTCTTGGTTTTGTTTGGTGATCACATATTTTAGAGGTTCCACATGCATAATAGGAGCCCAGTACATGTTGGTATCATGCACACTTATTTTGAATTAATAGATGAATGAGACACACGAAATGTGTGAAGGAATGATCAAGTGGAGTAAGTGAAGTCTTTATTTACTTCCTGTTCAGTATGATTTTTAAAGCACAATTGTTTTCTGCAATTATGAAATAATAAGTTAAACATTATTTCTGGCACGTTAGATACAGGTTAGTTCACAGAGCAGTGTCGCCTGTCTCCAGCAGACACTAATTCTTTCACTGTTCATTTAGGTAGGATTCCAGGTGAATGTTTTGCTAGCTAACTTGTCTAGCTAAGAAGTGATACAGAATTCATTGCCCTCAAAACTTCCCCTCTAAAATAACCCAGTGTGTTTATATTAATTTTGAACCTCTTTTAGTGGAGTGAGGTCATCAGAGCTACTTTCTTTTATTCCTTTTTTTTTTTTTTAAGACTTATTTGAAATGCAGAGTCACAGAGAGAGAGAGAGAGAGACAGACAGACAGACAGACAGACTCCCCAAGTGGCCACAACTGCAGGAGCTGGGCTGGCCAGGATCCAGGAGCAGCTTCTTTGTCTCCCACGTGGGTGCAGGGGCTCAGACACTTAGGCCATCTCCTTTCCCAAGCACGATAGCAGGGAGCTGAATCAGAAGTGGAGCATCTGGGACTTGAACCAGTGTTCATATGGGAAGCTGGCGCTACAGGCAGCAGCTTTACCTGCTGCACTACAGCACTGGCAAGATCCTGGTCTTCAGAATCGATTTGACTATTTCACAGGTTGCTGACAGAAGTAACTATTTTTTATTTTTAGATTTTATCCCTAAGTTTATTCTATCACCTTGTATAGTTTTGTGAGATGGAAAGTGATACAGAAGTTGTCACACAGTTGAGAAAGTGAAGTTTGATTTTAATTAAAAGAAAAGGAAATATTCTGCTGTTTCATTTGCATCTTATATTTACTACGGTCAAGAGAAGGCTGGATCAGGAAGAAGAAAGGTGGGGCCCCTTCCCCCAGTTGGCTGCCCACCTGTTTAGGCCTCACTGTTATGTAAAAATTATAGGGCTGGATCATTTTTCAAGTCTAGCATCAGTTAAAGGTAATCTTTTGTTGTTGCTGGTTCATTGTGAAACTGTAGAATAAAAATAATATGGCTATAGAAATTTATAGAGAAATTTTACTTTAAGCCTGGTTATTGCCCAATAAGACTTTTTATGGTGATGAAAATGTTTTATTATGTCTGCCCTGTGCAGTATGCTGGCAACTAGTCACATGTGGCTAATATGATGGAGGAATTGCCATTTTAGCTTTAAAACACACTCAAAATTAGCTGTATGTGACTATTAGCTACCATACTGGATGGGGCAGGTTTAATTCTTAAGTATTTGAATTCGAAGTGAATTCCACAGAGAGATCTGTGACAGTCGTCTTCTTTATATATTAAAGCTCTTCCTTTTAGAATTCCGCAGTTGCACCCCCATATCTCAGTTGCAGTCAGGTGTGGGTAAGGTGCCCTGACCTTCCCCAATGATCCTGGGCTCTCGATAATCACCTTGCTACTTCACTGGCGTCCTTAAGCTCTGCCATCCTATTGAGGACTGTGTATCCCACAATGCCTACCTTTAGGCCTGTGTTCTCCCCTGTGTGGCCCATCTTTGTGGCTGTGGAAGGTATTGCAGTGACTGCAGCAAGTTTGCTGTGGACCAGTTTCATTTTCATGTTTTTAGGAGCTTCTTTCTGAGAAGTTTAATTAAATGCTGTTTTAAAAAACTCTGGGTCCTTCACTGGCAAGCACATTTTAGCACTAAAGTATCTAGATGACTAAGTTATAAACACAGCTGCCACCAGAATGAGTTTTCCATTAAATCTGTATTAATTCCTTTGGCATTGCAAATACTGTGTTCTTGGAATTCCCATGTTTGGGGATCATAGACAGCCCTGAGTGATTCCTGAAATTCTGTTCCCTCATAAATGAAAGGATCAAATTTGATGTAGATGCGTTCTTTAGGGGTAATGTTTGAAATTGATAAATCATGTATGTGGTACTCAATCGGCTTTCTATGAGATTTATGTAAGATGAATATTTTATATACAGCTTGCCAGTTCACAAACTCCTAATATATTGGAAAATTGATTCAGCCATACTAATCTGAGGGTTGTCAAGGAAAACCACCTCCACTCAGGATTTGAAGGGCATCTTTCTGGGGCCACAAGTGCTGGTTAGTCCTTTACAGTTTGCCTTGGAAACCCAGGGAGATGGGTTCCAGGAACCCCCCAGTCCCTCAACAGCTCTCTACCCCACAGAATCTGCAGACACTCAAGTCCCTGACATAAAATGGCGTGGTTTTCGCATATAACCTGTGCACACCCTGCTGTGTGTTATAAATGTCTCTAGATCACTCCTGATAGCTAGTTCAGTGCCTACACATCACTATTCGTGTAGATTCAGTGAATTACGTGGCACACAGCAAATCCAAGTTTTGCTATTTGAAACTTTCTGATTTTTTTCCTGGATATTTTCTGCTTGAGATTGGTTGAATCCATGACTGCATTTGCGTGGGACGTTGGGGGCTACCAAATGATACTCGTCATCCTTGTGAGTTTTGGATGGAGGGAGACCAAAGGCAGCTGTCAGAAAGAAAGTGATAAAAACTCCTGTTAAGAAAACTTCAACTAGTGCAGGAGAGTAAATAATCTTCTCACTTCATACTGTTTCTTCTCCCTGAAAAATTAGTGCTACCTTAAGTTACTTTATATATGAATGGAACCATATTATACTTGGCTTTTCAGCCTGTAGTCTTTAAAAGGCACATTGACGTATGTTTTACATAAGTTAGCACTCACCCCTTTTAGATACGCAGTACTATGAATTTTGACAAATACACACATTACAACTACGATTAAAGAACATTTCTACCAATTTTGGTATGCTTGTGTGTTATAGGGTAAATTTCTAGCAGAGGATTTAGAGGCACAAAATCGTCATGACTTTAAAATACAGGTATAGGTAACTGGCCTTTCCTCAAGTTGTACTGGTTACTTCCCAGCCCATTACAGATGAGAGTGGCTGTTTCTCTCTCTTACTGGGTGTCACCAAACAAGTGATGTTAACGTTACTTAACAACATAACTTACATTCTCTTGATGTTTTGTTCTCATGTTAAAAACATGCCAGAAAGTTCACACACATAAAAATCTAACCCATGTTTTTTGTTCTCAAAACCACAATATCATGCTCCAGGAAATGTGAAGAGAAAAATTTGACCTTTGTTTCTACTGTCTCAGTACACTTTTATTTTCTGCTTATCTGCTTCTACACTTTTGTAACCATACATGTGCAGTTTTCATCATCCTTACAACACATGCACAGTTTGTGAGTTATTTTGTTTGCTTTTTGTGCATATTATTTCGTGAGCTTTTTTCTTTGCTTCCAGAATTTTCATTTTAATAGTTGTATGATTCTCTTATGTTTTGGCTAAAGCAGAGTTCTAAAAACTTTCCAAGTTTTCACTGTTAGAACAAGGCTTCGAATACCATCTCTACATATAAGTTTTAAAAGCTCTTTTAGTTTCTTAGGATAAGTTTTCACCAGTCTTAATGCTTCTGCATCTAAATCTATCAATATTGACTTGAGAGGGAAGACCTTTCTCATTTGAAATAGTTTTTGTCACTTGGCTAGAAATGCAGTAACTTTTTCCTTTATAACAAAAGATGCAGTTGCCTGTTTGCCTCTGTGCTGGCTCCATCTATTTAGTTCATTTTCTTAATTGGAATGTTTTCTCAATATGTCATGTGTTTCAAAAAGAAAAATTGCATAACAATATCAGGTTGACTATTCCATATCTGAAATGCTTGGGACCAGAAGTGTTTTGGATTTTAGAATTCTCCAGATTTTAGAATATTTTCATATGCCTGACAAGCTATCTCTGGCATAGGACCTAAGTGTTAACATGAAATTCATTCATGTTGACTATATGCCTTGTATAAATAGCCTGAAGGTAATTTTACAGTGTTTTTTAACAATTTTGTACATGAAACGAAGTTTTGTGATGTGAGATTTTCCATTTGTGCCATGGTATCAGTGTTCACAAAGTTTCGGGTATGGAATTTTCACAGTAGGCACGCTCAGTCTGTGTAGGGAGAAGTCACCTTTCCCACATTCTCCAGCTCCCTAGTCGCTTCCTTGGAGGAAGTTAAGACCACACTGATAGGTGTGCTTTCAGAAACATCTGATGTGGTTTTGAGCAAATGAATGTTGGTGCTGTGTGTGTGTGTGTGTGTGTCCCTTTTAAAAGTCACAGATGTTAACATGCTGCACACACTTTTTTGCACCTATTTTCTTAAGCAACATTTGTACTTAATTTTAAAAATTATTTTATTTGAAGGGCAAAGGTCAGAAGAGGTGGTGAGAGGTCCTCCATCTGCTGGTTTATTCCCTAAATGCTTACAACAGCCCAAGGCTATACCAGGCTAAAGCTGGGAGCCAGGAACTCATATTTGCTTCTCCTCTTGAGTTGTAGGAACCCAAGTACTTGAGCTATTACCTCTTGCCTTCCAGGGTGCTCATTAGAAGGAAGTTGGGTCAAAGTGGAGGTGTCAGAACTCGAACTGGCAGCCCTGTGATATGTGCTGTATGATGCAGGTTGCCTAAGCAGGAGCTTAACCTGCTGCAGCAACACAATGCCAGGCCCTGTATTTAATTTTTTTAAAAGTAGCTAGTACTGGATACAGTTCAAGATAGTATAATTTCAGCTAAAATAATGGATAGTTTTTCTCTGTCTCAGTTTCCTGTCTGCTAATACCACCCACCAGGAGTCTTTATACACACAGAAGCAAAGAAGAAGGTACACATCATTGTGCTTTCCCCCTCTTGTTCTCTTTAAACTGACCTTTTCATATCCAAGCAGGGAGTGTGGCACAGTCCTGAGCCCTGCTTCTTGCATTCACATCTCTGCTCAGCCACAGAGCAGCTGTAGGATTCTGAGCAAGTTCTTTAGCCGTCTGCTCTATAGTAAAATGTCTGCTCATATGGAAGATGATGCATTCTGACTTCCCTTAGAATAGTACCATACATATAAGGGCACTTTAGAAAGTTCATGAAAAATGCATATTATGGAAAAACTATTAATGGATTTCAGATTTTTTTCCACTAAAGGGACCTTCTTTTAATTCCATTTTCCCACGAACTTTACTCTCTTAGTTGAATGTGTTTGCTGCAACAGTGACCAGTAAAATATTATTACAGGACTAGTAGCAATGGATTTTGTGTATATTCATGCTGTGAGTACATATGGAAAATTTTACCTGAAATAAACTTTAGGGAACTCCAAAAAACCAAATTAAAGCAGCTGAAGTATATTTTGTTCTTTTTTAATGGGTTGATAGCGTTCTAATTTTACAGATACTCCTTTAAAATAAACTATATCTTTAAGTAGATATGCTTTTTTAGGTAATAAAATTTCCCTAGAAAAGATGAGAGTAGTAATAGTGCCTAAGAATTTTTTTAACATAGGGCATTGTAATTTGAAAGTGTTTTTTCATGCATGTTCTATAAGCTCAAATTTGAATGGCTAAAATTTCTTTTCTTTTTAAGGATTTATTTATTTGAAAGGCTTAGTGACAGAGAGGGAGGGAAAGACGTCTTCTTTCTGGTGCTGTTTCACTCCCCAAGTGGCTGCAAAAGCCAGGGCTGGGCCTGGCTGAAGCCAGGAGCCTGGAACTCTCTCACCCATGTGGGTGGCAAGGCCAAGACTTGAGAGTTCGCACTGCTTTCCAAGGCGCATTAGCAGGGAGCTGGACAGGAAACAAAGTAACTGGGACTTGAACCAGTGCTCTGATATGGGATACTAGTAGATTAACCCACTGCACCATGACACTGTCCTCCACATTTATTTATTTATTTAAAAGATTTATTTATTTGAAAGGCAGGATTACAGAGAGGCGGGGGCAAAGAAGAGAGAGGTCTTCCATCCACTGGTTTACTCACCAGGTGGCCTCAGCAGCTGGAGCTGAGCTCATCTGAAGCCCTGAGCCAGGAGCTACATCCTTTTCCTATGAGAATGTAGGGGCCCAAGGACTTGGGCCATCTTCTACTGCTTTCCCAGGCCATAGTAGAGAGCTGGATCAGAAGTGGAGCAGCCAGGTCTTGAACCAGCGCTCATATAGGATGCCAGCGCTACAGGCTGCAGCTTTTACCCACTACTCCATAGCTCCGGCCTTCTAAGTTTTAAGAGATTTGTTTATTTGAAAGGCAGAGTGACAGATCCACCATCCTAAGACTCTGCTGGTTAAAAAAAATTGTTTTTATTAAAATAAAAAGATTTATTTAGTTGAAAGGCAGAATAGCAGAGAGAGAGAGAGAGAAATCTTCTATCCACTGGTTCATTCCCCAAATGACCACAAGGCTGAGGCTGAACCAGGCACTCCCTTTGAGTCTCCCACATGGATGGCAGGATCCCAAATACTTAGGCCATCGGCTGCTTCCACTGGTTCGTTAGCAGCAAAATGGATCAGAAGCAGAACATCGAGAACTGGCCCTCCAATATGCTGGTGTTGCAGGCACTGGCTTAACCCACTGTGCCACAATGCCAGCCCCTCCACTGGTTAAAATTTACACACAGTAATAAGTAATCCTTATCTTTTTTTATTTTTTTAAATATTTATTTGAGAGGTAGAGTTACAGACAGTGAGAGGGAGAGACAGAGAGAAAGGTCTTCCTTCCGTTGGTTCACTCCCCAGATGGCCAAAACGGTCGGAGCTGTGCCGATCCAAAGCCAGGAGCCAAGTGTTTCTTTCCGGTCTGCTATGCAGGTGCAGGGGCCAAGTACTTGGGCCATCTTCTACTTCTTTCCCAGGCCACAGCAGAGAACTGGATTGGAAGAGGGGCAGCTGGGACTAGATCCGGTGCCCATATGGGATGCCGGCGCCACAGGTGGAGGATCAACCTACTGTACCACAGAACCTGCCCCAATCCTTATTTTTTGATTACAGTGACTTTTTAAAATTTTAAAAAAATTTTTTATTTGACAGGTAGAGTTATAGACTGAGAGAGAGAGAGAGAGAAAGGTTTTTCTTCCGTTGGTTCACTCCCTAAATGGCCGCCATAGCTGGCACTGTGCTGATCTAAAGGCAGGAACCAGGTGCTTCTTCCTGGTCTCCCATGCAGGTGCAGGGGCCCAAGCACTTGGGCCATCCTCCACTGCCCTCCCGGGCCACAGCTGGACTGGAAGAGGAGCAACCAGGCCTAGAACCGGCGCCCATATGGGATACTGGTGCTGCAGGTGGAGGATTAACCAAGTGAGCCACGGTGCCGGCCCCGATTACAGTGACTTGTAAGGTTTTAAAATTTGCTGACTGCATCGTTTTAGGGTCAGATCCTTGATAACATTAAAATTGCTTAAGGAAGGCGTATGGAAACTGAATTAGTTTTCTTTTTTAAAAAAAGCTAATTAATTTGTGGGAGGGAGGGAAGAAAGGAGGGAAAGGGAGAGAGGGAGAGAGAGAACAAAAGCACTCCCATATGCTGGTTTTATGAACCCCAGGACTTCAGGCTGAAGCCTAGAGTGGGAAATGCACCCTGGTGTCCCACATGGGTGGCAGAGACCCAAACACTTGAGTTATCATCTGCTGCCTCCCAGGGTCTGCATTAGCAGGAAATGGAACTGGGAACCATAGCCAGTACTCCAACCCAGGTACTCCAGTATGGGATGTAGATCTCTTAATTGCTAGTCTACATGCCTGCACCTGAATTATGTTTCTATTTCAATTTTTCTGTCTTCAGTTGATTTTTCTTAAAAGACAAAGCAACAGCAAAACCTTTTCCTTTCTCATCCTCAGATGGCAGTTAAAAGCTATGTTCATTTTATAAAATATAAAAACATAGGGAAATGAGAATTTCCACCCCCACATCCCTTCAACTTACTGTTGCTTCTCTTAACAGGTTCGTGTATGGGCTGTTGCCTTTTTCTTTATATAAAAATGCACACACAGTCATTCATTTTGCTGATTTCTTTATTTCCTGCAATGTTGATATAGACTAATTGTTTTTTTTTTTTTTAAGAAAATCTTAATATGGACACTTTAATCATTTTTTGAAGATTTATTTATTTGAAAGGCAGAATTATAGAGAGGCAGAGGCAGAGAGAGAGAAAGTCTTCCATCTGCTGGTTCACCCCCGAAATGGCCACAATGGTTGAAGCTGGGCTGATCCAAAGCCAGGAGTCAGGAGTTTCTTCCAGGTCTCCCACAGGGGTGCAAGGACTTGGGCCATCGTCTGCTGCTTTCCCAGGCCATAACAGAGATCCAGATCGGAAGTGGCACAGCCAGAACTCGAACTGGTGCCCATATGGAATGCCGGCACTGCAGGCAGTGGCTTTTTACCTGCCACACCACAGAACTGGCCCCTTAATCATGTTATTAAATCTTCTATATGTTTGTTTATAATAGATACAACATTTTTCATTGAGTACGTATGTCAAATTCCAGGATTTTTAAAAATACATTTGCATTGCATTCAAGGGTGTTTGAAAAATAAACTGCACTAGTAGACATTCTTACAGACAAATCCTTTTGGGCAGACATGGTTTCCGTATATTAAAACTGGGGACATGAGATTGGTGGTAAGATCAACCCTTTTTCACGCTTTTAGTACATGTTGCCACACTTCAGGTAGTTGGTATCTCTGTACATGCTTCCCAGAATGGGGCTCAACCATGCCTCTTTGAGATGAGAACATTTCTCCTTACTGAATTGGTGCCAGTCACTTCTAGTGCCTCCAAGACCATCTGTGCTTTCTTCCCTACTTCTGTATCCTTCCTCTTCTCCAACTCAGAACTTCTCAGAAGCTGGTTGGAGAAGGAAACTGTGTGAAATGCTCTGCATCTACTATGTAAAATATTAGCAGGACTCTGCATGACACCCAGCTTTTCAAAAACCATACCCTTGTCTTTCGGTTGTATGACTCTTCATGTTCACATTTATCATTTATTAATCACTTATCTGTCAGATTTGTGACGTGACCTCCTGCTCGAGCTCTGAGGGTTAGTGCTCTAACTATCTCTGGAAGCCCATGCTTTAGACCCAGATCCTACTCTTGCTGATAGGCTTTGGAGACGAGAGTGCCCTACTTAATCCCCCCAGGTCTTCTATTTCTCAACTTGTAAGATGGGGATAATGCTTATACGTGTCTCCAAACTTGGTGATGATTCAAAAAGGTGATGCTTATATATAATTCATATACTACCTAAAATATAGTATGCACTCATTAAGGTAGCTTTTAATATCTCATCTGATTATCACAATGTATTTGTGACTCAAACAGGGATTGTTTAGACCTGTCCTGTCTTCACATTGAGAAAGTGGTGATTTCAACCTGAGTTTAGTGCTTTAGATCTCTGAGGATTACCACAACGTGGGAAAACTGAAGTGAGTGACAGGGGTTGTATAGCATGAAAAGCTTCAGTGGCAAATATAGAGGGGCTTGAGCACTGCAGATTCCAGGAGACAGTAACTGGCCTGCCAGCAAGTAGGAGAGAACATACACTTAGTTCCAGGGGAAGAGGACCAGTTCCTGTGCATCATGGCTTCAGAGGGTAGGTTGCTGTATACAAAAGGCTTCTAGACACGGCCACAGAGCCTTCTAAAGACTAAGTTGACTGAGCACTAAAATCAAGCATTTAATAGGTTTCTCTGCTTTGGTTTAAATTGCAATGAAGTCTTGCTTTAAATGCATCTGACTGATTAGGTTTTTATCCTAACTTGTTTCCGACAGGGCATGGTGCTGATGTGAAATGTGTAGACTGGCATCCAACCAAAGGGTTAGTTGTTTCAGGAAGTAAAGATAGTCAACAGCCAATCAAGTTCTGGGATCCCAAGACTGGGCAGAGTCTTGCAACACTGTAAGTGGTAGGAACCCCACCTTGGTCCCTCAGCCGAAGATCACAAAGCAGCTTGCCTTCTTGAATGTTTAGCTTTCTCTTCTCTCGTGTGTTCCTGAGAACGTAGTTTAGACAACAGATGGACTTGCATCTGTGGACTTCTTGTTAATTAAATGTGTTTTATCTCTAAGTTTCTAATAAAGTAAGGCTTGGTTTTTGTTCTGCCACACAACCCTCCATTGACTTTGGTTACCGTAGGAGGTAGTGACGAGGAGGAGCTGGTTATTGCTAGTGCAGCTTGCTGTCTCTCCTCATCAGAGGGCCTTCTGGCACTGTGTGGAGTTGATACGTGTGCCTCTTACTACAAACAGCCATGCCTTCTCCATCTCTCACTACATCTACCTGGAAAGGAAATTTTCCTCCACTTTTGAACTGTTATCATTTTTGTCTGATGTATTTGGATATGATGCAGCTACATAATTGAGTTATTTGTAAACGTTCACAGCTATTTGAATACATTAACGATTTTTTGACCAAGCAGCTGTAACCTGGTCCTCTGATCGGAAAGTGGACCGTATCCATCAAGCACTGGTTGGAGCAAGGCTGGCCCAATTGTACAGTTCCGATGACCACAGCCAACACACAGCACCCTTGAATGGTGTCCCTTGGAGATTCACACTGTGTAGGCCTTGGGTTTCAAATTAACCCTCAGGCTACCCAGCACTCATTTTTATGCTTTGCCTTACTGAGAGGAACGTCACTGAATTTCCTAAATTTCGGGAGCCTTATTGAGTATTAATTGATGTATTCAAATGCTTCCTCTGCTTCAGGAGAAACTTTGCTATCCAGTTGGAGCTCTGCTGCTGCTTTAACTGGCTGGAGAGAGAGGGCTGTGCTTGGATAGGGGACATTGCTGCTGCTGACCTGTTTATTTCAAGTGTACTTCAACCTGGTGCTGTAATGTTACATGCTTTGTTACTTCTAGGCAAGTCTCTTGCCACCTTGGTCCATGTACTTTTCAACAAAAAAGGGCCATTGGATTGCTCTATACTCGGTTTCAGTTCTCACATATTACTTTCTTGGTGCTTTGCTTCTAGTCATGCCCATAAAAACACCGTAATGGAAGTGAAGTTAAATCTCAATGGGAATTGGCTGCTCACAGCATCACGTGACCATCTCTGTAAGCTTTTTGACATCCGAAACCTGAAAGAAGAGCTTCAAGTCTTCCGGGGTCATAAGAAAGAAGCCACAGGTTGGTGGTTGTGATGTGAGAAGGATAGAAAGACTGTTAACCTGTGGCATTCTCAGACGGCAGTACTTTTGTCTTTGACAGCTGTGGCCTGGCATCCTGTTCATGAGGGACTTTTTGCCAGTGGAGGGTCTGACGGTTCTTTGTTATTCTGGCATGTTGGGTATGTAGCACTTTTTATATAAAGGAGCAGTATATTTTTCCAAAGAGAGCACCTAACTGTGTAGGAACATGATAAGGTTTTGTGTTTTTTTCTGAGTTGTTTGAATGGAGCAGTATATTTTTGCAAAGAGAGCACCTAACTGTGTAGGAACATGATAAGGTTTTGTGTTTTTTTCTGAGTTGTTTGAATGTTCTGGGTTAAACACTGAGTTTTCCGTTCTGTCTACAATAGAATATGTCGCACCTCCACTTTTGGTGTGGAAGTCATCAAGGGAGAATAAAATAGACTTCCTGTTTGCTTACTGGGGTACTAATTCTAGGAGCATGTTTCCTTTAGGAGTGCTCTTTGGATAAAAGAATATATTTCTGATGACAAACCAGCATCTTTGAAATATGTAGAAATTGTCCAGATTCAAAGAAACAGGCTTTGGTAGTCTTGTTTTAAAGCTAAAAGAAAATGCCTTTTTTGGGCAATGGGGTGGGGTAACTTATGAAAAGACTTCTTTGTTGCATACCATTATAGGGTTGAGAAGGAAGTGGGTGGGATGGAGATGGCCCACGAAGGAATGATCTGGAGTCTGGCTTGGCACCCTCTTGGACATATTCTCTGCTCAGGTTCAAATGACCACACCAGGTGAGCTCCATGTCAGAAATATCCAGGGGTTGCTGTACTCACAGAGTAACATGATGTGCATTTTATGTGTATTTCGTTTAATTTATTGATTGATATTCTAGCTTCTTAGAAACATTTTTAGTGGTTTAAAAATACTTGTATTAGAATAAGAAAATTGGGTAGCAAATATTACTTCGGTTATTTGATTTTTGTTTTGCTTTCTGATTTCAAAAAAACCTTTTAAGGGGTGGGAGGAAGGGAATATCATTATGTGCTTAGAATTGTGTCTACAAATCACGTTGAATGTGTTAAAAATGAGTTAAAATTAAAAGAAATTTTAAAATAAACCTTCCCATATTTTAAAGTTTTGTAAGAAAGACATTGTAAAAAGTTGTGTTTTTCAAGGGACTGCTTAGTACTATGTAGTGCCCAGGAAAACACTTAAGCCATGCCCTACCTCCCATTACTTTTATCTTTTATTTTGACAGCAAATTCTGGACTCGAAATCGACCAGGTGATAAAATGCGAGATCGATATAATCTGAACCTGTTACCTGGGATGTCTGAAGATGGAGTAGAATATGGTGAGGCTCTTGCACATTTGAAACTCAACATTCTATGAGAAAAGTGTTAGTTGGGAAGATAATAAACATTTCATTTCACAGTTCATTGATCTTTAAATCACCAATGATATATATGAAGAATATTTAAGGGACGTTCATTTTATTGACTACTGTTTTTATAAAAATCTCCCTTTTCATTGAATGCATTACTATTTACAGATGACCTTGAACCTAATAGCCTGGCCGTAATTCCAGGGATGGGAATACCAGAACAACTAAAATTAGCTATGGAACAAGAACAGATGGGTAAGAGAAGCTACACAAATATATTTTACTTTTATTGTTTCTTACCTTCATGATAAACTATGTGGAAATGCCAAAATCATTTATGTGGAGAAGTATTGAGAAAAGTGACCTGAACTACATAGTATTTAAACATCTCTTTTTCCAAAGATGTGTTCGTGGAACAGTTGGCCAGTTCCTTTAATTTGGGGAACTAACTCTTTCTCTTTATGGTTACAGGGAAAGATGAAGCAAATGAAATCGAAATGACAATTCCTGGTTTAGATTGGGGAATGGAGGAAGTGATGCAAAAGGATCAGAAAAAAGTACCTCAGAAGAAAGTTCCTTATGCAAAACCTATTCCTGCTCAGTTCCAGCAGGTGAGGCGCTAGATAGGACTCCTCTGCATCCAGACACTGGAGATTATGGTTGCTTAGTTCCTTTGATGTGCAGAAATAGATTTCTCTTGGATTACTCCATCTGTTGGAGGTATTTCTGGACTATAGATTTTTTTTTGGAACATTCTTCACATTTTTCATTCACTCTGAGACAGTTCCCATCTGCTGCTTTGCAGTTAGGTTGAGTTGGCCGTGGATCGTTTGTTTGTTCTTTCATTCTGACTGTGTACCATCAGAAGAATGGTCATGGAGCCGAGAGAGTGAGCCGACTCTCTTCCCCATTGTTTGTCTGCTCTCTGCTTCCACTGTCCCCTCGACACAACGTGCTGAGAGCAGCAAGCTTTCCGTTCAGTAATAATATGCAATGTCTTGCAATTTTTATCATTTTAATTTCTACCTAATAGTGTTCCTGCCTAATAACCCCGTTCCCATGTCACTAAGAATTAATAAGAGAAATGAAGACAATTCAGCAAGTTGGCTTGAGCAGATGGCATTATGAAATGGTTTTCTCATTCTTTGCGTTATAATTTTCATGTTTCTGACATATTTTAATATTATTTTTCCCAAGGCTTGGATGCAAAATAAAGTTCCAATTCCTGCTCCAAATGAGGTGCTGAATGACAGAAAAGAGGACATTAAATTGGAAGAGAAGAAAAAAACACAAGCAGAAATTGAGCAAGAAATGGCCACATTACAGTATACCAACCCACAACTTCTGGAGGTGAGTGAAGCTCCTTAAGGTATTCATGATGATCCAAGAAGATAGAGACATGTTTTTTATTGATAAACTCTTAAAGAAAAGGGAAAGGGCTCTCAAAATTTTCTGATGAACACCGTCATTTCCTGTTGTTGCGTTGGGAACCTCGTTTCTCAAAATGCCCTCTTTCTCACATTTTTAAGATCATATCAATGGGCCTGAGTAAAATATTATCTTTAATAGAAGAAGTAAAGTCAATATTGTTTTAATTTGGATTAATTTATCTATGGGTATCCTTCTAGCTAGAAGAACAGATAATTTTTTTTTAAGATTTATTTATTTATTTGAAAGTCAGAGTTACACAGAGAGAGAAGGAAAGGCAGAGAGAGAGAGAGAGGTCTTTCATCCACTGGTTCACTGCCCAAATGGCCGCAATGGCTGGAGCTGTGCCAATCTGAAGCCACGAGCCAGGGGCTTCTTCCATGTCTCCTACATGGGTGCAGGGGCCCAGGGACTTGGGCCATCTTCTGCTGCTTTCCCAGGCCATAGCAGAGAGCTGGATTGGAAGTGGAGCAGCTGGGTCTCTAACTGGTGCCCATATGGGATGCCAGCACTATTGGCGGTGGCTTTACCCCCTGTGCCATAGCTTCGGCCCCAGATGGTTTGTTCTTGTTTCTCCTCTCTATGAGAGCTATCAATAGTGACAACATCTATTGAATTATTGCGCTTTCCGTGGTCAAAATAATATATAAGCAATCCTGTCTGCCGTGTTCCCGAGCACCTAAAAAGAAGCAGTCTAAAGGGCTCTTGAAAGCCTTGGTGCTGAGAGGTTGTGTGTATCCTCACAGTGCTGGAGTTATATGGACACTAATTGTTTGAGGCGTTAGAAGACTGGGCAGTTTTTATGTTTGTTTTGAGAATCTGGTAAGGAAATAACGTGTTAGCAGGATTGCCATCCTTAAGGGCTCCAGCTCAATGATTCAGCTTCTTTTTCCTTCTTTCCTTTCTTTCCAGCAACTCAAAATTGAAAGACTGGCACAGAAGCAGGCTGAGCAAATCCAGCCTCCTCCCTCAGCTGGCACTCCTCTCCTCGGACCCCAGCCCTTCCCTGGACAAGGTCCAATGTCGCAGATTCCTCAAGGTTTTCAACAACCTCACCCATCTCAGCAGATGCCAATGAGCATGGCTCAGATGGGACCTCCAGGTCCACAAGGACAGTTTAGACCCCCTGGACCCCAGGGGCAAATGGGACCACAAGGCCCTCCACTGCATCAGGGAGGTGGGGGGCCACAAGGATTCATGGGACCACAAGGGCCCCAGGGCCCGCCTCAGGGGCTGCCACGGCCTCAGGACATGCACGGGCCCCAAGGAATGCAGAGGCATCCTGGACCTCATGGCCCTTTGGGGCCTCAAGGACCACCTGGACCACAGGGTAGTTCTGGTCCTCAAGGTCATATGGGTCCCCAGGGTCCACCTGGCCCCCAGGGTCACATGGGCCCCCAAGGTCCACCTGGTCCCCAGGGTCACTTGGGCCCCCAGGGGCCTCCTGGTACGCCAGGTATGCAGGGACCACCTGGTCCCAGAGGAATGCAAGGACCTCCTCATCCTCATGGAATGCAAGGCGGGCCTGGGTCTCAAGGGATCCAAGGCCCTGTGTCTCAGGGACCTCTGATGGGATTGAATCCAAGAGGAATGCAAGGCCCTCCTGGCCCCCGGGAGGGTCAGGGTCCTGCTCCCCAAGGCATGATGATGGGTCACCCGCCTCAAGAACTGAGAGGACCTCACCCTCCGAGCGGACTCCTTGGCCATGGCCCTCAGGAAATGAGAGGTCCTCAGGAGATGCGGGGCATGCCCGGGCCGCCACCCCAAGGATCGATGCTGGGCCCTCCCCAGGAACTGCGCGGGCCACCAGGCTCACAAGGCCAGCAGGGGCCGCCCCAGGGCTCTTTGGGACCTCCACCCCAGGGTGGCATGCAAGGGCCCCCTGGACCTCAGGGACAGCAGAACCCAGCAAGAGGGCCACATCCGTCTCAAGGGCCAATACCATTCCAGCAACAGAAAACACCTCTGCTAGGCGATGGGCCCCGGGCGCCCTTCAATCAGGTATTACTTATTTGCAACTTGTGGCAGTAACACATTGGGAGACGCACTGTGCATTGACGCGGCACTGCTGAGGCCCCCAAAAGCAGTCACAGTTGCACTCCACAGGTCTCGGGGAGTGGTGGTAGCTTAGCATAACAGCGTCCTGGCTGAAGAGGGGAATGAAGAGAATGATGAGCTGGGTTCTGCCACCATCAGCACCTCCAGGAAAGGTCAACTGTTCGACTGAAGACAGTTTGCAGTTATTCCAGGGCTCCAAGAGACCCAGGGCCCCGAGGTGGAGACTGCCATGTGTGGGCAGTTCTTGAGGCTTTAACTTGAAGCCTGGTGTTCCATGGGCCTGCCAGCAGCTGAGCCACCTCCAGCCTGTGTGCCAGCCCTGCCTTTAGAGATGGCATGGGGTATTGAGCTCACCGTTGCACTGCAGGCTATGCTCCCTCTGTTTTCATTTCCATGAACCAGAATTGAACATTCTAAACTGCTGAGTCTTTGGGTGAAATTCTGTTCAAGTTGTTTTCAGCTCACACAGAAAAGTATTTGCAGTAAAGTGTATTTCTGTAGAAAATTCCTTCATCTCTTTTCAGGGACTTGGTTTTTGTTTTTTTAAAGATTAATTAGTCAATTTACATGAACGGCAGCCTGACAGAGGGAGAGGGAGACAGACCAAGGGAGAGATCTTCCATCCCTGCTTCACTCTCCAGATGGCTGCAATAGCCAGGGATGGACTGGGCTGAAGCCAGGAGCCAGGAACTCCATCTGGGTCTCCCACATGGGTGACAAGAGCCCACGCACTTGGGCCATCTTCCACGGCCTTCCCAGGAGCATTAGCAGGGAGCTGGATCAGAAGCAGAGTAGCCAGAACTCAGACTGGCAGTCCGGTACAGAATACAGGTGTTGTAAGCAGTGACTTAGCTCGCTGTGCCACACCAGCTTCCAGGGACTTTGTTTTTGTTAGCCGGGTTTTGTTGCTTGCTCACCAAGCTGGTGCTTGAGAAGTGATGTCAGGAGAGTATCAGTTGTCAGGAGTGAGTCACAAAAGACCGCATAAGCATGAGTGTCTAATCTGGCTCTTTTTGTCTCTGTTTTACATTTTTCTAGTTTCTTAGTCTAGAGGCATTATTTGCGTATGAAAAATTGGGTTTTGTCCTTGGAGTCAGTCAGGGACCAAAGGAGTGAGCAGGTATTGATTCCCTGTGCCATCGCTGAGAGGTGGGCGGTGACAGTGAGGGGATGCCGTAGAAGCTGCAAGCAGAAAGCACCGGCTCAGCATCTGTACTGTAGAGCGAGCTGCTGGATTTACGGAGCTAAAGCCACTAGCCGAATCCGTGAGCCATGTGATACTCTTCAGTCAGTCTTCTAGAACTAAAAAATCCAGCCGTAAAGAATATGAAGGCATTTGAGTTTATTTCAGTCTTATTAACCACTTTTCAGAATTTAGTTCAGTGACTTACAAGATTGCTATTCTCAATTGCCCTAAAGCTTGAATTATTCTGTGTTCTATTCAGTGTGTATTTGTGTCTGTATACAATATTCATTTATGGTAAGCATTTTTCTAGCCTTATGGTAATGGATTAGTTTTCATTTTGAAAGTTAAAAAAGTAATGAACTTTAGGTACCATGTTATGACTGAAATTATAAACATGCCAACATCAAAAGGTTAGGTCTGAGTGTTTGGTATAATTCAGTAAGAATTTGTATTACACCATGTAGTAAAACATTTTATAGAAGAAAAGCATAACATTCTAAAATTTTAATCAACCTGTAGAAATTTTGATAAAATGAATCTGAATATTTGATGCTTTGTAGGGCATTTCATATCTCAAGTTGCCAGATAAAAACCTCTGCTCTTTTTTATTATTATTATTTTTAATTTTTAAAATAAGCTGAACTCTTACTTTCTCCATTTTGACCAGGTTGGTTTTAGAAATCAGCTTCTCTCATTGGTTTACTTCCATGGGATCGTTTTCAGGCACTAAAGCAGCAGTGTGGAAGGTGCTGGGGAGAGCATTCCTGGAGGGGAAAGGGCCGGCACCGAAGTGTGACAGAAATTCCTGCTGTTGAGTTCATGGTAGCCATGGTAGCCTGGTGTTACACCTCCTCTCAGGGCCAGTTTGAGGAGGGGAAGCAGTTTTGCTATTTATTTTTCTGAAACTGTGCTAGGAGGAAATGTCATTACATGTATTTTGTAAAAAGGTCTTTATATCTATTTGAAAGGCAGCAGGGCCAGCATTGTGGCATAGTGGGTAAAGCTGCTGCCTGCGATGCCAGCATCCAGTATGGGCACTGGTTCAAATCCCGGCTGCTCCTCTTCCTATCCAGCTCCCTGCTAATGTGCCAGGGAAAGCAATGGAGGATGGCCCAAGTGCTTGGGCCCCTGCACCCTTGTGGGAGATTCAGAAGAAGCTCCTGGCTCCTGGCTTCTGCCTGGCCCAGCCCTGACCGTTGAGGCCATTTGGGGAGTGAACCAGCAGATGGAAGATCTCTCTCTCTCTCTCTCTCTCTCTGGGTCTCTTCCTCTCTCTTTGTAACTCTGATTTTCAAATGAATAAATACATCTTCAAAAAAAAAAAAAAAAAAAAGGCAGGGTGACGAGGGTTGAAGGGACAGAGGGAGACAGAAAGAGAGAGAAGTGTTCCATCCGCTGGTTTACTCCCCAAGTGCCTGCAGCAGCCAGGCCTAGACCGGGCTGATGCCCAGAGCCAGGAATTCCACCTGTGTGCAGGAACTGAAGCACTTGGGATATCATCTGTTGCCTCCCAGGAGTGTTAGCAGGAAGCTGGATTGGAGAAGGAGTGAGACTTGATCTCAAGCACTTCAGTGGCATGTGGATATTCCAAGTGGCAGCTTAGCCTGCTGTGTGGGCTATACCACCTGCCCCACTGAACATTAGTTTTTATATGAGAGAATAGCTTTGATATATTTGTCTATTTACTTATTTTTTGAAAGCCCTACTGCAAGGTCACTGGGCTATGGAGAATCAAAATTTAGACATAGCTAGGTAAAAATACAGACTGTTAGGACTAGGGATAAGCTGGGGTCCCTGAGCAATGGGATTAAAGGATTAGGGGAGCAGATTTGTATCAGGATGGATGGGGTGACTTAAACGGGTCTAAGCTGCAGGGTGCCCAGGAAGGAGTGAGGAGGCCCCAGGACCTTCTGGTTCAGCAGGGCCCCTTTCCAAGCCCTGCTCTGACCTTTGAGAGGACTCCATTTCTGTTACCAGTAGGGGTCCTGGGCTTGACAGCAGAGTTTGCCTCTCTTGGCACATTGCCAGGAAGTTACTCCCCTGAGTAGAGTGGTGGTATTACTGTGTCACGGTTTCTGTGTGTGCTGATGTTCTTGCTTCACGTTGCATGTAAAGAGTAAGCCATAAATAAAGCATGATGTCAGCCGGCTTGAAGGACCCGTGCTGCTATGCGCTGTAATGTCACCAGGGCATGCTTACCACTGTAGGCAACCTAGTGTTTTTATCGTGTCGCATTGTAATGCAGTTGCTGTGATTTCACACTCCCGCTTTTACACATCTTTTCAGGAAGGACAGAGCGCAGGCCCCCCACCCCTGATCCCAGGCCTAGGGCAGCAGGGAGCACAAGGCCGCATCCCCCCTCTGAACCCCGGACAAGGACCTGGCCCTAACAAAGGTAAATATCTGCTCAGCCGAGCAAGAGATCACATTCCGTCGCCTGTGTGCCTTTTGCAGGAAACAGTTTTGTCTGTACATCATTGGTAGAAGGTGCTTTGAACCCCTGGGACATGTAAGGGAACAGCCATCTTAGTAATCCCTTTGTCCTACCTGTTCTATGTTGGTTTAGTTAGGCCTCAGTGCTGGCCCTCGGAGGTGCGCTCCTCTCAGCCCAATCTGGCGGGGATGGACAGTGTTCTGCGCTCATTGCTGAATTGTTTGTGTTCCAATTTTTTAATGTGATAAACAATGCAGTATTTCAACTGTTTTTATTATCAACCCCTTCCCCTGCAATTTGAGTCATACTGAATTCTGCATTGTTTGAAAAAAGGAAAGTAAAGTACCCACATGTGGCCAGACATGAGAATTGGCGGTGTTTGGCTGCGAGACTGGTCTCAGGAGTTAGAGAGGATGCACACCAGGGGCCCTTGCTGGGGATGCAGAGTTAGAGGGGTGGTGTGGGGGCAGGGGACTTAGGAGATGGAGTTGTTATACATTCCACAGTTTCTTCCACTGGGAGAAGTCCCAGATCAGATCCTTGAGACCTTCATTCCTTTTTCTGGCTGAGCCCTCAGCACTGTGCGACATGGGTTAGGTTTTCCCTCCCCATTGGATCAGTTAAGACAAGTCCTTGTCAGCAAGCATTTCCAGCCCTAGGACTTTGGAAATTGAAAGTTCACTCTTAGATTTATACACATTAATCGAGGTAGAAAAGAGAGAGAGAAAGAGAGAGGAATTAGCATTTACTTTCCTCCCCTCCATGGGAGTGGGCTCACAGGCTATGCAGGAGGAAGGTGGCCCCAGGAAAGAGTCTCTAGGTTGGGGCCACAGGGGCCACCATCCACCTCTCCACCTCGCCTCCTCCCCCTGCCCTGTCTCCACCCCTTCCTTCTCCGCCTTCTTCTCCCTTTCCCTTTCCTCCTCTTGCTCTTTCTTTCTCTTCCTTTCTCTGTCCCCCCAGGGACCCCAGAGAGAAGGGAGAAAGTGGCCCCACTGCTGCCCCTTGTTACTTAGCATGGTGGGCTTCTCTCCTTGGGAAAGCAGGGCACTTCTAAGCAGAGAGAGGTAAGCAGAGAACAGGTAGTCCTAGGTAAGTCCAAATGGAGGATGTTCTACGTCCTCCTCAGAGGCCGCTGTGTGCGGTCACGCTAAGTTCAAGCGGCACAGACTTAGAAGCCATTGGCCCAGGCACATGCTGAGAAACGAAGAGCTGGCCACCAGGAGTGCATGTTAGGTGTTGGCCAAGTGACCTGGGGGCCATTCCGGGGGGCTTCCTCAGCATGGAGGGGACTGCGGAGGAGGTAGAGGAGGGAGACTCCTCCTCATGGCATAGATTCTGCCAAGCTCTTCATGAGTTTTGAGTGGTAGGGAAGTACAGAAGTGGCCAAGAGAGATGACCGGGCGGGCTGCAGGTGGGGTATGAGTTAAGGCTGCAGGTGGGGTATGAGTTAAGGCTGACTGTGCCCAAGAGCAGCAGAAGGCATGAACTGGGCAAGTGGAGGCCTGTCATTCTAAAAACATAGTTGTATAGAAGCAAGAGTGTCCCTTTGCCACCTGCTATTTAAAGCCTGTTTGGGTTACCTTGTATGTTGACATGCAGTAGGTATACTTTCAGTAGCTGGGGAAGCAAACCCTTCAGTGTTAGGGGCGCACCAAGATAACTGTTACCAATTTAATTGGCCTTTTCCCATTTTTATTCCATGCTCTGAACACAGTCCATATACTCAGATGTGTTAAGAATCTTTAGTGAGAGTCTGAAGCCGGTCTGCCAGCGTTGCCAGTGTGGGATTGATTCGCAGAAGGCAGCAGAAGAGGTGTTCATGTGAACCTAGAGACTGAGGGACAGCAGATGTCCTGTGGCTGACAGAGGGATTAGTCAAGATTTACTCTAAAGGAGGTGACCACTGTGGGTGGTGGCTGTGCAGGCCCAGCACCCTGTTGCTGGGTTGCGGCTGTCCCAGGTGCAGAGGTGGGGTCTTGTCGCTCGGCTTCCGCCTGCAGCGTTCTTTTCCTCTGGGCGTGGAGCACAGGGTCCTCGTGAAACCAAGGAAGGAAAGGGTCAGGGAAGGGAAGCTCATTCTTACTCTGCCAAGGAGGCTCGCTCGTGTCCTCCGACCTCATCTGAGGCGAGTGGTTTGCCTTCTCTTAGCGAGTGAGTGATGAAGCTGAAATCCACACCCCCAAACCAGAGTCTTCTCCATGCAGTGACGCCTCTGGGACCCTTGTCTTGTAAGTAGGGCAGACATTCTAAATAGGCATGGTGATGCTGTGAATCAGACCTGTACAGGCAGGTTTCCTGGAAGCCCTGGTAAAAGTCAGCTTTGTTTCCTTTAGGTGACTCCCGCGGCCCCCCAAACCATCACATGGGCTCGATGGCAGAGAGGCGGCATGAGCAGAGCGGCGGCCCTGAGCACGGGCCTGAGAGGGGGCCTTTCCGGGGCGGCCAGGACTGCAGGGGTCCCCCTGATAGGCGCGGCCCTCACCCCGACTTCCCCGATGACTTCAGCAGACCAGACGACTTTCACCCCGACAAGCGCTTTGGCCACCGATTACGTGAATTTGAGGGTCGAGGAGGACCTTTACCACAAGAAGAGAAGTGGAGGCGAGGGGGGCCCGGGCCTCCGTTTCCTCCTGATCACAGGGAATTCAGTGAGGGCGATGGCCGCAGTGCAGCCCGAGGCCCCCCGGGGGCATGGGAAGGCCGCAGACCTGGAGATGAACGATTCCCCCGGGATCCCGAGGACCCACGTTTTCGAGGGCGCAGAGAAGAAAGGTGGGACGGAGACGTGTGGGCCTGTTCCATCTGCCCTGGAGCTTTCTGCCTGTTCCTGCCACCGAGGCCTCTTTCCTCTTGCTCTTGGGAGGAGCGGGGCCTCCTCTGTCCTTTCTAGGTTCTGCCTTTCAGCTTTTTTTTTTTTTTTTTTTTTTTATTTTATTTTTTTGACAGGCAGAGTGGACAGTGAGAGAGAGAGACAGAGAGAAAGGTCTTCCTTTGCCGTTGGTTCACCCTCCAATGGCCGCCGCGGCCAGCGCGCTGCGGCCGGCACACCGCGCTGATCCGATGGCAGGAGCCAGGAGCCAGGTGCTTTTCCTGGTCTCCCATGGGGTGCAGGGCCCAAGCACCTGGGCCATCCTCCACTGCACTCCCTGGCCACAGCAGAGGGCTGGCCTGGAAGAGGGGCAACCGGGACAGAATCCGGCGCCCCGACCGGGACTAAAACCCGGTGTGCCGGCGCCGCTAGGCGGAGGATTAGCCTAGTGAGCCGCGGCGCCGGCTTGCCTTTCAGCTTTTAAAAAACTTAATGCTTTCTAACCTTTATGTGGTTCTTTTTTGTCTTTGCAGTTTAGAAAATCCTTTTCTCTCTTTGCTTGCTCTTTGGTCCTGTTAGAGCTGAGAGGATCGGTACACCCTGCGAGCGTCTCGGGTCTGCTGGGCATGTCGTGTTCTTGTTGATTCGAGTGATGCCGGAGGAGGCACACACCTAGGCTGGAGGCAGAGGGACTGACATAGCTTGTCAGGTCCAGCTGAGGAATTGTCTCCCTGTTACACTTAGTCCAGGCTTGATCGCTCAGCCTCCCTGTGCGGGGCATAAAAGGCAGAGAGGAAACCTGGGGGGAGAAACAACCATCGGTGAAATCTTGAGAGAGAATGGTCAGTGACGATGAACGCTGAGGGCATAGTCTGTGTTGTCACCTCACTGAGGGACACCTGGAACCTGTGAGATTTAGGAATTATTGGCAGCAGCTTCTGGACAAGGGAGCAGACTGAGGAGCAGGGCTGGGGCTGGACTTGCAGAGGTCTTGCAGGTGTTGGGGGTCCGGGCCAGGCTCCCGCCTTGGGACTCCTCAGGCTTCTGACTCCCGTTGCCAGTGAGTGGGTGGGCCAAAGAGTGACTGCCCCGTCCCTGGGGGATGTTTGAGAACAGAATGGCTGTTGGCATTGCCAGGAAGGGTGGAATAGCAAGGGCTAAGGGTTAGAAAGCAAGATTAGAGGGCTCCCAGGTTTTTCTTTTTTTAAAAAAGCCTTCCACTGACGTGGGATCCTTGCACGTTTTTATGGGTACAGTGCAGCATTGCAGTAGCGTAGGGCGCGAGAAGTAGTCAGAC